>NC_080163.1:154015186-154367686 GCF_950295315.1 Erinaceus europaeus
ATTTTGGGCAGTGGAAGTCACTTCAGAATGTGTTAAATCCATTTGTTGCAAGGGAAATGTCCAGTAAGATCATTTGGCCCATGTCTAGTCATATTTAGCACAGGAGCCTATGTAACCTCTGATTCCCTGTCAGTCTGAGCTCACAGTCCATGGTCACAGTTAGGAACATTCTAGGCTGCTTTCATTTCAGAACCAGTCTTCCAACAGTGGCAGAGTAGGTTGACCCAGCCTCCCTTCGAAAAGGGGCAGTCCCTACCATTGCTGCTCTGCTATGAGGGCAAGGTCCTGGAGAGACCCACAAGAGGGCCTGTGATGACATTCCTGATGGACATGACCAGTGATGTTGGAAAGAGGGATCTATTAGAGGTGATGGGGTTAGCTGTTAGTAGTATTTATATACTTTCCTCATATTTGGGAGCTACTCTCTGCTCTAACCCAGCTTTCTAGTTCTATTCTCAACTCTGACACCATCTTTCCAGGCAGTACAGTAGTCTACCTGCGTGTGAGCTATTGGGCTCAGGCAACAGTTAACTGAAGTCATGGGCCACTTGGAATATATCTAAAATAGACTTCCTAACTTCTTCCCACATGAAGCCATTTAGTTTCATCTTCTCTATTCCTAACTTTAGGTTCCTGTTTTTTAAACAATTTGTGCTGTTTTATAGCTTTTCACCTTTAAGCCACCAAGTTGCAGATGCTAGGATTCCATCCTGATTTCCCTGGGCAAATGACCTCACCAATGTGTCCTGAAGTCTCGCCTCCCCAGAACCCTACCCCACTAGGGAAAGATGACAGGCTGGAGTTATGGATTGACCTGGACAATGTACATGTCCTTTGGATAAAAATGTACATGTCCAATTATAGAAGCCAGAACTTCCACATTCTGCACCCCAGAAAAATTTTTGGTCCATACTCCCAGAGAAGGTAAAAGAATATGGAAGCTTCTAATGAAGGGAATGGGACACAGAACTCTGGTCGTGGAAACTTTGTGGAAGTGTACCCCTGTCATCTTACAATCTTGTTAATCATTATTAAATCACTATAATAATAATAAAAAATAAATCATTTGACTCTCCATCTCACACTCAGAATTGTACCCATCCATCTTAAAACAAGCATGAGAAATCCTAGAACCATCTTGAAGACTTAGAGTCAGATCATGCTGCATGGAAGGTCATCATTTATTTTCTAAGTAACATTGGACATATTTCTTATCTCTCTGTACCTCTGTTTCTTGTTCTGTAAAATGCAGGTAATCACCCTTGCCTGTGTTCTATGGCTGTGAAGATCAAATGAAATGGTAATAGGTGTTTGGCAGTATCTAGAAGCTTAAGGGAAAATAATAGACTCTTCCAAATTTCAACAATGGATGACTCTTTGTGTCTGTTTTATATACTAAAAAGAAAACAGGGCATTAGAGAAAACAGGGCATTCCTATTTATTTATTTATTTATTAAATACTTGGGCACTTGGTAAATTCTTCAAGGGTAGCAAAGCTCACATGAATCGCTGCTTCTTGCACTTATAGGGAAAGTACATTGAAACTTGAGGGTATAGAATTTTATTGTAAAATCTCATAACAATAGCTTCTTCTTATTATTTTCACCAAAACTTCTTTCATTCTCTTTTGACCCAAGTCAAATCAGGCTCTTCTGTATCAAGAAAATTATTTCAAGATCACATTACTACCACATGGTTAAGGTGCAGACTTCATTGTGATCAACTTCTCAACAGAATAGTGCTTAGCATAGTTGATCTTTCTCCTCAAGGAACATTTTTCTTTTCTCTTGGCTTCTACTATACCATATTCCCCTGGATCTTATCCCTACCTCAACAGAAATCCTTTCTTGATTGAGAGACTCTCATATCCTCCCAATTTTTGAATGTAGGAGGAATTCTAAGTTTACCAGATTCCTTGTTTTTCTTGTCCCTCTCCTCCCTTCTCTTTTCCATCTAATATAAATACCATCTAGTAACATATTTTCAAGTGAGACCCTTGTTCAACTTCAGATTCATATAACCAGTTGAGTATTTAAGAGATTCCTTGAATTTAACCTATTCAAAATCTAAATTTTGACTCCCTCAGTCCTTATTCCTTGTTAGCAGGTCCTTCTGCAGTTGTCCCTGACTTAGAAAATACTATTTCCCTACTTGTTTTTGCTGACTCTAATACATCTCTACATCTCTGGACTTTTACACACACAGACACACACACACACAGACACACACACACACACACACACACCTGAATGAAATTCTGGTGCTGGGGAGATAGTTCAATTGTTAGATATAAAGACTTTCATTCTTTAGGCACCAAAGGTCCTAAGTTTAGTCCCCAGTACCACCATCTGTTAGTCAGATCTAACAATGATCTGGTTTAAAAATAAATAGTCAACATATCAAAGACTCAGCCTATTTATTTAAAAAATTCAGTCTGTGCTTTAAAAAGTTTGAGACAATCAATTTTCCCCTCTCATATTAATTAAGTAGTGATTTATATGGCTACAGATTAATAGGAGTGTATATAAACATATTTCCACCACCAAAAGATTGTGTCCCATCCCGCCTACCCACCTCCACCCCCAGCCGCCCCAGTTCCAGAAGCCAGACCTTCCACTTTCTGCAACCCACAATGACCTTGGGTCCATACTCCCAGAGGGATAAAGAATAGGAAAGCTATTGGGGGAGGGGATGGGATACAGAGATCTGCTGGTAGGAATTGTGTGGAGTTGTACCCCTCCTATCTGACGGTTTTGTTAATGTCTCCTTTTTTAAATAAGTAAATAAATAAATACAGTAAAAACAATTTTTAAAAAATATCTAGGAAATTCTGCTTCTTCTTACCACTTTCATACGCTATTCTGACTTAAGCCACCAATAACTATTGCTTGTATGATAGCAGTGGTTTCCTATTTTGTCTTTCTTCTGTCCTTGTCATTGTCTCTTATGGTATTAAAAGTCTGAATAATTTTGCCAAAATCTGAATCTGATCATGTCATTCCTCTGCAGAAACCCTCCACTGACTTCTCTGACTTGGGCAAAAAAGTCAGATCCTTATAACAATCCACAAGGCCATACACGATCTACTTCACTGTCCTCTAATTATCCATTGTCCCCTTAAATTCTGCTACTTTCTCTAGACTTGTTTTTTTGTTGCTCTTGTCCCAGGACTTTTTCACTTATTGTTTCTGCCAACTAGACTGCCAACTAGTCCTTGCATCAAAAGACTGCACACTTTACAGTAAGTAATACTTCCTTCAGATTCATGTTACCCAGTGGATGACATCATCTCCAACCTCCACCTATAGAATCACGAATCCCCCTATTTTGTTAGCCATTCTACCCTTATTGTTTCCACTTGAGTTTATCCCCACATGATAAATATTTGCTTGTGCCAGGCACATGGTAAGTACTTATCAATACTTGTTAAATGAGTGAAACCTGATGAACACACCACATTTCTATGAAAATCGTCTCTGCCTAGTGAGCTTCCCCTTTTTGGGGTGGATGGACATCTACTGCCCACCCTCATCCTTGGTATCTCACACTAGGAGTGGGGGGGGGAGGGTTGCAGCATTCCCCAAGTCTCCCAGAGCATGGAAAGAGAGCAGAGCTTTGCCTAAGCCTCCAAGATCCCGCAGATGGTCTTGCTGGGGTGGGAAGGTCTGAAGGTGTGGTTGGCAGTCCTTTAGACATGAGTCTTGTACAGGAAACAGAACTACTTCACAAGCGAGCCCAAAAGCCAAGCAGGCTCCCATCATAACCGCCGAGTTTGCTGTCCTAGGTTTGTAGAGGATTTGTCTGGGCTGATTTCCTCCAGGGAAACAGTAATGTGTGTCAGCAATTACTCTTTCAAGTTGAAACACTATCTTTATCACAGGGCACTCAGGCGCTCACTGGAGGGTTTTAAGGAGAGGAGGGGGCAAACCCCCAGTCAAATGGCTTCAGGAGACCTTCTTGGGTCTTTAGCAAGGATAGGGGTGGGAGTGGGCACCAGACTCCTTGTCTAGCCCCCCCCCCCAAGGCCAAATGAAGGGACCCCAGTAGGGGGGCATCTCCCTTGAGATTCAACACCCCCGCCAAAAAAAAAAAAACAGAAAACAGAGCTGGAGAAAGAGAGCCAAGCCACACAGGGCTGGTTTTATGCTTTTAGTTCTGAGAGAGTGATCGTGGGGGAAAAATTTCCTGCATTTGTGGAATCATAAATTTTTTAAAGTCTCTTGGCTCCACTTTTAAATTTAGTGCCTGAATAAAATGTTGGCTTGAGCTCCATATTTGATGATTAAAAATCATACTCAGGCCTGGGAGACAAGTATTTACACATCTGCTTGCTCATCTGAAGACCCGCATATCGCATATCAAAATGGGGCTCACATCAGAGCGTGTGCCCCTTGGAAGAGAGGTACTGTTTAGCTGAGGGTCAGGTTTGCTAAGTGGGGCAGTTGGACTTGAAAGTAAAAAGTCTTTCTTGTTCTTATATTTGTAAGTACTCTAGACCTGTACTTTTACCCAGTTCATTATTTCCCTTGATTTTTAAGGAAAGACATTAGTGTGTATATGTGTGTTTGTTTGCATACATACACATGTGAATCAATGAAAGTATGGAAGGTTACAGATCAAATTGATTATAGTGGTCACTTCTTGAGAGGGAACCCAAAATCAGAGTCAGGGGAGATTTTGACCTTATATGTGACTTTTTTTTTTTTCCAAAAATGTGTGTGTGTGAGTGCCTGTGAGTAGTTACATATTTATCAGTTATTTCAAAACTAGTATACAATCTAGAAATAATAGAAAAATATAAAAATAAAAACAAAAACAAGTCATCTTTCTCTGAGAGATGACACTGGACATTTTACTTTAGGGGAGCTTTTCTAATTGCCAGGTCTACTCATACCAAATGTCCTTATTTTTATATTTATTTATTTTCCCTTTTGTTGCCTTTGTTATTTTCTATTGTTGTTGTAGCTATTATTGAAGTTATCATTGTGAGATAGGACAGAGAGAAATGGAGAGAGGAGGGGAAGACAGACACAGGGAGAGAAAGACACCTGAAGACCTGCTTCACCGCCTGTGAAGTGACTTCCCTGCAGGTGGGGAGCCGGGGGCTTGAACCAGGATCCCTAACCAGGATCCCTAATTCTAATCCTTGTGCTTATTGCCACATGCGCTTAACCAGCTGCACTACTGCCCAACTCCCGGGACGTAGCTTTTTTTAAAAATATTTTTTAATATTTATTCACTCATTATTAATTATTTATTTGTTTGTTATTTGTTATTTTATTTATTTATTTACCACCTGTGACGTGATTCCCCTGCAGATGGGGAGGTAGGGTCTCAAACCGGGATCCTCACGCCAGTTCTTGTGCTTTGCACCATGGAGATGTAGCTTTTTAAAGATAGGCAATAACTTTGGTTTCACTGCCAGAAAGAGTGAGACATTTTTCCGCTAAATAACAATCAATGATAAAATACCCTGAGGAGCAAGATGTGAAAAGTGTTTGCTTTGGCCCATTTAAAAAACATCTGTGAATTTTTGGGGTAGTGTGGATCATAAGAGTTCCAGGTCTGATAAGTATTTATTCAAATGAGAGAGAAGGGAAAAGTCCCTAAAGAAAAAGCAAAGATGGAAGAGGATGTGAGAAGGGAAAGACTTTGAGTTATAGTTTTAAAGGAAGTTTAGTAAAAGGACAGATTCCTCCCAATGGTTCTGTTTCAACTACAGAAGATGTCATTAAAACAACACCTGATGTTCAGATATGACTGATGATTAATAAAATAGAGCATTTTTTAAGATAAACTCTATAAAATACTAATTTGTACTTTAGAAATTGTTTTTCTATGAAACTTTAGTAGACTTTAGCAATAGCACTCCCCAGTCCCCCCACACACACTTCAAAACCATCAAAGTGGAAGCTAAAAATCACTAACTGAAAAAAATGTAATATTAAATGAGTTTCAAAATAATGCCTCAAATATGGGTGGACAGTACAATTTTGACTTAAAGTATTTTGCTAAGAAATCTGAAAAAGACACAGTAATGCTATGTTTGTTCAAAGCACAGAAGACTGAAGGACTCCTGTCTTAGAAGTGAGGGCTGGAGAGATAGTATAATGGTTATACAAGACACTGTGATGCCTGAGACTCTGAGGTCTCAGGTTCAATTCCCAACACCACCACTCTGTCTCTCTGTCACTAAAAAAATAAAATAAACACTAAAGAAAAAATAAGTGACTAGATGGTTCTAGGTTGAAAGGAGGTTCTACCACAATCAGTCAAGGTATTCAACCAGAACTTTAAGCCACAATATCCTGACTCCATGGAAGACAGACCTTGAAGTAATGCTGTGTTATCAACCATGCTCCTTAATCCATCCATTGCAACTTTGGGTCTTTGGAAACCCAGTTCTTCTTATAGGACCCCTTTTGTATGCATATTATTACTGAATAGCAGAGAAAATGGGTAGCACTAGTTTAGAATGAGGCTATATAGACAGTTGTTATTAAGACAGTTTCTTGATTTCTTTGGTCTAAGTATTGAATTTGTCATTTTAACCATCCCCATAACAATCTGATCCCTAAAAATATATCTTCCCTACTGGAAAAGCTGAAAAGTTACAAATAAAAAGGAATGGAGGGGGAAGTAGTGCCTAGTGATACACAACAGAGCGTACAATTGTATCCGGCAGAAGAAAAAAATGTACATTTATTCACTTATTTAATCAGATTAGTGTTTCTATTGTCAAGAAAAGAAAAAAAAAAAGATCTGGGCCAATAAGATAGCTCACCCAGGAGGATACTTGCTTTGCCATGTGTAGGACCCAGGTTCAAGCTTGGCCCTACCAATAGTGGAGAAAGCTTTGGTGGTGTGGTATTTTCTCCTTTCCCCCTTTGTCTGTGTTTTTTTAATTTTAATATACTATTTACTAGTGGTTTAATAGTGTTTACAGGAATATAAGATTATAGGGGTATAGTTCTGTCTTTCTATCTGAAAAAGTCAAACCAGAATAGTGAAGCCCCAGCAATCACTTAAAGGGAAAGGGAGAAGGAGAGGTTGAAGGAGAGGGAAAAAGAAGAGGGAATGGGAAAGAGAAAGACCTAATTCAAACACTAACTTCATCCTGAAAAAAGATTCATCCTGACTCAGGGGTGGCAAAAATGTCAAGAGTATCTAAGTCAGCCTAGGCCTGATGCTTAAATTTCCTGGATGACATTCTGTTAGGCACTTTCTTCATACAGGCCCCCAGGGGAGAGGAGCTCACTACCTCTTCACATCTGAGAGTCAGTAACTTTTGCTCATCTTGAGTTAAAATCCAGCTCTACAAATCCTTCATCCAATGGTCTATGCTGTAGGGTCTCCATGACAACAAGCTGTCATATCTCCCTGGAGTCCTACCCTGTGTTTCTTCAACTATTCCTCACATGTGTTTTGCTAGGTCCCTTTCTTATGAGCTCATTATTCTCCCACCCCCACTCAGAACTTCCTTTGGGTCTGGGTTTGTGTTGCAGGGTATGTACAATTCAGTTGTTTAAGGAAAATCCAGCTCATAGAATAGACTCTATGTATTATGGCTCCTTCTATAGTAATTAATAGTAATAATAACTTACAACAGCTTGTGAGAAAACAAGGGTATTATTGACTTATGCCACTGAAAAGTGTAGCAGTAATTCTTAGACATAGCTCCACCTGTGGGCTCTTAATGTTCTCAGGACTCAGACTTTTTATTTCCATCTCTGCTTCTTTTATAGACTGCCAGGTCTACAATATGGTGGCTGGGCTGCAATATGGCGGCCGGCAGTTCCAGACTTCTGCTTTTACAACACAGAGCTTGGTAAAAGAGAGGGTTCTAACTGAAACTTTAGGTCAAAGTTCTGGGCTTCACTCATTAAACTGTATCATTGTGTCAGTCTCCGCACAGATAACTGAAGGCACAAATATTGTGAAACTGGCTAATCCAGGTGTGAGTAAATCCCTATGCTTGCAGCTGGTCTGAGAGTACCTTACCAAGCACAGGGACTGAGAATGGGATTTTTCCATTGAGATCTGTTAAGTGGAATTTGCCAAAGGAACATGACAATCCTGCTAGTAGAGGGAAAAAGAAAGAAATCTAGAGGAATGACTGATCGTTACACCAAATGAAGACATGTGACTCCTGTTCAGGGGTCACCAGTGGGACAATGATATGATTCTTGAAGAGGTAGGCAAGAAAGGCTGGGGAGATAGCATGATAGTTATGCAAAAGATTTTCATGCTTGAGGTTCCAAGGTCCCACGTTCAATCCCCAGCATGACCATAGGTCTGAGCTGAGCAGTGCTCTGGTTAAAGAAAAAAAGATGAGAGAGAGAGAAGCAGAGAGAGAGAGAGAGAGAGGGAGGGAGAGAAAAGAGCCGTGGTGTGTTGTCTGTGCTGATCAGCAACATCTCTTGTAAGCTTAGAAGCAGTTTCACCTCTGGGCTTGTGATAAAAGCTTTTCCTCACAAGTTCTATAGCTTTAGCACTCTCATTCACAGTTTTCAGGTTGTTGCCACATTGTTCAGAAGAAAAGTTGATTTTTTTAACACTTAAATTGTTAAAAAAAAAAAAAAAAAAAACAAAACAGTGTTTTACTTTCTCTCTCACACCACCCACTGACTTTATTTAAAGAAGATAGTTCTTATCTGGGACCCACCAGAACTTTGGGGAGTTAAATGTTTATCATCAGGACAAGAAATGTCAACTTCAAGTCCTTATGAGTCCCTACAAGAATGTAGGTAGCACTGGGGCTTCACATGTGGCCTGATAGGAAGTCAAAAGAGTCCAAGGGGTTGGAAAAATAAACCCTACTTGAATGGATTCCTGCTCCTCATAGAAAACAGTTTCTGAAAACAGGAATGAGATTGTGTAGTTACCAATGACAAAATGTCAGACGAATGTCGTGCCAAACTAGTGTTTTTCTTCCAACATTTTTTATTAAAATGTTATAAGGCCGAAAGCAAAATCAAGGGAAATATTTCTGTGAATAAAATGCCTGCCAAATGACACAGCATCCTCTCACAGATTTGATTAACTAAGGCCGGTATCCCAGTAGAAAAAACAGGTAGAAGACTTAAACAAACAGATTAGAAAGGAATAAATACAGATGAAAGCTCAACTTTTGTAGCTTTATAGTAATCTAAGGATTGAAACAAGATGCAGGTCAACAAGATAACTCACTTGGATAGTGTGTTTGCTTTGCTGTGTGTAAGACCCAGGTGAGAGCACAACCACTTACACTGAATGGAGCTATGGTGCTATGGTGTCTTTCTTTCTGTCTTTCTGTCCTTTTTTAGCTGAAAAAAATCTGTCTGGCATTGTGAAACCCCAGTGAGGCTATAAAATAAACAAGGGGCTGGACTATGAGGCACCAAGTTGAGAGTACATGTTACCACACTGAAGGAACCTGGATTCAAGACTCTGGTCCCCACCTGCAGGGAAGAAACTTCATGACTGATGAAACAGTGCTACAGGTGTTTCTTTCTTTCTCTCCTTCATTTCCCCCATCCTTTCACAACTTCTCTCTGTCCTATCAAATGAAAATAAATGAATAAAGCAACTTAAAATAAATAAACTATGTAAGTAAAGCAAGTTGCAACATTTTTTGTCCTATCTGTAAGGTAAAGTTATTTAAAGTAATAATATCCTTGATGGGTAGAGATGGGAGTAAATACTCTTCTTCCCAATTTAGCCCAACTGGCTCAGCACTTTTGGAGGGCACTTTGGAAGTACTACCAAAAACTTTAAAAAATATGTGTGCCCTTTAATCCAGAAAGTCAACATTTAGAAATGATCCTGAAGTAATCATAAATATTAATAAAGGCTTACGTAAGTAATTAATGAAGCAAAGTTGACAAGCTTAAATTTCTAATAATAGGTCATATTGGGGGTAGCTGAGTGAAGGCACACATTGCTATGACATGCAAGAAATGTAAGCTTCAAGTCCCTGGCCCTCACCTGTATGGGAGAGGCTTCACAAATGGTGGAGCAGAGCTATAGGTGTCTTTCCTCCTCTACGTCTCTTTATCTCTCATCCTCTATCAAAAAGAAAGAAAAAGGGGAGTGAATGGCTGCCAGGAGCAGGGGAGTTGTCCTGCAGGCAAGGAATGATAACCAGCGATAACCCTGGTGGCAAAAATAAACAAACAAACAAATAAATAAATAAACAAGAAACTTATGTTTGAGATCGTTTTGGAAATATGGGAAACATTTGCAATATATCCCAAATTCACAAGCAAATGATGTCAGTGTGTACATGTATGATACATGCACACATGTATGTGTGTACACAGCTCTCTGTGTGTATGTACTTAGAAGAAAGACTAGAGAATTATCTGCGACCCACAATGACCCTGGGTCCATGCTCCCAGAGGCATAGAGAATGAGAAAGCTATCAGGGGAGGGGATAGGATATGGAGATTGGGTGGTGGGAATTGTGTGGAGTTGTACCCCTCCTACCCTATGGTTTTGTTAATTTGTCCTTTCTTAAATAAAAAAAAATTAATTAAAAATAAATAAATCATTAATAAAAAAATAAATAAATTTTAAAATGTTCTTCTCAATAAAATAAAAAAGAGAATTATCTGTGAAATATTAACTGTGATCATCTCTAGGTTTGAGATTATATGTGACTTGTTTCTGTGCATTTAAAAAAATATTTTCTGTTATGAAAATGTAACATCTTTGTGGTGGATGAAAAAGGCTGATACCCACCATGTCTTGGGGGATGTTAAACTAACTCTGCTTTTATAAGTCAGGATGTACTCAATACTCAATACTCAATAAAGTGATGTGAGAATTAAAAATGGCAAGAAAAATGACATCAACAGTTTATTGAGAATTTATTATGTGCCAAGCATCATTATGATGACTCCTTTACTCCTTCCTTTCCACCTTCCTTCCTTCCTTCCTTCCTCCCTCCCTCCCTCTCTCCCTCCACCCATCTCTCCTTCCTTCCTTCTCTCCCTCCCCCCTATTTCATTCATTCATTTTCTCTAGTCCTCTCTCCCTTTCTCTCTTTCTTCCATTATACTGTGCTGGGAATTGAACTCAGGGTCTAATACATGTGCTTTGCTGCTGAGACATCTCCCTAGCCCAATTTCTTTTTCTGCTCTCTTTTCTTCCTTCATTTTCCAGCACATTACTGGACTCAGGCTTATTATGATGGTGCTAGGGATTGAACCTGGAGCAGCAGAACCTCAGGCATGAAAGTCTGCTGTGTAAACCATTCCTGGACCCTTAATTTCTTAACAATTAAATAGGTATATATGAGAGAGAGAGCAGTATGACAAACACTAAGGCACTTTCCCACCACCCATGGAGTTTACCTTTTTTTTCTGTCCTTGGTGTTCTCATGTATTTCTGTAGATCAAATTGAGACCCTCATGCAAGAAAGGTGGTGATTTATCCACTGAAGTACCTCCCTGGCTCTTCAACTTTTCTTTTTTTTTTTTTTGAAATTAAAAAAAAAATCCTTTTGTTGCCCTTTTTTATTGTTGTGGTTATTATTGTTGTTATTACTGATGTTGTTAGAACAGAGAGAAATGGAGAGAGGAGGGAACGACAGAGAGGGAGAGAGAAAGATAGACCCTGCAGACCTGCTTCACCACCTGTGAAGTGATTCCCCTGCAGGTGTGGAGCCGGGGGCTCAAACTGGGATCCTTATGCGGGTCCTTTCCCTTTGTACCTTTTGGTGCACTTAACCTCCCACTCTTCAACTTTTGTCATAGTTCACTTACCACACAGCTACCTTACAAAACAGATGTGTCAATCATACTCACTTTACAGATGCAGAATATCAAGGGATGTGCTTACCCAATACCAGTGAAACCTCATTTAGCCCATGCCCTGGGTACCTAGAAATCCAGAGATCCCTGATGAAGGGGTTCTATTGTGAATGGACCTACAGATGAGGATCAATGAGAAAAATTACAGTGATTCCTTCCAGATCACCCTCCCACCCTCTTTGTTAGTTAGTGCTCATGGCGTATGTTTGAGTTTTCTTCTCCTGCCCTTCTCTATGCTCAAAGAAAGCAGTGCACAAAGGAGGAACCACTGCATATAAATTGAGTCCCATTTACCTATGTGACCTGAGGTAGGTCATTTCCTCTATCTTACTATCTGGGTCTCAGTGTTTCCAGCTGAGCTCAGGCTTGCTGCTCTCATGCTCTGTGATTCTACTCACTAAAAAGGATCTCTGCCTAACTCAAGGGGAACTTTTGGGAGTTGGAATAAACAGATAGCCTTTCTTCAGACAGCAAAGGCCTATCTAAGCCTCAATTTTTTGGATTCTTCAGAGGCACAGATGATTAAATCAATTTGCTCATTTGATCCTTTGTGTAACTAGTCCCTATGTACCTCTTTCATGAGCATGTCCTTATTCAACCCTCTGCAGAGGTAATGCTGGGTGGATCTTAAATGACTTGTGTTTGACCTTTCAGTTTCTGGAGAGAAGCATATTTTTAAGTGGCTTCATCAGCCATGGGAAAGGGAAATCAAAGACAATATCAAAGGCAATTCAGTTTTTGTTGGTATCTCTTTTGAAGCCTCCTAGTGAGTTGAGTTTTCAGAATTAGCTCTTGCTGTATTTTCCATCATCCCCCAACCTGTGAAGGGTAAGTGAAGTCTGGGGGGAGGGGGGGCACACAGAGCAAATCAACATTCATAGTCTTGCATTTCAGTGGAGACTGAAGCCCTCATTCAGTTCCAGCATATCGATAAGGTGGCTATCGTGGGTATATGCTGTGCCTAAGAGGACAGAAGCTGGGACCACAGCATCCTGTGAAAATACACAACTCTGTTCAAGTGAAGAACCTGCAAAATCTCAAGGTTCAAGCTTCTGACAGCTGCCCCTTACATTTAAACTAAAATTCAATTACTTACCTGAGACCCCCCAGGCCCATGTTGTGAGCTCCTGACCACCTCTTTGATCTCACCTTCTAATTTAGTAATTTATTCTCCAGCATTCTCAACTCTAGTTAATACTTTCCCTCCCTCCTTCTTTCTTTCATTCTTTAGTCCTTCCTTCCTTCCTCCCTCCCTTCCTTCTTTCCTTTCTCTCTGCTTCCAGGGTTATTGCTAAGACTCAGTGTCTACAGGATGTCTTTTAATTTTTCCTTTCGAAAATGTCTTTGTTCTTATAGAGACAGAAATTAATAGGGAGATAGGAAAAAAGGAAGAGAGGCACCTGCAACATTGCTCTACTGCTCTTGAAGCTTCCCCCTGCAGGTGGGAGCTGGGGACTTAAACCCAGGTCCTCAAGCATGGTAATGTGTGTACTCTATCAGGTGAGCCACCTCCTGGCCCTATATCCTGGTCCTTTTTAGACTGCAATGTATACCACTCTTATACCCTTCTTGGGACCTCTACCACTGCTGTCCTTTCTGCCTACAATGCCTTTGGACCTTGGTTTGGCTGACTCTGTCTGGAGTCAATAGTAAGGTGTTCACACAAAAGCACAGAGTTGTGGTTTATCTTTTAATAGTATGGTGCATCCCCAACACCGAAAACAACACTTGGTATATAACAAGCCCTGAGTAAATATTTGCTATGTCATTGATTCTTTCAGGAGAAATCCTTAAGGTCTGCCTGGAGGAAAGGGTCTTTGAACTTAGTACAAAACACTAAATGGTTTGATGGGCCTCCCTTTCCCTGCCCTGTCTCACGCTTTGTTCCATCCTGACCCACACTCTTTTCCTGGATGACCTCATCTCTGTATGTACTGAATTTCAGCTACTTTTTTTGCTCAGGCTTCTAGCCATGATGCCATTCCACTGTCTCTCCCTTGCCCTCTCTTTGTCAATTCTCAGCTGCCCTATTTCTTCTGGCACTTAATTACAGTCCTGCTATGCAGACAATGACGATGCCATCATTCTCAAAGGATGATTGTGTCTGCTCGCTCTTTTGTCCCAAACAGAAAGAAGGCAAGACTGTTCAGGTCATAGTGATGTGTGCTCAAAACCATTGCAGAGAACACTTGAAGCAGCAAGGCCTTGCCCTGATCTTGTGGGGCTCAGCCACATGGCACACATACCTTCTATTCTAGTCTGCTCTGGGCAGGATGTCTTATTAGATTGATTGCAGTTTTTAGACCTGAACCTCTCCCCCCCCCCCTTTTTTTTATTTTTTCAAGAAGCTTTGAAAACAGGTTTTATTTTGATGGTTTAGGCCAAAATGACAGGAAATGGGGGTTTTCCGATCAAGAGCAACTTCAGGCACTAAATAGACTGGACAGAAGAAGGTGTTTTGTTTCCAGCTCCAGTTTAGGCCTCAGCAAGCAGAGCTGTTGTCTCTCCTGCACACAACTGACTGAGGGAAAAACTTTTCTAGACCTTTCAAATTGTTTTTTGAGATGCGGGGTTGGGGGTGGGAGTGAAGAGGTAAAGACAATTTACTGTCTTTGAGAGAAGAAAACACTATCAAACTGGAAATGAACAATTGTGGTGTAAACAAGACAGATTCTTTCCTATTTGACATAGACATCCCCCCCAAAAAAAAATGCATCTAACTGAGATCTGAGGACATTTTTGTATGTTTGCTGTGACACAGGAAGAGGTACTGTGAAGGAGACCAGGCTAGCTGGTGAAGACTGTTTGAAGGTCTTGTTGCTAAACAGGGTCACTGTTCTGTTGACCTTCCCAGAAGCCACTTGAACACTCAGAAGAGAAAGCCTTTGTGGTGGTCTGGGAAAAGGCTTTTTTATTCCTCCTTCATAAATTGAAGAGTTTAAACTTCAGTGGCAAGAGGGGAGATTGAAGAATTAAAATGATGAAAACTTATAAAATCTTTCCAACAGGACAGTAATTGCAGTAATAATCCCCTTTGTTGCCGACACCACTGTATTATGGGTGACCTTGACTTCTATTATGTACTGTTACCTTTAGCCCAGAATCTATAACTCAGGGGACTATTAATTATCTTGCCATAAGTGAGGCCCCAAGAGGGGACTTTCTGAAGAAGTAAATGCCACATCACATCGATACGAAGTGGAGCTGCTGTGGTGCTGTTATCAGTGATTAGAGTTCAGCCACCCATGGTCAAAGCCCGATTATTTCCTGCCTAGGCTTCCAGGCTCAAGAAACTTTTCTCATCCCTGTAACCTCTATCTGTGATTTGTCTCAGCTTGTAAAACCAAACAGTTTACATATGCAATTTAAACACTCCTACTTTTTCATCAACCACACCCCTGGGGTGTGCTCTGCTCTTAAGAATTATGTAAAAACAAAACACTGTTTTCAGATATACATACATATATATTTTCTTTCTTGGGATCGTTTTTCCAATCTATGTTTTGTCCTGCGGAGTTATGTACTCCCATCTTCCAGGGTTTATTATCATCTGGATGGAGAATGTTAATTAAAGCCACATTGTCCTACTCAATAAATGTTGACTATGCCATGTTGTGGTGACACACAGGTGTCTCTCTGTGTGTGTGTGTGTGTGTGTGTGTGTGTGTGTATTTTCTCCCCAATGAGTTAGAAATCAAGTTTAAAAAAAAAGGCAGCCTCTGGTTTGCCATCTTTAAAAGGGTGCTCCCTAGCCAATATTCTGACAGCTCTCGGCATCCGCTAGAAATTTTATCCTTGGATTTCAATCTTCAGTTACAGCCAAGGAACTATTCCGAGAAGTTTGTAGCAGTCTTGACTAACCCCAAAGCAAAATTTCCATTTTCCCCCCACTAATTCCCTAATTGAATTTAGGGGTCGGTTATGTTTTGCATAGGCATCCACCCCACATCAATGGTGCATACTCAGAAAGGATCTTATGGAATGGATCAGATAAATATGGGCTGCAAATGTGCTGATTTACCCCAGCTTGTAAAACAAAACAATTTACGTATACAATTTAAACATTCTTTCTAGTTTTTCACAAACCACATCCCTTGGGTGTATAATTGAGATTTCCTTGCCACCCAGAAGATAGCAAGATGGTCCGCTGGGCTTTGTTCCTCTTCTGCTGGAGGGCGGCAGGAGCTGTGGGCTGCTTCTTAGAAATGAGCTGCTGGGGCGGCTTTGGAGGCACAGCTGTCAGATGCTGGACCGGCCAGCGACGCTAGGGAGCAGGCTGACACCAGGATTACGGATGTGCTCTAGAAGCCCTGTCTGAGGAGGCAGAAGACCCTGCATAGAAGCCTTGTCTGTTTCCTTCTTTATTTTGGCTCTGTGGCTGCTACAGTGGGAGAGGAGAGAGTTGAAATGATCAGAGGAAGAAGATGAGGGTCCTGTCAATTTGAGTCTATCTGTTAGGACTAGGGGTAGCCATATGCAGTACCAAAGCATCAGCCAAAGGAGGAACAGGAGGAGGAAGAGGAGGAGGAGACATTTTTCTTCCTTGGCTCTCTAGTAATTGAGTCCTGGAGCAGAGGTTGCGGGTCTTGCTGTGAGACAGTGACCTGCCCAAACACTGGATATCTGCTTCGGTAATCAGGGCACCTTTTTTCATAACTGATGCCAAAATGGCTGTTCTAAATGTGCCTGTGCTATTATCCATCAAGAGAGAAGTAAGTGAGCAGGAACACAAGGAATAAACCCTATGGTGAGATAATGAAAAGTATGACTTAGATTGACAGGTAGGAGAAGCGGGTTATAACAACAGCAGCAAAGTGAGTGCAAATGCAACACTGGGTCCAGTTTCCAGAACTGTAAGAAAGGAAGGAATGGGGTGTGATGAGACAGAAGAGACCTCAGTTTTATGTGCATTTGCACTATGAAGATGATCTGAGACAAAACATGACATTAAACACACACACACACACACACTGTTTCAGGCAAAAGAAATAGCACAGTGAGTATGCAAAAAGACTTTCATACCCAAAATTCCAGCTTCAATTTCCTGTACCACCATAAACTAGAACTGAGCAGTGGTCCTACGAGAGAGGGGTAGTTTATAGGTAGTGGGGCAGCAGCGATGTTGTTGTCTCTCTTTTTATCTGTCTCATCTTTATCCAAAAATATGTATTTTTTTAAGAAAAAATATCATTTCTGTGTTGTGAAAGCTTGATTGCTTTTATTTTTCTCTGTAATTTTTTGTACATGTGTGAATTTTAAAGCAATGCCATTTTCCAGGAAAATACTTGGAAACAGATGAGTATAAGAACCAGGCTGAAGTCACTTGTCAACAGATGCTCAGGCCTTGCATCCATATCTAAACCCTGAAGTCAAAATGTAGCTCAAAAGTTGTTGAAGTCAGTCACCTTTCTAATTTTAAATTGCAACATTTTGGTGTAATGGAGTCTTTTTCCTCCCCCACCCCTCTCCTTTTAGTCAAATTAAACTTATTGATTAGAACCCATTAGTATGTAATGGATTGTTAATTTGACTCTTTTTACGAATCATATTTATCTGCACCAATAAAATATTTGGATTTAATATTCACGTGTCACATTTATGGTGATGTTGATTGAGGGCCTGGCAATTTAAAGTGAAAGCAGACACCTTGTCCTTTATTCCCATATGGGAAAATGCACAATTAGCTACAAGAACTCTACCAAAGAGGATGAGAGAGCTTAAATGTAAAGAAACATTAGAGAAAAGGAGAGAAAGGATAGCTTTCCCCCTGTTTTGCAAACACAAGAGAAATACATATATTGTTTGCATATCCTCATCAATAGAGTGGAATTGGTCACTTGGGTGTGGAATTCAATTGATCTCTTTAATGTGGTTGCAATGTCTCTTTTAGGAAGAAGAATCTGACCTTTGGTAAGCATAAAAATGAGCCATGGCCCCTTGAACTCCTTTCTCCTATTGAGGAAGATAGAGCCCAAAAGGAACCCTGACCTCCTTTTGCTGTCAGAGCACCCTGAGCAGACAGTTGCTTAAAGGGAAAACATGAGTAGGTTTCCTGTGCATATCAAATAAACGTTAACTGGTTGCTGTAGGTGGCAGGGCTGCTGAAAATACAAGACAAAAAGCTTGGAAATTGCTATCATTTATGGAGTGCCCTTTTTCTACCAGTTCCCTGGGGTGATGAGAAAATTATTTAACTAGTTTGTTTGGAGTGAGCATTAACCAAGTGGAGTAGGTGCCAATTGAAATCTAAACAGCTGCTAAGTCTTCCTGGTGTGTCTGGTGAGTTTCTCTTCTGCTTGTTTCTTGACCAGGAAATGTTGCATCTAAGAGCCAATAAAGGCTCAGTGATGGGAGCTGTATTCACCCAAACTGATAAGGGTGTCATACTTTTCTTTAACTTAATTATTTTTTTCTTTTTTACATTTGTGCCTTTCAGAATGCATATAATTTTTCTGGTTTCTTCTTTCTCTCTTTCTTTCTTTCTTTCTTTCTTTCTTTCTTTCTTTCTTTCTTTCTTTCTTTCTTCCCCCTTTTCTTTCCAGGCTGTGCTAACTCTTTTTGAGAAGCAGGTGGGCTGCACATTTTAGAGAAATAAAAAAAAAATAAACACATGCTTTTCCTGATCCTGGCCAAATCCCATTACAAAGAGAACTAAGGCACCATCAGAATTCCTTTGTTGCCCAGGGTTGTCCTATCGATATTGTATAAAGCAAGCAGGTCATCGGAGAGGCCTCAGAATTCTTTTGGTTATTTCCAGATATTTTTTGGGCGGGCGTTTGGTGAATTGTAATGAGAAACAATCTGTAAAAATAAAATTTCCTTTTCACAAGATAACCAAAATAAATAAATAAAGCACTTGCACAGCCAGTGGTGGGCTCTGACAATATTTGTTCCATTATCTTTGCAGACAATGAACTTGGCTGGTCATCATTAATGATAAGGCATGATGGTTGCAACTTTTTTTTTTGACAGTAGCTTCGGTAGAAACTATATGTAGCCTGTGGTCAAATAATTTTACTAAGCTCAGGAATTTCTATTTATTACTTAGGAACCATGTGTCAGAAGCAAGAGACTTTGAGCACAAATTATGATTTTTTTTTGGTTACCTTATAAAAACGCATCTTCTCACACTTTTGTGAAATTATCTAATTTTTTGTTGTTGAAGCAATAGCCTCTTCCAACACTCATGCTTTTCTACTGAGTGTCATTGTAATTTCTTTCACTAACAAACCCAACCCCCCCTTCACAAGCAGTCATTATTCCAGATAAGTATGTGTAAGCCAGGATATGGGGAGGAAGTGGAAGTTTCCCTGGACTCAGCAGAAATTTGGTGTCAGGAGCAGAAATAGCCCCTTGTAAGTGCCTGGCTAATAGCTATAGAGGTCTTCCTTTTCGGCCCAGGTTCTAGAAGAAAGATTTTTCTACAAATTATATTATGACTCTGAGCTGAACTGTAAAAATCCTAGAAGTTAATGAATAGGTTCCTACATTCCATTTGTTTACTTCACTCTGCAAGACCTAGAAAAACAAGTATTTGTTAGTTGCATGGGAAATTTAGGGATGAAAAATAGCTTTGAAATGTTGACCAAGCTACTTCTGCTGTTTTATCCTATATGGACCGAGTATAGTGGTATTTGGACGCTTAATGAAATGTTGGACAATTCTTGTGTTATTTGGCTGTTTGTAGGAACTGAGTAGCTAAGCAAAAACTTTCATGGAATACACAGTAATAATTTTTACAGTAAGTTATATTCTCTCAGGCAAGGATGTTATATAAACCACAAAGTATTTGGACTCTGCAAAATTTAAGACATTTTAAGATACGTAAATACCATGAAATTTCTAAATACTTTTAATGGTTAAATGAATCTAACTTTGAAAATTACCTAATCTTCTATGAGGTTGGATGTTGGAACTTGTTTTTCTTTCTCTTTTCTTTTCTTTTCTTTTCTTCTTTTTTGCATTTGCATGTGCTTCATTCTGGTTGATGCAAGCAAGTTAGCATGGGTGCTTAATAGCATATCATAAAGGATTTAACTTAATTCCACCATAATGAATTAATTCTCTCAGTGACATTGTTTTCATTATAGATTTAATGACATCACCTTGGCCAAGACTCAGGAATTTAGAACTCGAAGTTACCCTGTATTATCTAAAATGGAAAGATGATTCTATTTCATGTCTATGTATACTCCAACCATAGATAAAAATACATGGAGAATGTCTATTGTTTTGAGTAGCTGAGTTAAAAATAAAACTCCTAACACCAGTGAGAAAATTGGATTCCACATTCTCTTAAATTGTCTTTAGGGACATTGGTTCTACAAAACATGAAACCCAGAAGACATAAGTCCCAGGGTTTCTTTTCATTTGCTTATGTCACGATTCTGTGTTGTAAATATGAAAGGCTAAATAGGCAACCTCGAATCTTAACTCAGGAACAAGTTTCACCAGCTAAGGAAAAGGGGAAATGGGTGTAAAAAAGAAAGAGAAAAAGGAAAAAGGAAAGCTTTCTGCTCCACTTTTCAGGGACTGCATTTGATTTCCTTTTGGATTTGTTTATGTTGTGGAATTAGAGGGATGGTGCATCCTATTTTTACAGGCTTGTATTGTTACCCCAGGAATGTTTTGGCAAACGCAAAATTAAAAACAAATTTTGTGTGTTCTCCAGCGCCCTTTAGGCTTTAAAGGACAAGAACAAAGTCTGATCATTTGTCATCAGAACTCCAGGAAGCCACAAGGAAACATAACTTCAGACCCCAAATGCTCAAAATGGAAAAGCAAGGAAAAACACACAGCAGATGCGCCCAACCTAGAAGTGCACTGGGGCCACTAGTAATGCTAATTGGTCTTGAACAATGACTGTTTGCAGGAAAGGGAGAGAGAGGGAGAGAGGGTAAGGGAGAGAAGAAAAGGGAAAGAGAGGGAGAGGGGGAGGGGGCAGGGAGAGGGAGGGGAGGGGGGTGGGGAGAGGGAGGGGAGGGGAGAGGGAGGGGAGAGGGAGGGGAAGGGGAAGGGAGGGGAAGGGAAGGGGAGGGGGAGGGGAGAGGGAGGGGGAGGGGGAGGGGAAGGGAGGGGAAGGGGGAGAGGGAGAGGGGAAGAGGGAGGGGGAGGGGGAGAGGGAGAGGGGAAGAGGGAGGGGGAGGGGGGGAGGGAGAGGGGGAGGGGAAAAAGGAGGGGGAGAGGGAGAGGGGGAGGGGAAAGGGAGGGGGAGAGGGAAAGGGGGAGGGGAAAGGGAGGGGGAGGGGGAAGGGGGAGGGGAAAGGGAGGGGAGGGGGAGAGGGGGAGGGGAAAAGGCAGGGGGAGGGGGAGAGGGAAAGGGGGAGGGGAAAAGGGAGGGGGAGGGGAGAGGGAGGGGAAGGAGAGGGGGAGGGAGAGGGGGAGGGGAAGGAGAGGGGAAGGAGGGGGAAGGGGGAGGGGGAGAGGAAGAGGAAGAGGGGGAGGGGAAGGAGAGGGGGAGGGAGAGGGTTAGGGAGAGAGAGGGAGGGAGGGAGGGAGAGAGAGAGAGAGAGCTAATGAGAGCTCTAATTCTGTTCTATAGCTATCTCTCCAGGATTTGAATTTGATAATTGCAAACACAATGATACACTTGTTTTTCAACTTCTGCCTGAGAGTGAGATCATCCCATATTCATCCTTCTGTTTCTGACTTATTTCAGTCAACATGATTTTTTCAAGGTCCATCCAAGATCGGCTGAAAACGGTAAAGTCACCGTTTTTTTACAGCTGAGTAGTATTCCATTGTGTATATATACCACAACTTGTTCAGCCACTCATCTGTTGTTGAAAAACAAGATCAGAAAACACAAGTAGAACCTGAAGTGGAATTGGCATATTGCACCAAAGTAAAAGACTCTAGGCTGGGTGGGTGGGGAGAATACAGGTCCATGAAGGATGATAAATGACATAGTGGGGGTTGTATTGTTAAATGGGAAACTGGGGAGTGTTATGCATGTACAAACTATTGTATTTACTGTTGAATGTAAAACATTAATTCCCCAATAAAGAAATAAATTAAAAAAAAAACCACAATGATACACTTGGCCTAATTCACCTGTCTATCGAAGGCACAAATGTTGGCCTTCACGTCTCTGTGTCTGTAAATAGTTCCTGCCAATGTCAATAAAATGGGAAAACATAAAGTCAGCCCCCCCCCCCCCGTTTGTATTATTGAAAAGGACCGGGTGCTACAATGAAGAATGAGAGACTGATCTTTTCTTTTTCTTTTCTTTTCTTTCTTTCTTTCTTTTTTTTTAAAGAACTTCTTGTATTTATAGACTGGTAATACTGTCACACTCAGTACTTGGGTTCAATTTTGGGGTGAGGAAAAAGAGCCAGCAGAGGGGGCACTTCAGCAATGGTGTGGAAGTCAGAGGCAGGGTTGTTATACACACCACTTTATTTGATTTTGCCTTTGCATTTGATGCCTTCACCAAGGTATCAAGTCTGAATTTGGGAGAACTTCTGCAGAGCACATATAATTTCTAATTTCCCATTTGTCAACAGAACTCCTGCTTTAATCAGTGCTTATTAACTTGGTGATTTTCAAATATCACTCGAGTATCACCTTTTTTTTTTTTTGCAGTGATTATACTATCCACTTATACTTCTATTCAGACACACTTTTTAAAAAATTTCTTTATTGGGGAATTAATTTTTTATGCTCAACAGTAAATACAACAGTTTGTACATGCATAATATTCCCCAGTTTCCCATATAACAATAAAACCCCCACTAGGTCCTCTGTCATCCTTCTTGGACCTGTATTCTCCCCACCCACCCACCCCAGAGTCTTTTACTTTGGTGCAATATGCCAATTCCATTTCAGGTTCTACTTGTTTTTTTTTTTCTGATCTTGTTTTTCAACTTCTGCCTGAGAGTGAGATCATCCCATATTCATCCTTTCGTTTCTGACTTATTTCACTTAACATGAATTTTTCAAGGTCCATCCAAAATGGACTGAAAACAGTGAAGTCACCATTTTTTACAGCTGAGTAGTATTCCATTGTGTATATAGACCACAACTTCCTCAGCCATTCATCTGTTGTTGGACACCTGGGTTGCTTCCAGGTTTTGGCTATTACAGATTGTGCTGCCAAGAACATATGTGTATACAGATCTTTTTGGATGGATGTGTTGGGTTCTTTAGGATATATCCCCAGGAGAAGAATTGCAGGACCATAGGGTAGGTCCATTTCTAGCCTTCTGAAAGTTCTCCAGACTGTTCTCCACAGAGGTCAGACCAATTGACATTCCCAACAGCAGTGTAGGAGGGTTCCTTTGACCCCACATCCTCTCCAGCATTTGCTGCTATTACCTTTTCTGATGTATGACATTCTCACAGGAGTGAAGTGGTATCTCATTGTTGTCTTTATTTGCATTTTTCTGACAATCAGAGACTTGGAGCATTTTTTCATGTGTTTCTCGGCCTTCTGGATCTCTTCTGTGGTGAATACTCTGTCCATGTCCTCCGCCACTTTTGGATGGGGTTATTTGTTGTCTTGTTGTTGAGTTTGGCAAGCTCTTTATATATGTTAGTTATTAAACTCTTGTGTGATGTATGGCATGTAAAGATCTTCTGGGAGGGGTCTCTTGGTTTGGGTAGTGGTTTCTTTTGCTGTGAAGAAGCTTTTTAATTTGATGTAGTCCCATAGGTTTATACTTGCCTTAGTCTTCTTTGTAATTGGATTCATTTCACTGAAGATGTCTTTAAAATTTATGTGGAAAAGATTTCTGCCAGTATTTTCCTCTAAGTATCTGATAGTTTGTGGTCTAACATCCAAGTCTTTGATCCACTTGGAATTTATATTTGTATTTGGTGAAATAACAGTGGTTCAGTTTCATTCTTCTGCATGTTTCAACCCATTGTTTCCAACACCATTTGTTGAAGAGACTCTGCTTTCCCCATTTAATAGTCTGAGCCCCTTTGTCAAAGATTTGTCTATAGGTGTGCAGACACACTTTTTAAACTAACTGAATGTATTGTGTAAAGGAATTTTAAAATTTTATTTATAAGAAGGAAACACTGATAAAACCGTAGGATAAGAGGGGTACAACTCCACACAGTTCCCACCACCAGAACTCTGTATCCCCAAAGGAAATTTTTATCACTTTCCTAGATGGAAAGGAGGGCAAATTAAGAGTGCCACTTACCACAAATACAAAGTAACCATGATGGGGACAGGTGGTGACATACTTGGTTAAGTGCACACATTTATAGTGTACAAGGACCCAGGTTCAAGACCCTGGTCCCCAACTGCAGGGGAGAAGCTTTACAAGTGGTGAAGCAGTGCTACAGGTATATTTCTGTCTCTCTCCCTTTCTATCTTCCCCTCCTCTCTCAATTTTTCTCTTTATCCAATAATAAATAAATAATACTCAAAAAAAGTAGCCATCAAAATAATTGCTACTTAGCCACTGCTCTCTGAGCTCTTTCTCTTTTTTTCATTAGAAAGTCCATACTGTGTCAGAAAGATGCTAAAGATATACTAGTATGGGGGCCTGAAGGTGATTTGCCCTGTAGAGCACACACTTTATCAAATATGAGGAGCTGGGTCCAAGTCCCCAACCACCACATGGGAGTGGCTGCAGGAGGGAAGCTTCATGTAGTGGTAATGCCTTGCTCGTCTTCATATATATATGTATCTGTGGAGAAGATCTCTGTGATAATCAAAAGGATGTAAAAAAAACAGTGTGAAGTGATTCAACTAATTGATTTTTAAGTGCTCAAAGTAATCCATTCCTTTGAACTGCAACCAGAAACCAGTTCTGTTCTTGAGATGCATAGTTCTTAAACAAGGAAACATCTTCCATAATCAAAATTGACTGTACACATTGATACTGTCTTTCTAGATATATGCCTAAATTCATAGCATAACCTTGTTTCACAAGACTGTAGAAAATGGAATGTTAGTGGGAGTCGGGTGGTAGCACTGTGGGTTAAGCACTGGTGGTGCAAAACACTAGGACTGGCGTAAGGATCCTGGTTCGAGCCCCCGGCTCCCCACCTGCAGGGGAATTGCTTCACAAGCAATAAAGCAGGTCTGCAGGTGTCTTTCTCTCCCCCTCTCTGTTTTCCCCTCCTCTCTCTGTCCTATCTAACAACAATGATATCAGTAACAACAACAATAATATCAGTAACAACGACAATAATAACTACAACCATAAAACAAGAACAACAGAAGGGAATAGTTTTAAAAACTAAAATAAAAACAAACTAAAAAATAAAATCGAAGGTTAGCAACAGCTACCATCTATTGAGTTGGCTATGTGCTACATGTTTCTCGTGTATTTTCACATATTTAGCCCTCACCGTGAATCTATTGCAGACCTATCCCACTTTAGAGATGTGAACACTGAAGCCAAGAGAACTTTACTGGTTCAAAGTTACACTGGTAGCAACCTGATTTAGACTGCCTACAATGAAGGGAATTTTGATATCTGTATTTTACAACAGCTAAAACTTATTTATACTTATGGGAAAATTTATTCTCCCTTCTAGAAAAATACCTGCCTTCAGATTTGTTTAGTTATTGACAAAGTGATGTTGACTGAGAGATCACTCTCAGTGCTTTGAAATAGTCATCACTTCGTATTGCTTTAAATGTATGCAGATGGACTGGAGAGATTCTGCTGCAGGGTCAATAGCTGGAATGGCTCTGATCCACATGTCTCTCCACCCTTCTCCTGTGGCCAGCTGGCTATCTAGAATACAATTTTAGGATGATGGCAGAGCCGGAGAGATAGCATGATGATTATACATAAGATTTGCCTTTGAAAGGTTCCAGGCTTCATCCCCAGCACGACAAAAAGCCAGAACTGAGAGGTGTTTTGGTTAAATAAATAAATAAATACCAAGTGTAATGGTGGTAGAGAAGCAAAAGAACAAACCTACCTGTGTAAATACAACCAGATGAGCTGCTTTGAAAAATCTGGTGGCATCATGTATGTCCCACCACCAATGGAAGTTCCAGGTGTGTACCACCAAAGGATGGGGGATACACACCAAATATGTCATGGAAGAGCCTGGATAAGGTGAAGGGTGATGGACTGAGCTCAGTGTGACAGACCCCATTCTTACTTTTCAGCACACAAAAAAACACCCCTTCTTTGTATCTCTTTGTATATATACAGGTTGCTTGTTTGTCTTTATACATGCAAGGGACATCTCAAGTCCAGCTCCACTTTCATAGCACTATCATGAAATTACAGCAAGGAGGAAGTTTACAGTTTCTAGGTATTTTATGCAGTTATCTTAGTTTTTGTCATGGAGAAACTCAAGTTCAACAAGGAAAAAAAATGTCTTTTTCCAAGTCAAAGAATGAATAGGTTACAGGGGACAGAGCTGCCCCAGACTCTCCTCTCCCATCCGGTACATGTTCTACTCTGCAAAACCAATGAGGTCAGAGTCAGTGAGATTTTCCTGTATTTTTTTTTTCAAATAGACAAGGGAGCTATTGAATTCCACAGAGAACAAGATGTGCTAGTTCAATGAAACAGCACAATAAAAATGTTTAAAGAGTTGCTATAGAGATATTTGGGATTCATCCCTCTCTCATAACTGAAATTAGGTGTTACACATGAAGACATTTAAGTTAATCATCTCAGAGATTGATCTGCACAGCTTTAAAGGGTTTGAAAAGCAACAGTATTAGTGAAGTCATGTAGAGCATGCCATCTCAAATATGCTAGTTGTGTTTATGCTCAAAGCATGGAAACATTTTCATTTTCAGCCTTGATGGCACTTCCTTTTCCTTTCATTGATGAAATGAAGCTGATGTCACTTGGGTGAGATTTCCTCCTTTCAGAAGCTACAAAAGGAAATGGCATGTTCACGAAGAAAGAGAATCTTGTCTCTCCTGAATGTTCAGCTCTGCTTTGGCAACAAAGACTTTAGACCAACACTAAGTGAAGAAGGTCAAGTGTGTCTTCCTCACCACACAAACTTTGTCAAGGGTAAGGGAGTGTGGTCCAAGTCTGAGGCAGGCAACAGAGCTACTTGTGTGTTCTTCCTGCTGCCCTTTAAAAAAACCCATATACAGGAGTTGGGCGGTAGCACAGCGGGTTAAGCGCACATGGTGCAAAGTGCAAGGACCAGAGTGAGGATCCTGGTTCAAGCCCTGGATTCCCATATGCAGGGGAGTCGCTTCACAAGCAGTGAAGCAGGTCTGCAGGTGTCTGTCTTTCTCTCCCCCTCTCTGTCTTTCCCTCCTTTCTCTATTTCTCTCTGTCCTATCTAACAATGAAGACATCAATAAAAACAACAATAATAACTACAACAACAATAATAAAAAAAGACAACAAGGGAAACAAAAGGGAAAATAAATAAATAAATATTTTAAAAGTACATATACATATATATACATATACGATAGAGACAGAGAAAATTTGATAGGGAAAGGGAGATGGGGAAATAGAGAAAGAAAGAGGAAGAAAGAGAGAAAGTGTGTGAGAGAAAGCTGCAGCACTGTTTACCTGCTTAACCTGCAGGTGGGGATTTCAGGCTTGAGTCCAGATCCTTGCACATTGTAAGGTGTGTGCTCTACCAGGTACATCCTGACTCTTCCTGCTGCCCATTTTACCACCTGGCATAAGCTGGTGAGCTAGAAGGATCTAAGAGCTCATCTGGGCCGAGGCCTTCATTTTCAGGTGAAAACAAAAGCTGGGAGAGATCAAGTACTTGCAATATGCTGATCTAGCTTCACAGGTGGGAGACAGATGACCAGGGACTCATGGCTGAATGGGACACAGTTCAGTCTTTATTGATGATGAATGCAGTACAAGATATCTATCTCTAGTCCCAATCTTGTCTTATATATCTCCTGAGGCAGAAGTGTCAGGTCCGAAGAGAATGTACGTAGGATAGGGGGTAGGGAGAAGGCAAAAGTGCGGGAACCAGTGGGGATTAAAATGTGGAAAACAGGATGTGACTAGGAGAGGGGGAGGAGTGGAAAAAGAGAGTGAATCAGTGGGGATTAAACCAATGCGAACAAAACAATGATTATGTAAATGGACCACAGTGTCAAGCAGTGCAACTGAAGGGGTCTTAGAAGCAGAATTTAGTAGTCCCAGAGGTGGCACAGTGGATAAAGCATTGGACTCTCTAACATGAGGTCCTGAGTTCAATCCCCAGGAGCACACATACCAGAGTGATGTCTGGCTCTTCCTCTCCTCCTCTCTTGCTCATAAATAAATAAATAAGTAAATAAATAAATTCTTTAAAAAAAAAGAAGCAGAATTTAGAAGCAGACCAACATTTCCCCCTTTCTTTTTAACTAATGGCCATAGTATCAGGAGTGTGGGATGAACAGAAACCTATATTGTGCAGGCATTTTCAAAAGAACTGTCACAAGACATGGAGGAACAAATAGGAGAGCAGCAAGAACCAGTGTGATGCCAAGGGGAGGCCTAAAGGGGCATTTCCTGCCTCAAAGGGCAGGGGCTAGCAAGCAAAAGGGCGTTTCCTGCCTCTGGGGGGCATCTCTTGCCTCTGGGGGCGTTTCATGCCTCAAAAGGCATTTCCTGCCTCTGGGGGAAGGACCTAGTAAGGAGGGGGTGGTTCCTGACTCTGGGGGAAGGGCCTGCAGGTGAGGGGGAATGGCCTATAAAGTCCCAAGGCTGCTGGCTGCAAAGTCCATGGACTGCTGAGGTCAGTCTTTGAGAAACCCAGCAGTGTAAAAGGAAACTGCTGTAAAGTTGTGTAAAGTGTCCAAGAGGTATACCAGTAAGTCTGACAGAAATGTCAGTCCAAAGCAGATGACCACAGAAGAAATGCCAGGGGATGAAACACTGCATGTCTGCCACGATGGGGAAGTTCAACCACTGTAATTCTGCTTTTCTGTAGAGAGTGAGCTTTGGAGTCTGTGAATCAGTTTCTTCAGGTCGTGCCAGGTCACATAATTAGTTTCAGGGGTGGGGGGGCTGCTGTAGTCGTGCCATCTTGTGGGTAATGTCAGAGAACAGGGGTCCAAATGGATTTTGGGGATTCCATTTGAACAGATGCTTTTTCATGTGAAGATGACAGCTGTAATTCACTTACTTATGAAACAAAACTTGTAGCAGATTAGAAGTTTACTATAATTGATAACTTGATTATAATCGGAAGTCCTTTCTAGTATGATTTTAAGGTTGTCTAAACAGTTTAAACTCAATAAAATGTGGAAAGGTAAACAGAAGAACCATGGTTAGAAGCCTCATGCATGAGAATCATTAGCATAACCATTGCACTTTCTACTCTGCCCATACTCATACAGTTTTCAGGATTAAACATTTCACATTTATACCAAGACGTAAAAAATATCAAAAGAGAAAAAACAACAACAACAATTTTTGGACTGTTTCTGGATGTCTCTAGAAATCATGGCTGTGTCCAGCATTTTTTTTAAGTCAATTAAATTTCAGAATACTCACAGCAAAATGGGTCATACAAAAATTCATTCAAATCACTTTCTTAAGAAACTCAATTTGAACCAGATTATTAGATTCCACCATGTCATATCATGAGTCCCCTGGAGGGCGTCCTAGTCCAAAATTCTCCTCAAAATTCCATCTAGCGTGCTTCTGATGGTTCCTGCGGGACTAAACCAGTGCAGGCAAAACACCATGGTCCTCAGTGGGGACTAAACCAGTGCAGGCAAAACAATGATTATGTAAATAGACCACAGCATCAAGCAATGCAACAGAAGGGGTCTTAGAAGCAGAATTTAGAAGCAGACCAACACGTACTTAGAGATATTATCTGGTGAGGTCATCTATGGAGTTGTTCTCTTCCCCATGGTGAGGTCCTTGAGTCACCTGAATCCCTGCTAATTTCATCTCTATCACCTCTGCCAATTTATTAGCATCATTGTATCTCACTCAGGATTTCCAGCTGCTCTATAAGTGATTCCCAAAGCACTTGGAACCCTAGGAGACAGTACTATTCTTAATGTACAGATGGGGAAGCTGAGGCCCAGAGAAGTTAAGTCACACTCCCGGGATTACCCAGTAAGACTCAACCCTTGACCTCTATGCCAGGGTCTTCAGACTTAGCTGATAAGAAACCCAAGTGGTCTTTGGAAGTGGGAATTCTCAGATCTCTAACCTGTCAACTGTGATTCAGTAACATTGGAGTGGGGTTTGGGAATCTGTTTTTCAGGCAAGTGCCTTGTGCAGTTCTCTTGATGATATAATTATGTATTGCCTCATCTTTTTTTTTTTTTTTTTTTGTCTCCAGGGTTATTGCTGAGGCTCGGTGCCTTTACTATGAATCCACTGCTCCTAGAGGCTTTTTTCCCCTTTTGTTGCAGTTGTTGTTATTGATGTTGTATTGCCTCATCTTAAGAACTCAAGTCTAGGGAGTAGGGCAGTAGCACAACAGGTTAAGTGCATGCAGTGAGAAGTGCAAGGACCGGTGTAAGCATCCCAGTTCGAGCCCCCAGCTCCCCACCTGCAGGGGAGTTGCTTCATAAGTGGTGAAGAAGGTCTGCAGGTGTCTTTCTCTCCCCCCTCTGTCTTTCCCTCCTCTCTCCATTTCTCTCTGCCCTATCCAACAACAACGACATCAATATCAACAACAATAAAACAACAAGGGCAACAAAAGGGAATAAATAAATAAATATTTTTTTTTAAAAAAAGCTCAAGTCTAGTGTTCTAGGAAGTGTTGTAGTGGGCAAAGCATGAGGTCTTGAGTTCAAACCCTGGCAGTGCAGTACCAGCAAGATGCTCTAGTTTTCTTACTCTCTTTCTCTTCCTATATTTCTCATAGATAAATAAATAAATAAATGAAATCTTTTTAAAAATAGAGACCTAACCTACAACCTTCAAGGCAAGTACATAACTCTGTTTCTGTCCTTTCTCTCATCTATATCTGAACTCAGAACACATCTCTAAAATGTAAAGTTGACTGTAGACAGTGGAGAAGCAATTACAGAAGCAACTGCTTCTCCACTGAGCATGGGTGTTGACAGATCCATCCATACTCCCAGCCTGTCTCTCTCTCTCCCTAGTGGGGCAGAGGTCTAGGGAAGTGGGGTTCCAAGATACCCTGGCCTGTGCTCTTAACCACTGTGCTGTGCAGTGGATTGGTGGATTCACTGATACCTTGTTTGAATTGCTTTACATATCTTTATTAGCTATTGATTATATGGATTTGATTATAAGGAACTTAAGCTATGTGCTGGGAAATGTAATTGATCAAATCTAAACCCACAAAGTACATTTAATGTACACCTCTATATGTGTTCTCCCACATTCAGACCCTTGTTTTGAGAAAAGAGCTGATAGGTGGATTATACTTTTCACTTTTTTTTTTAGGTACCTCTGTCTCTGGCAGTCAAACGCTTAATACAGAGTCCTTCTGCTTACTTTTTTCCTTAGGGTAGTAATAAGTTCATTGTGCTTTGATTGCTTTATTCACTGCTGAAGTTCAAATTAAATTATGCCTATACCATATTTCATGAAAAAAATTAGTAATACAACATTGGAAAAAGATACCATAAGCTTGTATCAGGAAGGGTTCCTGGAAGAGATGATGGTGGGACTGAGACTAGAGAGGTGTCATGACTCAAATCTTGTCCTAGAACATATTAATTGCCTGTTAAATCAGAATTAAAATAAATGACAAGGCTAAAAGAAAAATAACTCATAGGAGAACTAATCTTTGTTTACTACCAGTAAACTTGCTCCAGTTCCAGGAAACTTGAGTAGACATGCCAGATTGAGGGATTCTGTTATCAGTTGGTGAGAACTTACTGCTAAACTTTCAGGAATTTTGTGAGTTAGCTATTAATCACAACCATTATTAAAAATTAAACTATTCAGCATTTCCATTGAGAAAATCATATTTTAATGAAGGTAGTATATGCTCTAATTATTTTCTATAACTATGTCTATTCTATTGATTCTCTCAAGATTATTTACATCAATTCCATCTGTCTGGAAGAAATGCTGTAGATGTGTTATTTCAGTTAAAAGTTTCTTTCCAATGCCATGTTCCAAGATATCACAATGATAGCTTGCAATAGACAATGGAGGAAATATTTAAGTCACAGAATCAGCCAATGCTTTAAACAGGGCTTCTGTCCCCCTCTACCCGCAGAGAATTAGCCTATCTTTCAACCAAAGCTCCACTGCCTATAACTACCTTTCAGAGCCACTCACCCTGGGTGACTATTGAATCTCTGAGCCAAGTCAGTTGACTGCTTGCTATTGGGAAAAGCCAAGTTAGGATGGGTGGGTTGGGGGTAAATGATAGCCGTGCCCTTGAGGAACATATAGTTCTATCAGTTACACTAAGACTATAGACTCAAGCTCACTTAGTGAGGAAGATCATCACAGTTCTTCCAGGACCTTCTGGCTGTTTTGGAGCTGGAATCAGTGGGCACTTTGCTGCATCATCAGTGCCACTGAGTCCATCTTTCTTCTGTGCTATGAGGAAGGAGGAGGACAGTGGGTGGGAGGGAGATGGGAGGACTTTGAAGAAGAAGACTAGAAGAAGAGGTCTGGGACAACCTTGCCTTGGGGAAATCCAACAGCTATTTTAAAAGACATCATTTGAAATATTCTAAACCTGTCTGCTAACTAATCTTGTGGACATCTTGTCACAAAATATACAAAATGATGAATCATTCTGTTGTACACCTGCAATTAAAAGCAAGCTATAAGTCAGTTTCACCTCAGTAAAAAATCTACACTAGGATTTATGAGAAATGAAAAGTAGAGTGTTCTCCTTCTCTACCCATCCCCCAGTTGTGATTTCCTATGTCGTCCATACTTTTTTTATGCAGGTGTCACATTTCTGTTTTCTTTCACACTCTGATTCTGTGTCACTTAGAAACCTACTTTTTGTGTTTTCTTACTGACACAGTCATGCTCTGCAGAGACACAAGACAACCTAGAATTGATGCTATCAAACTGGAGCCAGACTGCATTGACTCAGCAATTTACAAACTATATAACCATTCAAGTTACTCTCTTTTCTAGGACTCAGATTCCTAATCTGTAAAATGGAAACAAAGTTAAAGTACCTGCATATAGTGCTTTGTGTGCACTTTGCTAATACATGTCCAACATTAGATAAGAAAGCTTATCTCCGAAGGCTAGAAATAGACCTACCCTCTGACCCTGCAATTCCTCTCCTGGGGATATATCCTAAGGAACCCAACACATCCATCCAAAAAGATCTGTATACACATATGTTCTTGGCAGCACAATTTGTAATAGCCAAAACCTGGAAGCAACCCAGGTGTCCAACAACAGATGAGTAGCTGAGCAAATTGTGGTCTATATACACAATGGAATACTACTCAGCTGTAAAAAATGGTGACTTCACCGTTTTCAGCCGATCTTGGATGGACCTTGAAAAATTCATGTTAAGTGAAATAATTCAGAAACAGAAGGATGAATATGGGATGATCTCACTCTCAGGCAGAAGTTGAAAAACAAGATCAGAAACGAAAACACAAGTAGAACCTGAAATGTAATTGGCATATCGCACCAAAGTAAAAGACTCTGGGGTAGGTGGGTGGGGAGAATACAGGTCCATGAAGGATGATAAATGACATAGTGGGGGTTGTATTGTTATATGGGAAACTGGGGAATGTTATGCATGAACAAATTATTGTATTTACTGTTGAATGTAAAACATTAATTCCCCAATAAAGAAATAAATTAAAAAAGAAAGCTTATATTGTCTTTTCACATCAGGTCCCTTCTCTTACTTAATTTGGAAGTCACTTATCATCCTCTCGTATAAATTTACTGCAATATATTTAAGCAGACTGCTCTGTATTCAGGCTTTTTTTCCCTAGCATTGTTATTACTATATTACTATTATTACTACCACAAAAACATACACTCTTAAATATTGATAAATACATTTGAGCAGTTGTGTGAAATTATGCACAAGAGAGATTTCCTATAAGTGAAACTTGTGGGTCAAATTTGATAGCAATTACTGAAGACATTCCAGATAGGTCTGTAACAAATGAAATATTCTCCAGAGAGAATGTGAGAATGTTTATTGCATTTCAGAGGCAGTAACTGTGGACATTATCTGATCATTTCATCTTTGCCAATGCAGTGAATCAAATGGCATCTTACTGTTTCACATATTTTTATTAAGATTTATTTTTATGAGATATAACGAGAGAGGCAGAAAGAGGACAGCACTGCTCCTCTCTGACATAATGTAATGCCCTTGGGGCCTCAGATAAGCAGGCCCTGTGCTTCGATACTGTCCTTTTCTTCTCTGCTTTTTCATCTTTCAAATTACCCTTAAGTTTAACCAGTTACTAACATTTTATTATTTACTAATGTGCCTTTAAAATGAAATGTTTGGGAGTGGGGCAGTAGCGCAGTGGGTTAAGCGCAGGTGGCACAGAGTGCAAGGACCTGCGGAGGAATCCGGCTTGGAGCTCCCGGCTCCCCACGTGCGGGGGAGTTGCTTCACAGGTGGTGAAGCAGGTCTGCAAGTGTCTATCTTTCTTTCCCTCCTCTGTCTTCCCCTCCTCTGTCTTCCCCTCCTCTCTCCATTTCTCTCTGTCCTATCTAACAATGACAACATCAATAACAACAACAGTAATAACTATAACAGCGAAAAACAATAAGGGCAAGAAAAGGGAAAATAAATAAAAATAGATAAAAAATAATATGAAATGTATTTATTGCCTTTTGTTACCCTAATTTTTTTTTATTGTTGTAGTGTGGTGGGGAGCCGGAGCTCGAACCTAGATCCTTAGGCCGGTCCTCGTGCTTTGCGCCACGTGCACTTAACCTGCTATGCTACCGCCCGACTCCCAATATGAAATGTTTATGAAGTTTATCCTTCTGTTTAGATTCTTGGATCATCTAACATATTCAAAGTTATTTTGTATAGTCAAATTTATCAAAAATTTATATTTACTAGCTTTGGGGTGGCATGTCATACATATAAAATAGTTTTCTACTGCCCTTTTATTAGAACAAAGTTATTTTGGTTTCCTTTCAATTTCCCATTTTAGATTTTATATATAAAAACTTGAGATATCTGTAATAGTTGTTAAAAAGTACATTAATGGTTAAGCTAATTTTATAAGCATTTAGCACCAGGTATTGAATAAATCAGTTTCCCCATCAGTTTGAAATGCCACTTTTATTAAATGTATTATAACATATGATTTAGCTTGGATTCTTTTAATTTCCTTTTGTGACATGCTTCCCTCATCCTATACCAGGACCACACTGTTTTGATGACTGCAGCTTTGCAGTATGCTATAGTATCCATAGTGCTAGCCTCCTTCAATATTTTTGTTTTCATAATTTTCCTGGATGCATTACAATATTATTTTTCCACATAAATTTTGATATCATTGTGTCAAGTTACTTCAAAAAAAAAAGTTCTATGAATTTTTAGATCTTGAATCACCTCCTGAGACTGACAGGAGAGCTAACTCATCAGTTAAGCAGTTAAGGCTGTGCCTTTCAAAACACAAGGCTCAGGTTCAAGCATCTGAACCACATGGGAGTTTCTATGACATTGGAGGTAGCTCTGCTACTGTGGCATCTCTCTCTTTCTGTGTGCTTCTTTATCTGAATGAAAGGGAAGAATGACTAGAGTAATGAGAGTATGCATGCTTCAATCCCTGGCTACTCAAAAACAAACAACAACAACAACAACAACAAAAAACGACCCTCTGCAGGTGGGGAGCAGGGGCTCAACCCCAGGATTCTTAAACTGGCCCTTGCGCCTTGTATGCTTAATCCTCTGTGCTACCGCCCAGCCCCTATCCTCTCTCTTTCTTTCTCTGATTAGAAAAGTGACCTAAGAGCATTGAAATTGCACATTTGTGAGGTCCAATCCAAAAAAAAAAAAAAAAAAAGAGCAGCCGTTTGGTGGCGCCACACAGGTTACGATATGCAAGGACCCTGGTTCAAGCCCTCAGCCCCCACCTACAGGGGTTGGAGAGCTTCACAAGCAGTGAAGCAGTGCTGCAGGTGTCTCCTTCTCCACTTCGATTTCTCTGTCTCTATCCAATAAATAAATAATAAATAATAAATAAACACTATATTAGAAGAGAGAAAAAATGAATCAGTGGCCTGGCAGTGGTGTATCCCATAGAGCACACAAGGATCCAGGTTCAAGACCCTGGTTGCTACTTGCAGAGAGAAACCATTGTGAGTAGTGAAGCAATGCTTCCGGTGTCTCTTTCTCTCTCCCTTTTCCTGTCTCTTCTTCTTCTACAATTTTTCTCTATCTCTTGTTGTTAAAATTTTCGGAAGTCTCTTGCTGGGCGGGTTGGCTTCACGGGTGGGTAACAGAGACGCGGAGATAACGGCTGGGCAGGGAAGCTGTATTTCTTTATTCAGGAACAACGATTCATAAACTAAGACAAACTAATCACCAAACAGAACTCGGCTGTCTCTTTGAGGCGGCGCAAGAACTCTGCCTTACTCTGGCACTCAGGAACCCTCTCCAACTCTGGAACTCTGAAACTCTCGTACTGGGGAACCCTCTGAAACTCTGGCACTCTGGAACTCTTCTACTGTGGAACTCTCTCTTACTCTGTAACTCTGAAACTCTTGAACTCAGGAACCCTCTGTTGGGGTTCCTTGGGGCGGGGCCAAGCGGCCGCAAAATTAACTGGACTGATCCAATTCTCTTGGCGGGGGAGGGCTAGAACAAACCAATGTAAAGCATACGACAATCTCTATCCAAAACAAATAAATGAAATGTAAAAAAGAGAAAAGAAGGAATCCCCTCCTTAATGGATGTATCAGCTAACTTAATGAAGTGGAATTTTTTCCCAATGCACATATTTATTTAATCATCACAGTGTACACCTTATTTTTTTTCTCACCAGGGTTCCACTTTTCTCATCTGACTTTTGTTTTAGAGAGAAAGGCAGAGTTTAAAAGAGGGAAGACACCACAGCCTTAAGCTTCTGCCAGAGTAGTGAGGACTGGTTTTGAGTAAAGGTAGTAAACTGTCTCACTGCCCTACATTGTACACTTTCAGCATCACAATTGTGCCTGTTAATTATCTCAATAATGAAAGTGACTGCCTCCTTTCTCCTTTGAAAAGATCTTTCAGACACTTTTTGTCTTTTATTTCTCATCATAATGCAAAGTAAACTCGGGTCTCCTTTACAGGTAAAAAGCACGAAGCTCAAAGAAGTGATTAATGATGCCTGCCCGTAGTCACTCAATTGATGCAGAGTTAGCAGCCTAAAACCCAAGACCAGGTGTTCAGACTTGAAACACACTGTTCTATTATCCCAAGAGAAATAGAAATGAAGATACTATGTCATTTATTAAAAAAAAAAAAAGTAAGAGGAAACGTCTTTATCAGGAGACTCAGAAGGAATCATGAACTTGAACTTGTTGCAACCCAGCTATATGTTGATTCAGGGAATGCATCATGCAGATGAAGCCGTCGATCTACCTACATTTGTACAACTGATATTTCTCCTGTTTTTCCACACAAGTGACTATGAGGTGTTCAGTGACAGAAAGTAATACAAAGCTCCTAGCTGGTATGAGATGTTAAGTGCTTTGGGTTGCTTATTTAAAAATGGAGAAGAAAAAAAAAAAAAGAACATTGAGACTTTGATCTCATGTTTTAAATCCAGCTGTTATAAGTAGATATAATTTTAGCTGAAATATACTAATGGTTTTTACTATGCAAATTATCTTGGTCCCTTAGCAACAGAACAAATAAGTGCTCCCCCTTTAATTCTGTGTATGTTAGTTTAGAGAAGGCACACAATAATTTCATTAGAGAGTGGTTGGGAGTGATTTGTAAATGTCATAGTAACACGCTGGTTGCTTTTGTAGTTCCCAAAGACTTTAAAATATATCGATGCCGTTTCTGGCATTGTTGATTTCTACTATGTCTCTAGAACACTTTATCAACTGATATTTGGACTAAGGATGTTGACGTTACATATCATAATACCTTTGGTTGCAACTTCTAATGACAGGTGTGCTTGCCTTTGAGAAACACAGATATATGAAATTCTTATGTGAAAGACTTATGAGAACTCTGGTGGTTATCTTTGGGAGGGTGGGGATACAGAGCTTTGGTGGTAGGTGTGGTACGGAGCTAAACCTTGTAATCTTATGATCCTGTAACAAACTATTAATAAGATTTAAAAATATCTTAAAAAGGGGGCTGGGTGGTGGCACACCTGGTTAAGTGCACACACTGCAGTGCGGAAGGACCCAGGTTCAAACCTCCAGTCCCCACCTGCAGTGGGAAAGCTTCACAAATGGTAAAGCAGAGCTGCAGGTGTGTTTCTGTCTCTCTCCCTATCTCTCTTTCCTCTCAATTTCCAGCTGTCTCTAAGTAATAAATAAATAAAGATAATACAAAATAAAAAAAAAATCTTTAAAAATCTTACATGAAAATGAAGTGCAGCAGAGGTAGGTGGTCCTAACAACTTTTTTAGTTAACTTTGGAGGAAAGTTGGCTTAGATAGAACAAATGACTTACCCAAGGGTCCAGTGTATATATTTGTCTCAACTCCTTCAACTCATACTGTACCTAAACCCCGCTAGTCAGTCTGCCACCATTTCCCCTCCCCTTCAACAACAGCGAATTTTGTGTCCTGAATACATTTAGCTGCAAGTAGCAGAAAACCTAATAGTAGCTTGAACCATAAGGGCCTTCACCATTTACATTCCAGCAAGCTTGGTGTACGGCAGTCTCAGTGTTAGTTTAGAATAAAAATGATGTCAGGGTCATAGTTGTGGGTTGTGCCACTGTCCCAGCCTCCTGACCTCAAATGACCTCCTCTAAAGGAGGGCTAGAGATCTCTTCATGAGTGTCTTGTCTTTTCTCAGGAAAGACTCCTGCCTCAGGGTCCCCAAGGGGTATTTTGTTATATTCTTAGGCCACAAGAAAGTTACCATTAGTTGCAGAGGGACTAGGGAAACTTGCTGGGAGGCAGGTGAGAAGGAAGGACTAAGGAACCAGGCTGTGGTGAACCCAGTTAGTGTTCAAGGACCTAGAGTTCGAATCCTGGGTCCCCACTCGCAGTAGGGAAGCTTCACTAGTGTGAAGTAGTGCTGCAACTGTCTCTCCTTCTCTATCACCTATTCCCCCTTCCTCTCAATTTCTCTCTGTCCTATCAAAAATAAATAAATAAATAAATAAATAAATAAATAAATAAAATAAGAAGAAAGAGAAAAGAAAAGAAAAGAACGCTGGGAGTGGTGGATTCTGACCCCCAGAAATAACAGTGGTGGCAATAACGAATTGCTGATAACTAACTAAATAACTAAGATAACTAAAAAATAATAATAATAATAATAAGGAAAGGCTGAGGACTGACAGCCTGCTGTGAATATCAGGGAATTGTTCTATTTATTTATTCTATGCTCAGCTCTTTCCCTTGGCACTCACTTTTCTGTACCTTTTAGTGGGATTCTACTGTAAAGGCTCAGGGGCTTTCTCTTGGCTGTGAGTTGGCAGGACCATGGTGTTGGGCAGTCCCTAGAATCAATTCTAGGACCTATTTTACATAGGTTCTCAGTGGTTTCTGATAGGATAGGGCCTCCATTGACCAAATAGGTAACCTGACAATCACTGTGCTTTGAATTGGCCTGCTTTTTCTTTTTTGCCTTCTCTGCTTCACCCACCAATCTTTCCTCACACTGCAGTCCTGAGACCTTTTCCAAAGAAATCTCTTAGATTGAAGTCCTGCTTTAGAGTTAGATTCTGAAAAGAAACCCAGCGTAGGATACTAGCTATGCAAACCTCTAAAAAAAATAATTAGGGAGTCCAGCGGTAGCGCAGCGGCTTAAGTGCACGTGGCCCAAAGAGCAAGGACTGGCGGAAGGATCCCTCTTCAAGCCCGGGCTCCCTACCTGCAAGGGAGTCGCTTCACAGGCGGTGAAGCAGGTCTGCAGGTGTCTTTCTCTCCCCCTCTCTGTCTTCCCCTGCTCTCTCCATTTCTCTCTGTCCTATCCAACAACTATGACATCAAGAACAACAACATTAACTACAACAATAAAACAACAAGGACAACAAAAGGGAATAAATAAATAAATCCATAAAAATAAAAAAACAAAAACTGGGGAGCTAGCATAATGATTATGCAAAAGATTTTCATGCCTGAGGCTTTAAATTCCAAGGTTCAAACCCCTGCATCACCATAAGCCCAAGCTGAGCAGTGCTCTCATCTCTTCCTCTATCTCTCATGAAAATAAATTTTAAAACATTTAAAATAAAATTAAAAACTAAATTAAAAATAGTGGTTTAATACTGGTTTACAGGACTATAAGATTACAGGGGTATAGTTCCACACAGTACCCACTACCAAAGTTCTGTGCTATGCTCCCCAGTAACCACCAAAACTCTCACAAAGTCTTAGAGACAGTTTATTTTTTTTAAATGTATAGTTCTTTATTTATTTACTTTTTGTTGCCCTTGTATTTTTTTATTGCTGTTGTAATTATTGTTGTTGATGTCATCGTTGTTGGATAGGACAGAGAGAAATGGAGAGAGGAGGGGAAGACAGAGAGGGGGAGAGAAAGAGAGACACCTGCAGACCTGTTTCACCGCCTGCGAATTGATTCCCCTACAGGTGGGGAGCTGGGGGCTCGAACCAGGATCCTTACACCGGTCCTTGCGCTTTGCGCCACGTGCGCTTAACCCGCTGCGCTACTGCCCGACTCCCTAGAGACAGTTTCTTTCTATTTTATCTATTTTTTATTTATTTATTTATTTTTAATTTTTTTTTATTTAAGAAAGGATTAATTAACAAAACCATAGGGTAGGAGGGCTACAACTCCACACATTTCCCACCACCCAATATCCATATCCCACCCCCTCTCCTGATAGCTTTCCCATTCTCTATCCCTCTGGGAGCATGGACCCAGGGTCATTGTGGGTCGCAGAAGGTAAAGGTCTGGCTTCTGTGATTGCTTCCCCGTGAGACAGTTTCTTTTCTCTCTCTTTCTCCATTTCACTCTCTCTCTCTTCTCTCTCTCTCTCTCTCTCTCTCTCTCTCTCATTTCTCAAGTTCATGTGCTTCAACCTTCTAGTTTTCATAGATCAGTGAAATCATCTGGTAGTTGTCTTTCATTTTCTTCCTTACTTCGCCAACTATATCTCTTTAACATCAGTTCCTCTAGCTGTGGAAGAGATATCATTTGAGGATAGCAGGTGTAAGGTTCAATAACAAAACCTATGTGAAGATACAGTGTAAACTACAAAGCACATAATGGACACAGGAAGGGAACAATGGGGTCAGGAGAACGCAAAGTGCCTTTCGCCTGAGTCATTGGTTCTGACTCTGGTTCTGTACTTTTGCACAGACTTGCCAAAGATTGAGTCTTTGGCTAGAGATCCATCCCTTTGACAGGTAAAGGAAATGTAATTGTTAAAGTGGTACTTTCCCTTCATCTCAGCTAAGAGCCTTTGCTTTTATGGCTGTTACTACACTAGGATTCCAATTAGCTATTATTCTTTAGAGGTGGAGGTTGGTGATAAAATGGTCAACATGGTGGCATTATAGTTTTCAATATTCAGCATATTGACAAAGACAAGCAGCTAATTCACAGGTACTCAACTGCAAAACCTCTTGGGGCAGACTCAAAAAAAAAATGTCACCTCTTGTTTCATTTTCTCCACTCAGGGGAAGAAAGGGGGGCGGAGTGCATCTCCATGTTTCAGATGCAATCATCTTAATGAAGCCAGGCTTTTACAAATAAGGAGCAAAGTCATCTATTTCCATTACATTGAATTTTTCATCCACTATGACTTGAGGTTTCTTCTCTGTTCTTTTCCCCTTGACCTCCAAACTGGGGAAGCATGGTGCCTATAATGCTAACTCCCACTTCCTTGCTACTCTTCTCCTGCCCTCCTTACACCCCCAGCAATGAATCCAGGCTGTGATTCAGCAGGAGCCAGTCGACTTACTGTCCTTGTGTTGACTACTTCACAGCTGCTTCTCCAGATCATGCACCCATTTTAACCTTTAACTGAGCCCCTGCAGGCTGACCTTTGTAGCCCACTTTGCCAGCTGCCTGGCACTCTCGTTTTCTATTGGAAAGTACCAGCAGGGCTGAGGAGTAGAGGGGTATGGTAACTTGGGCCTCAGGCACCCCCCTGCTGAACTGTAACTAGGCTGATGTCATTCCCACTCTCTGCTTCTGCTTAGTTATTCCATTCAGTACAGAGGTGGTTATGGCTTCCATTACTGCCACTCTCTGCGTGCATCATTCCCCCATGCTTCCCTTGCTCTGCACCTTTGTAAAGGGTACTGTTCTAACCTCGGCAGTACCCCCCTGAAATGTCCTGTCTTCTTTCTGATGGCTGAGACAGCACCCCAATGTCCTTTTGAGGGGTTGCCTTTCTGCCACTGGAGGGAGTGGGGCACCCTAACTAAGGAGATCTACCTTTCTCAGCTAAGATGAAGATGTGGATCAGTGAGTCCAGTTAGATGCCCTCTCTGTGTAAGTCAAACCAAGAGCAGAACCTGCTTGTCTAGTAGCTCTGAGGAGCACCAGCTTCTGCTACCTTCTAGAGCTCAAGCTGGTGGCCCTTCCATTGTCATTCCCTGAGTCTCATGACTCTTGCCCAAACTTTCTCATCAGTTCCTTCTTTGATCAAGTGAACTAACTTAGGTTTCTGTAGCTTGCTGTAGAATTTTCAGTGGTGCATCATCCAAACAGCTTTTCCAGGAGCTGCCTTTTCTGAGCATCCATAAGACCTTGCCTGTTCCTAGCTATGACCATGGAATGTGATTTCAGACCAGCAGAGATGCAGAGGTTTCACAGGCTTCTGTATGGATAGACATGGGTCCTAGGTCAGATCAATGGGGGTTATAGTGACTGGTATTTACATACTTTCCTATATTTGGGAACTACTGTCTGCACTGATCCAGCTTTCTAGTCCTATGTGAACTCTGACACCATCTCCTCAGGCAATACCTTTAGCCCACCTGCATGTTAGCTGTCAGGCTCAGGCAAAAAAAATAAAGTCATGGCACCTTGGAATATACCTAAAATAGACCTAGCTTTTTCCAAAATGGAGACCCCCAAAAACAACTGCTTTATTCTTACTTTTAGGTTCCTGATTATTAAGCAATTTGTTCTGCTTTATATCTTAATCATTTTCAGCCACCAAGTTGCAGATATGACCAAGTTGCAACCTGACTTCCCCGGGCAGAGGACCTCACTAATGTGTCCTGGAACCCCACCTCCCCAGAACCCTATCCCACTAGGGTCTGATAGGAACAGGCTGGGTTGTGGATTGACCTGTCAATGCCCATATCCAGTGGAGTAGCAATTACAGAAGCCAGACCTTCCACTTTATGCACCCCATAAAGATCTTTCATCCAAACACCCAGAGGGACAAAGAATAGAGAAACTTTCAAAAGAGAGGATAGGATGTGAAACTGGTGGTGGGAATTATGTAGAATTATACTCCTCTTATCCCACAATTTTGTCAATCATTATTAAGTCACTAATAAAAAGAATCAATAATAAAAAAGGCAGAAAAAGGAAAAAAAAACTTGGGAGCTGGGTGGTGGCACACCTGGTAAACCACACATAGGACGAATCACAAGGACCTGCACAAGGATTTGGGTTCGAGCCCCTGCCTCCCCACCTGAATAGAGGACACCTCCCAAGCAGTGAAGCAGGTCTGTGGGTGTCTATACGTCTCTCTCCCTCTCTCCCTCCCCCTCTTCTCTCAATTTCTCTGTCTTATCAAAAGAATGGAAAGACAGCTGCCAGGAGCAGTGGATTCATAGTGCTGGTACCAAGCCCCAGCGATAATCCTGGAGGCCAATAGAAAATGAAGTAAAGAAAAAGGAAAAAACTGGTGGCATGGAACAGCGGAATTGTGGAGCCAGGGAGCCTCAGAGATAACACTGATGGCAAATAATAATAACAATAATAATAATAATAAGGCTTAATTTTTTATTATAAAAAGGAAACACTGACAAAACCATAGGATAAGAGGGGTACAACTCCATACAGTTCCCACCATCAGAACTCCATATCCCCTCCCCTCCCCTGATAGCTTTCCTGTTCTTTATCCCTCTGGGAGTATGGACCCAAGGTCATTGTGGGATGCAGAAGGTGGAAGGTCTGGCTTCTATAATTACTTCCCCACTGAACATGGGCTTTGACAGGTCCTAGCCTGCCTCTCTCTTTCCCTAGTGTGGCGGGGCTCTGGGGAAGCGGGGCTCCAGGATACATTGGTAGGGTTTTCTGTCCAGGGAAGTCTGGTTGGCATCATGGTAGCATCTGGAACCTGGTGGCTGAAAAGAGAGATAACATATAAAGCTAAATAAGTTGTTGACTAATCATGAACCTACATTTTAAAAGTACATATTTAGTGGAAAGACCCAATTCAAAGCACAACTTTTCTCTGTATTTGATTTAAATGTATTTATTTTTAAATTATGTTCATACTTTATAGTCTGGAGATAAAATACATTTTTTGGTCAAGATTAATTTATATATATCCTTGCCTAGAGCCCCTTCACTAGCCCTTGTTGGGAAAACAAATTTTTAACACCTGTTCTCAGTTATTGTACTTGCTAGTCACTAAATTTTCATAGCTCTCTTCCTACTCTTCAGTGTGCTTCTATAGTCTATGAGAGTGGCTATATTTCCCAGGTTATACACCCTCTTTTATCTATCCTTCTTGTTTGGACAAGCACAAGAATCTCAAACTTGAGCCCTAACATTCAAGAGCCAAACACAACACTTAGCTCTAAATTATTTGAGGGATGTAGACTTTAAAAGTAAAGTTGGGGACTGGGCGGTGGCACACCTGGTTGAGCGTACATGTTACAATGCTCAAGGACCCGGGTTCAAGCCCCCAGTCCCCACAGGGGGGAGAAGCTTCACCAGGGCTGCAGGTATCTCTCTATCTCTCTCCTTTTCTATCTCCCTCTTCCCTCTTGATTTCTGGCTGTCTTTATCCAATAAATAAAAATAATAATAAAATAATTTTTAAAAAAAGTAAAGTTGGGGCGGAGGGAAGATAGCATAATGGTTATGCAAACAGACTCTCATGCCTGAGACTCCAAAGTTCCATGTTCAATCCCCTGCACCACCATAAGCCAGAACTGAACAGTGCTCTGGTTAAAAAAATAATAAAAATAAAATAAAGTTGACTGGGAAAAATGTTATCAAGGCACAGTTTGACAATAAATATGCATGCTGTTTTGAAATCTAGGGTTGTGATTGGCTTCTAGAAAGATATGTATTTTTTAAACATTGGGGGCAGCCCATTCTGTCAGACGGTAGCTTTCTGATATGCAACTGTGACATTTAGATAACATCTGAATGACCCCATAAACAGAAAAGACCAAAATCTTCTATATATCACAGCTGAGGGAATAGGGGGAAACAGGTCCTAACTGTAGCTACTTGCAGTTTCTTCCATGGGCAACCAAGAAAAGACCTATTTTCCTTGGGGATACCTAGACTATTGGAACTATTACTGATAGTACATATTGATACCATTTCTGGAAGAATAAGAAGCTGCAACTCTTTATTGTTCCTCTTTACCCAAGGGCAACTACTTTTCTTTCCACTGGGCTTTTGGAGAATGACTTTTTCAACTAAACTCTTTTTTCCCCATATTTGTGCATTTAGTTGGAATTCCACTCCTGGAAGTCACGGGCACAGATTTACTTCATTGAAAGTACTATTTCCTCCCCCCCTCCCTCACAGAACTCTTACTTTCCCTTCAAAGACACTTGAAACTTTTCCAAGGTCGATGTTTAAAGGGTTTTAGGGCTGGCGGAAGTTTGGATTTATGGATTAATTTACCTACTATGTAGTGTATTGGGCTTTGTGTTCCTAAAAGATAATCTCAAATCCCAATTCTTGATGCCTTTGAATATGACTTTGTTTGGAAACCAAGTCTTTGCAGTTATAATCCAGTTAAGAATTTCAAGGTGAAATCACTTTGGATATATAGTAAATGCTAATCCATTGACTAGTCTCCTCTTGAGAGACAAGAGAAGTAACAGGTTATATGAAGATAGAGGTTAAGTTTGGAGTGATGTTGTTATAAGCCAAGGGAAACCAGGAACTACCAGAAACAGAAAGAGAAAAAGAGGGAAGAAAGGAGGAAAGAAAAAAAAAAAAAAAGGATGGAGGGAAGGAGGAAGTATGTTCTCCAGGACCATGGTTGTGATAGACCTTGATTTCAGAATTCTGGTCTCTGGAATTGTGAGACATAATTTTCTGTAGTTTTAAGCTACTGATTCTGTGGTACCTTGTTAGAACAACCCTAGAACACCAACACTCCACTCTCACGTCTTACTGAGTCTCAAAGATGAAGCATTTTACCACATTCTTTTAGGAATTAGCAGTGACAGATATGGGATTAGAATTCAATTCTCCTGACTCACAATATCTATTTTCCTACTCTGTTCTTTCCATAAAGTCTTTCTTTGTCAGTCAGAAAGAGGTGTGCCAACATACAGAGTTTAGCATGTCTTATAACCCTTGCTCCTCAGTTAAGAGCAGGAGCCAGGCTTTAGGCACTGATCAAGCATTCAATCCCCCAATCAGTCTGATATATTCCTTAGGTGCCAGTGTACCCAGGTACAGTGTGCAATGCAGTGGTGATATGAAGTCCACCAACTATGCATCTCACCTAAAGAAAACTCAAAAGTGTTGTGGAGCTGTAATGCAGATAGAATCACCCACTTAGTTCATGCAATACACTGGTCTGAGTTTGCATGTTTAAAGATGCCTATTTCTCTTAAAATGTGACTCTTTAATTTGAACCGTTGATTTGCCATCCAGCATTCAATTGGAGAACTGACATTCTATGTCTTCATTAGAAGAAAGCTTGATGCTATGAGATTTTGAGTGCATTGTGCTCAAAGTGGTATCTGACTTAAAGAGATTTTCAAGTATAACATTAGCTTACATGTCATTCTCATGTGCCTAAGATCTGGTTAAGATGTGAAGTCTACATAAGTCTAGATAAGACATAAGCCTATCCCAAGATAGTCTCAGGTTTCCCATGGTTAGACCATTACTCCCACACTGCTAGCCATCTGGGGTGAGGAAAACATTCCTTCTGCATTCTATAACCAAATCTTTGACTCTCCTCCTCATCTGTTACAATTTACCATGAGTCTTCTGCACAATTGGTTCATCCTTGTTATACCCATGGTGTTTGGCACAAAAAGGGGCCTCCAGGAGCTGATTAATAACTATCATGTCCTGGACAGGCAAACTGGCTTACTTGAACAATATGCTGCTTTGCCTTAATACAACTTAGGTTTGAGCCCAGCCCACTCTGCATTGAAGGAAGCTTTGGTGCTGTGATCTCTTTCGTTCTCTTATTTCTGTACCTATCTGTACCTACAGGAAGAAAGAAAGAAAGAAAGAAAGAAAGCAAGAAAGAAAGAAAGAAAGGGAAAGAAAGAAAAAAAAGAGACAGAGAAGTAAAGTAAATGTCATGTCCTGAACAAAAGCTTCTACTCTAATTCATGTTTTATGATACCTGGCTTAGTCTCACCCTCTCTATAAAGAAGTAAAATCAGAGGGAGTTAAAGGAAAACTCATAGGTGGAGAGAAAATATTCACAAATTTGCATTAATAGTCACATATACCTTTCAGTCTAGAGAAGAAATCTTCTAGATTATAGGCACCTCTTTACAAATCTGATAAAAAATAAGTACACCCTCTCCCCAGGACACTGCACATGTATGCATAGTTCTGCAAACTATTTTAGTGGGTTTAGAGAGCCCCTGAAGGGTACTGTGGACTTTCAGGATTCCTCATTCAGGGATTATTCAAGTTTGTGTTGAGATCACTCTAATATCTGATCGATCACTCAGCAGGACTCTCAGTTGAGGAGCCTGAGCATTGGCTCTGCAGGACTCTGTACTTTCCTCCTGATAATGAACTTCTTGATCCAAAAAATATGGATTAAAAAAAAAAGGGGTCAGGAGTCAGGCTGTAGCGCAGCTGGTTAAGCACAGGTGGCGCAAGGCACAAGGACCGGCATAAGGATCCCGGTTCAAACCCCGGCTCCCCACCTGCAGGGGAGTCCATTCACAGGCAGTGAAGCAGGTCTGCAGGTGTCTATCTTTCTCTCCTCCTCTCTGTCTTCCCCTCCTCTCTCCATTTCTCTCTGTCCTATCCAACAACGACAACAACAATAATAACTACAACAATAAAACAACAAGGGCAACAAAAGGGAATAAATAAATAAAATAAATAATTTTAAAAAAAGGGTTCTCAATTGCTATCTATCTCAAGAGGGCAGTCTCAGTGAGCACAGCAATCCTCTTTCCATCTCTCTTTTCCCCCCACATTTTTATATGTGAAGGTGATTTAGTAAGCATTCTTCATTACAAAACAAATCTTACAGAAAAATTTGAAATAAAAATGTATAAGCAGAGTAGGGCACCAAAGTAAAAACCCTGTGGAGAGGGGGAGGGTGGACATTTGGCTTCCTGGGGTGGCAGGGGGGGGCAGGGGTGGGTGGGATGGGACACAGTCTTTTGGTGGTGGGAATGGTGTTTATGTACACTCCTATTGAAGTGTAGTCATATAACCATTATTTAATTACTATGAGAGGGGAAAAATTGATCATATGTCTCAAACTTTTTAAAACACAGACTGAGTCTTTTTAATACATAGGCTGAGTCTTTGATATGTTGACTCTCTCAAAAGTCTAGATCAGGGAGAACAGAAGCAACTGGTGGCACAGCTATATACAAGATGTTGGGTATTATACAACAAACCCTAACAAAGGGACCTTTCAAAGTTAACCCAATTACCAAATAATGTGACGATAATAATAACTATCCATTGTCTTCTTGAACCCTAAGACAGCAGGAACCTCACATTTCCACTATAGAGCCTATATTTCCCCCAGTCCTGGAACCTTAGGGTGGAGCCCACTTTCCTGCATGCTTCTCTGAATCCATATCAAATAATATTGCATCCACTGACTGCAACCTAATCAACGCAACGAGTGCCACGCAAGCATGCTTCACTTCAGACTGTGTCCAGAGACTTCAGGTGTGGAATAATAACCTTTCAGCTTCATCACTCAGGTGAGAACTTTCCTTTCATAGTATTCTGTAATTCCATTCCAGGTGTTCCACTCCCCAATAAAGTCTCCAAACCTAGATATAAACCAGGTCCCCTAAGATAGAGCATATGTTCACATGTGTCCATAAACCAGGGAAAAATATACACCTGAAAGCAGAAGTACACAAGAGTCTGCAGTGAGTACCCCCCAACGCTTCATCTACACTATTCCAGCCTTTAGGTCCATGATTGTTCAATAATTTGTTTGGCTTTGTATGTTACCTCTCTTTTCAGCCATCAGGTTCCAGATGCCAGCATGATGCCTACCTGACTTCCCTGGACTGAGGACCCTACTAGGGAAAGAGAGAGGCATATTGGGAGTATGGATAGACCAGTCAACACCCATGTTCAGCGGGGAAGCAATTACAGAAGCCAGACTTTCCACCTTCTGCAACCCACAACGACACTGGGTCTATACTCCCAGAGGGTCAGAGAATGGGCAAGCTATCAGGGGACGGAATGGTGTATGGAGATCGGGTGGTAGGAATTGTGTGGAGTTGTATCCCTCCTATCCTATGGTTTTTGTTTTTGTCTCCTTTCTTAAATAAAAAAATAAAAAAAAATAAAAATGTATAAGCAATCAAGATTAAATAGTAATGATTTCATCTTCCAGAGATAGCCTCTACACTCATTTTAGTTCATGATTATCTGCTTATCTACACTTGCTTGTACCCGCAAAACAATTATTATAGAAGCTTTATTGAGGTTTAATTGATTTGAAAAACTGGACATGTTTACAAGATATGATTCAATGAGTTTGGACATAAGCATACACTCATACAATCCTTACCAAATTCAAGAGTAAAGCTACATCACACCTCAAGTTCTCTTGTTTTCCCTTTATGTTTTTGTTTATTGTATGTTGGGTAAGATCAAATAATATGAGATTGGACTTAATAGACTTTAAGTGTTCAAGACTATATCATTAATTAGAGAAACTGACTCAGATCTTGAGACGAACAGTACATCTCTAGAACTGACTCACCCTTCATAAGTGAAACAAGAAGCAGGTTGATCTTTTATATTTACACTGAAAGGGGCCAGGCAGTGGCACACCAAGTTAAGCACCCACATTATAATGTGCAAGTACCCAGGTTCAAGCCCCTGATCCCCATCTGCAGGGGAAGCTTCGCAAGTGGTGAAACAGGGCTGCAGGTATCTCTCTGTTTCTCTGTCTCTATCTCTCCATCTCCTTTCTCAATTTCTCTCTGTATCCAATAATAAAAAAAACCTAAATAAAATAAAAATATTTAAATTTACACTGAAACACATGCTTGAGCTTAAAAAGTAATAATTCCAACTCTTTTGCTGATGAAAATACAGGGTTTTCTCAAACAGGAACAAGACTGTTAATTGCATGCTATCTTATTATGTAGCCTTACAAAAAATGGTATATGCAAATACTGAGGTTCCTGGGATCTTGGACTCAAGGGTAACTTGAGCTCTTTGTATTCACGCATATGTCTTTGATGTACTCTCTCTCTCTCTTTTTTTCCTTTGACCCCTTTCTTTTTCTTTTTTTTTTTTTTTACTGATTGTATTATTTCCTTTTATTTTCAAATAAAATTTAATTTGCTTTAGCCACAAATTTAAAATTATTCACCATTTTCCACATAAGGAAACTTGAAATTCATGTGTTCAAAAGAAAGTTCACTAAATATGTCAAAGAAAGTTAAGAATAACAGTTGTTGGGAGTCGGGCGGTAGCTCAGCGGGTTAAGCGCACGTGGCGCTAAGCGCAAGGGCCAGCATAAGGATTCCGGTTCAAGCCCCCAGATCCCCACCTGCAGGGGAGTCACTTCACAGGTGGTGAAGCAGGTCTGCAGGTGTCTATCTTTCTCTCCCCCTCTCTGTCTTCCCTTCCTCTCGCCATTTCTCTCTGTCCTATCCAACAACAGTAACAACATCAATAATAACTACAACAACAAGACAACAAGGGCAACAAAAAAATAAAGAAAAAAATCCAAAAAAAAAAAAAGAATAACAGTTGTAGTTACATATGAGAAATTTTGACCATTTGTTATCAAGTCAATGAAAATGGTAAATTTTAGAAAGGGACCCCTACATTAAACTTGTTTGTGATATGATAAACATAGTGTATTAACTTATAGAATCTCATTGGCACTTAAAATCCAGTGAAATTCTGTCTTTCCTAAATATTTTTTACTGCTATATCAATTTTTTAAAAAAATTTTTTATTTAAGAAAGGATTAACGAACAAAACCATAAGGTAGGAGGGGTACAACTCCACACAATTCCCACCACCCAATCTCCTTAACCCACCCCCTCCCATGATAGCTTTCCCATTCTCTAGCCCTCTGGGAGCATGGACCCAGGGTCATTGAGGGTTGCAGAAGGTAGAAGGTCTGGCTTCTGTAATTGCTTCCCCGCTGAACATGGGCGTTGACTGGTCGGTCCATACTCCCAGTCTGCCTCTCTCTTTCCCTAGTAGGGTGGGTCTCTGGGGAAGCAGAGCTCCAGGACACATTGGTGGCTTTGACCCCTTTCTATTTTCTTTTTCTAAGTTTTCTCTTTTTCCTCAGCCATTCACTTTTTAACAGCATTGGAAAGGGGCATATATCTCCTACCTGACACTAAGCATGGTGTAGAACACAAGGTAGACAAGGTCTGGGTCAAGTTCACAGTGTCCTTTCCCAATTAACTTCAACCTGCAACTCTCTTTTCTTTTGTTCAGGATAACTCACTCTTTCCTTCACATCCCACCTGTAGGCATTGATTTTTCTCCTTGTAACGTACACTTCTGGAAATATTTGCCATTTAGGTTCCCACTTTAATGGTCAGTATTCCATATACTTTCAATTTCATTGGAAGACACCTCTCTCTCTGCTGAATTTATGACTTTGCAGAGCTATTTCATAAAAAATGATTAATGATAATTAACATTTTAACTTCAGGCCATTTAATGGCACCCGACAAAAGGGTCAAGTGAAACTCATGGGTGTCATATGTCAAATGTCACCCTTATAGAATGTGGCTGAACCCGTCCTGGTAACTGAGAGTTACATGAAGCCAATATGTGAGAAACTGCAGAGGTTCCACATCCATCCATGGGCCTACTTCCATGAGGCTTTCAGTCAGAGGAGTATCATCTATACCTCTGATTAGAAAGTCCCACCTAGATTGTATGTTTACAAACACAGTTTTGTAAGAAAAAAAAAAGTTACACATCCCTCTCCCTACAACCACATGTGTTCAATATGAAGTATACCTTAAAGAAATTCTACTGGGGAGTCGGGCAGTAGCGCAGTAGGTTAAGCACACGTGGTGCAAAGCACAAGGACTGGCATAAGGATCCCAGTTCAAGCCTCCAGCTCTACACCTGCAGGGGAGTCACTTCACAAGTGGTGAAGCCAGTCTACAGTTGTCTATCTTTCTCTCCCCCTCTCTGTCTTCCCCTCCTCTCTCCATTTCTCTCTGTCCTATCCAACAACCTATCCAACAATGACGATATCAATAACAACAGCAATAATAACTACAACAATAAAACAAGGGCAACAAAAGTGAATAAGTAAATAAATATTTTTTTAAAACTCTTAAAAAAAAGAAGTTCTACTGGCTAGTCAATGTTTAAGGGGCTTGATTTCCTGAATGTCCCAAGTGTGACCATGCTACAACATGTTCTTCACTCTCTGGAGTCTCTTAACTCATATTCTCAGTTCATTCATCTTCATGTCCTCATTTCACTTCCTCCCTCCAGCTGTCATCCAGACTCCTCTTTACTTCATTCCCACATCCGGCTTCCCATCTCTTCTTGCTCACTGGACATCTGTAGACAACCCATTGACAATATCTTTCTTACAGAAGTCCCACCCACTGCTGTACCCCCAACTGCATATCAAATACTGACAATGAAACTTAGCAGGATCTGAAACCAAGAACTAAGGCATTCAGAAATGGAAGTTGGAAGACTTCACTTCTATGAAGTAATAAGAAGAATGATCAAGGTCTAGGCAAGATGGTAGACACCATGTACTTGATCTGGGCTCCTGGGGTGTTGTTTTCTCCTGGCTGGCTTCACGGGCAGGTAACAGACAACCAGGGACACATGGCTGAGCTGAGAACGCAGTTTAATCTTTATTCACTGGAGAGCAAACACCTAATCACCACACAATGTGCTCCTCCATCTTTCTCCTCCAGCGGCAGCGGCAGGAACCCCAGAAATATCTGGGATAGGGGGCAGGGGGAAGGGAGAAGCGCGAAAAGGCAAAGACTAAACCACAATCTCCCGGAGGCGGGGGTAGTGAGACCAAACCAATGTGAAGCATACCAACACTGGGCGATGGGTCCTTGGTGTTATGATGACAGCTGCTGATGAAAAGGAACATCCTTGCCTGTGAGGGTGGAAGTCAGTTGTGAAAGGAGAGGTGTGTTGATGAAACAATGCTTCTTCTGTTCAAGGTTGATGTGACTTACCCTGATCCCAGTGTCTGTAAAATGGCCCTTTGCTGATAGAACTGGAACTTCACAGTGAAGTAATACCCAAGAAATTTGCAATGATAGTCTATAGCATGATTACATCAAGGGCGTGAATGGTAAGTTGAAGCTGTTTGCTTCTTTCCCAAGGAATCTAAAAGCAAAGGAGCAAGGTGATATAATAACAACCAATTTTACTGAGCATGGGGGCTGCCTGTCTCTAAACTAGATACTTAACATTAAACAACTTAGCTTACCATTTCCATCACCCTGGGAGCTAAGCTCCTGTTTTATCCCATTTTGCTTATGAAAAAGCTGAAGTTCAGAGAATGGAAAGGTACTTGCTCTTACCACCACTTGGTATTATATGGAAGAGTTGCAATGTGGACCCAGCTTTCTCTGCCTCTTATACCCATGTTCTTTATTTATTTTAATCAGAGTGCTGCTTAGCTGTGGTTTACGGTGGTGCTAGAGACTGAGTGAACCTGTTACCTCTGAGCCTCAGCTATAAAATTCTTGTGCATAACCATTAAGCTATTTCCCTGGCACATGCTACCAAGTTTCCTTCAGACCAACTGCAAGCATCATACTGGCCACACTGTAGGGGAAGGATGGACATAGAACATGGTAGTGTCACAATGTTTCCTTTTCAAAAAACTTCAGTTGAAAATGTAAAAGCGGGGAGTCAGGCTCAGCGGGTTAAGTGCAGGTGGTGCAAAAAGCAAGGACCGGCTTAAGAATCCTTGTTCCAGCCCTGGCTCCCTACCTGCAGGGGTGTGGCTTCACAAGCAGTGAAGCAGGTCTGCAGGTGTCTATCTTTCTCTCCCCCTCTTTGTCTTCCCCCATCTCTCTCCATTTCTCTCTGTCCTGTCCAACAACAATGACAACAATAATAATAACTACAACAATAAGACAAAAAGAGCAACAAAAGGGAATAAATAAATAAATAAATATAAAAAATGTAAAAGTGAGGGGGCCAGCAGGTGGACCGTTTAGTAGCAAACACACATTCCCAAGTGTGAGGACCTGGGTTCAAGCCCCAGGCCACCACATGAGAATAACTGTGGGGAAAAGCTTCATGAAAGGTGGAATAGTGCAGTGGTGTCTCTCCTTTCTCTCCCTCTGTCACTCTGCATCTCTCACCTTCTATCTAGAGAACTCTGGTGGTAATAAAACATAAAAAATACACAAATCTAAAAATGAATCTGTTTGAAGAAAAAAAAATCCAGGTAAAAATAGGGTTATGTTTGGATACAGCCTAGACCTGAAAGGTGAAATGAATACTAGCAGAGGTGTGCATCTGGTAGAGTGCACATGTGACCATATGCAAGGATCCCAGTTCAAGTCCCCAGCCCCCACTTGTAACACAAATGAAGAAGCAGTGCTGCAGGTGTCTCTCATTCTCTCTCCCTCTCTATCTCCCCTTCTTTCTCAATTTATCTATCCAAAATAAATAAATGAAAGTAAACTTTGGGGGCTTAGTGGTGGAACACCTGATTAAATGCACATATCACCATGTTCAAGGACCCTGGTTCAAGCCCCCCTCCCCCCCCATGGCTCCACAGCAGGGACACTTCATGAATGGTGAAGCAGGTCTGCAGGTATCTATCTTTCTTTCTCCCTCTCTATCTCCCCTCCCTTCTCAATTTATGGCTGTCCTTTTTTTTTTATCAAGTATAACAGTAAGAAAAGGCAGGGGGCGGAAATAGCCACTGGGAATGGAGGATTTATAGTGCCAGCACTGAGCTCCAGTGCTCCAGTGATAACACTGGTGAAAGTAAAATAAAATGTTTTTAAAAAGGATTTCCATTTCTTGAAAAGTAAAGACAAACATACAGAAAGAAAGGGAAAAAAAGAATCAAGGGAAGGAAGAAAGAAAAAAGAAAAGAAAAAAAACTAGAAGAAGCTGGTAAGCTTTGAAATGCACATAGATTTCAGCAAGTGCTGCTAGTAGATGTATTTGAGAGGCAAAAGAGAAAAATGCAGAGTATCCATATGTACAGGGGGAAAAAACTCCCCCACTGTCCAGTTTAGTTCCAGTCCCAGTGGCTGGCAGCTTTCTGACCTCGCCTTGTGTGTCAATGTGAATAGCTGTTGTCACCAGTCAATGGGTCTCCCTTTTGGTACTTAGAGATTCTCTTTATGCACTTAAAAGGCATCATTAGTACCAAGTGGCTATTAAAGCAGTCTTGCTGTCGAGAATGATCTTCTGAAGCAAATGCAAAGGAAACATGTTGAGGGTTGAAGTCATTAGCCGCGACCACAGAAGGACTGACCATGGCAATGGGGCCATTAATCTTGATAAGGGGAAGTGTGAGCAATTCATAAAATCTGCTTGGTGAGGTTTTTTCCTAAATGGACACCCAAGTGAATGACCCCATGTCTTTGCTTTAGGTAAGAAGGATGCATGTGAGCTGTGACATTGGCTTCGCATAATGAACTAGGTGGACAGGGCTGTTGGCAGAGACAAACTGTGATTTCTAGGGAAGCAGGTCTGGGGCAGGGGCAACTGGGATATCCATGTAGGAGAGTAGTTTCAGCTGGTATTTTAATGTAATGCAGACCATACTCTGGCATAATTCAATTACAGCATAAGTTCTATGAGGCAGGAACTGGTCTTATTCCCGTTTTAGAGATGAGGAAACTTAGGACCAGCTAGTCTGTACCTGTTGCCCAAGATCACACAGATAGTGGATGGCAGAACTAGAATTTAAACTCCAATAACTTAGATTATACATTACTATCATGATGTAAGGAGTCTCAAGTAGCTCACAGGGAGAGGGTGGAAACCTCTGCAGCAGGTGGAACTCTAGATTGTGCTTGAAAATAGATCTTGTAGTTTGAGTCCAACTATCTCTTCTAAAACAGCATGGAACAGAAACAAATCATCCCCATGGAGTCCATAGAATTGCAGGTCCCTGCACAGAATTAGTGACTTTGGTTATTTTGAGCCAGTAATATTAGGGGTGAGTTTTCTTCTGTAACATGAACAAATATGTCCAGAGAAACTCTGTATCTTCTCAAAGTCACCTGTGAACTGCCTTCCTTAAGAGTAACTTAGTAGTGTGTCAGGATGGCCGAGTGGTCTAAGGCGCCAGACTCAAGTTAGCATTTCCCTTAAGAGTAACTTGAGGGACCAGGTGGTGGCACACCTGGTTAAGCACATATATTAGAGTGCTCAAGGACTCAGGCCCAGTTCCCAATCCCTACCTGCAGGGAGAAAGTTTCATGAGTGGTGAAGTAGGGCTGCAGGTGTCTCTCTGCCTCTCTCATTAGCTATATCCCCTTCCCTTTTCAAGTTCTCTCTCTATATATATCCAATAGTAAATAAAGCAGTACTTTTTAAAGAGGGTAACTTGACACATGTACCTAGAATCTCCTGTATGGATAAAATTTCCTATATAACCCTTTATTATGTGAAGGCAGTTGAAATATGGGATTGGCAAAAGGTCTCCTCTTGCTTGACATTGGCCTAGGACCTCTGTCTTTCATTTCATCCATTTGTAGACATTTTCTTAAGCCCTACAGTAAAATATAAATATTATGCTACAATGCACAAGGACCCTGGTTCAAGCCCCCAACCCTCACTTTCAGGGGGAAAGCTTCACAAGTGGCAAAGCAGGGCTGCAGGTGTCTGTCTCTCTCCCTCTCTGTCTCCCCATTCCGCTCTTGATTTCTCCCCGTCTCTACCCAAATAAATAACATTTAAAGAAATGTTTTTTAAAGAAGAGAAACTTGCAACCTATAGTAAATTTTCAATCTATAAACTCAAAAATGAAACAATAGTCTTTTAGACTTTCAACCTCTCAAGCCCACCTCTCACCCATACACAGTTCCTAGAAAATTCTGAGACTGGGAAGAGAAACATCCTGGTTATATATAATTCAATATATATAATTCTAAACTTTGTCTGCACACTGGAATTACTTGGAAGCTGTAGTCAATATTGTACTTGGCTAACACTTGGCTGAGCACACACACACTACCATGTGCAAGCACCCAGGCTCAAGTAGGGGGGACACTTCACAAGCAGTGAAGCAGATCTTCCCCTCTCCTCTTAATTTTTCTCTGTCCTATCAAATAAAATAGAAAAACAAAACCAAAAAGGGAGGGGGATAGCCTCTGGGAAAAGTGGTTTCATCATGTAGGCCCCAGGCCACAGGGATAACCCTGACATTGATGCTAATCTTTGTCCCTTAGCAGCTAAGTGAGAGAAATTATATAAATCCATAGTATTTAACAGGATCACATACACCAGAAAAGGTAACAGCAGCAAATGCTGGAGAGGTTGTGGGGTCAAAGGAACCCTCCTGCTCTGCTGGTGGGAATGTCAGTTGGTCCACTCTCTGTGGAGAACAGTCTGGAGAACTCTCAGAAGGCTAGAAATGGACCTACCCTATGATCCTGCAATTCTTCTCCTGGGGATGTATCCTAAGGAACCCAACACAACTATCCAAAAAGATCTGTGTACACGTATGTTCTTGGCAGCACAATTTGTAATAGCCAAAACCTGGAAGCATCCCAGGTGTCCAACAACAGATGAGTGGCTGAGCAAGTTGTGGTATATATATATATGTACTACTCAGCTATAAAAAATGGTGACTTCACAGTTTTCAGCCGATCTTGGATGGACCTTGAAAAATTCATGTTAAGTGAAATAATTAAGAAAGAGAAGGATGAATATGGGATGATCTCACTCTCAGGCAAAAGTTGGAAAACAAGATCAGAAGAGAAAACACAAGTAGAACTTGAACTGGAATTGTCTTATTGCACCAAAATAAAAGATTCTGGAGTGGGTAGGTGGGAAGAATACAGATCCAAGAAGGATGGTAGAGGACCTAATGGGGGGTTGTATTTGTTATATGGAAAATTGGGAAATGTTATGCATGAACAAACTATTGTATTTATTGTCTAATGAAAAGCATTAATTCCCCAATAAAGAAATTTTAAAAAAAGGAAGCAAATTGGAGTACAGGGCCATCTGAAATTGTGGCATGTCTAATTAATGAGGAGGCGTCCTCTATGTAATAAATCAAAGTAATTGGATAAATACATATTATTTATTTATTTATTATTGGGTAGAGCTTGAAAGAAACTGAGAGGAAAGATGAAGACAGAGAAGGGAAGAGAGACAGAGACACTTGAAGCACTGCTTCACCATTCACGAAGCTTTTCCCCTGCAAGTGGGGACCAGGGGCTTAAACTTGTATCCTTACACATGGTAATATGCTCTCTTAATGAGGTGTGCCACCACATGGCCCTTCTTTTATTCTTTAAATGTATATACTAGTCAGTGCCAAATAGTGCTTCCTAGACTAGGCATAGCAAAGATTAGTCAGTGAATTTTAGTTTTTTTTTTTTTTTTTTTTTTTTTTGCTTCCAGGTTTATTGCTGAGGCTCAGTGCCTGCAGAAATCCATTGCTCCTGGGAGCTAATTTTTTCCCTTTTGTTGCCCTTGTTGTTTATCATTGTTATTGCTATTATTGTTGTCATTGCTGTAGCTGTTGTTGGATAGGACAGAGTGAAATCGAGAGAGGATGGGGAGACAGAGAGGGGGAAAGATAGACACCTGAAGACCTGCTTCACTGCTTGTGAAGTGACCCCCCCCCCTGCAGGTGGGGAGCCAGGGGCTCGAACCAGGATCCTTATGCTGGTCCTTGTACTTTGCCATGTGCACTTAACTTGCTGTGCTACCGCCTAGCCTCTGTGTCAGTGAATTTAAAGGTCATGGCACTGAGTCTGGCACATGGTAAGGCCTCTGGAAGCATTTATTGTTGGGGTCACAGGATCTTAGAGTCAAAGTGACCACAGAGATTTTCTAGCAACTCCAATGTCTCTGCAGTGACCCGAGAGGAGGCAATGAGGGAGACCCTGGTTCCTATAGTGTGAATCCTGGTCTTCTCCTCCAAGCCTTGCACCCCGCCCCAGGTTGCTTTGTAGGCAGCAAAGGGGTTCTTGGCTACCAAGGGGTTTTAGAGGTCCAGCTCCTACAGATTCACCAAACCTAAGAACATTACCTTTCTGTGTTTTCTGACACTCACTGCATTGGGCTCCTGGTCGAGTTGACTGTGGTCACCAGCTGGCTCATCTTCCCTCCCCTTGTTCTGGTGTTTAATCAAAAAATGTATTCAAAATATGATTTGTGGAGATTATATTGGGGGATTTGCAGGAAGTGCTCAGTGGGGAAAGAGCTGGTGGGAACAGATTGTGGCTGGGGCTGAGGTTGGATAATAATAGACTCAGACATGCCATTCTCAGGTTTTTCACCTGGACTCTTGAGATTCACCATCAGTTTGGAAAATTAGGTCCTTCATGTCTTTTACAAATGGTGAGAGAGGGAGAGGGGCTTATCCAAAGCCAGAGAGCAGGTGGCAATGGAATTGAGATCCTTGAGGTGACTTCTGTGATTCCAGGCTATTCTTCTCAGTCCTTCTCAGACTCCACTGTCTCCAGCTATGAAGGCCTATATCTTTGGGGTTGCTCTGGGTTGGGGGAACAGCTAGGGTCCCCAGACAGAAGATGGAGAGGAGCCTTTTGGAGGTCCTGCATGATAAGATGGGCAGGTCAAAGAGGGTTCCCTTTCCCAAGGTTCACTGTTCTTCTAAAAGTGTGAATGACAACAACCTCACTGTTAACCCCAAATGCATGCTGGTCTTGGGGTCCTAGTCCCTGCTCAGCCATATGACTGTAGACTTTTGTTGGGTCCTTTCCTCATTAGTATTCACAGTGGCCTCAGTTTCCCATCTCCAGGGAAGAAACATAGGCATCTGAGAGCAATTCATTCCTCCACAAAATGCCTAGTTGGAGTCAACTCAGCAGCCTGCAGAGGGGTCTACCTGGTCCTCTAAGAGGGGTGGGGGGAGGGGGGAGAGAGAGAGGAGCCTTAAAAGAAACCTCCAGCTAATGCTCTTTATTACAAGCATTAATCCCCCAAAGCCCACTGGAAATACTGTTTATCTTTTCCCAGTTTAATTTCCCAGACCCTAAGCTGCAGGTCAATGAGGGCGACAGGAGAGTCCCCTGGGAGCTTGAGAGTAGGAGCAGCTGTCGCCCAGAAGCAGAAGGAACCAGGAGGGGGTATCCTGGAGGGAGCCAGGGAAGAGAAGTGGGTACTGGGCTTGCATGGGCCCAGTCTGCTAACCTGGAGTCCAGTAGGCTCCATCCTAGGTCCCCTTGTGACCTGGAGGCAGTCCACACCCTCTCACTTGACCCCAGTTTCCTTCTCCATGAAAAGAGGAACACTTCTAAAGCCATTTTACAACACAAATCATTCTACAGACAAGACCAGGTGAGGTTGGGAGTTAGAGAGCTATATGTTCCCCTCCTTATTTTATTCCCAAACCTGGCTTCCCCCATCCTCCTTTGGCTTTTGCATATCTTAAAATGTCCTGTTGAAAAGCAGCCACTTCTATCCCAGATGTCAATACCTGGTTGGTGGGTGCCTGCTCAGATTCAGCTGGGAAGAAGGCCTTCCTCTGGAAGGAGCCAGAGAAGGGAGCTCTCCAAGGACCAAAGGGCACTTCCCTGCCTCCCTTTCTCTAGCTTCTCTGTCCCCATCAAATCTGTGGAGTCCCTTCTCCCCCAAGGGCACAGTCCCCAACTCACCTCCCTCTGTGCCTATGAACTCACTCCCCTGACTCAAACCAAAGTCACTGGCTCCCAATTTGAACTCAGCCACCACACCTGTCTATTGAAATCTCCCCACTTCTACCCCTACACTGCCCAGAAAATTTGGCTCACCTCCCCCAGAGATGTGTGTGTGTGTGTGTGTGTGTGTGTGTGTGTGTATGTATACACTTGATGAAAGGCAAGAAAATCCCCTCTTTTCTCAGATGCACCCCACTTCACCTTCCAGTGCAAAGTGTCCCAGGCTCTTGGAATGCAGAAGGACATGCTAAGATGATCCTCACAGTGCAAACACCCCCTCCCCCATACATTTAAAGTTCAGGTATGAATTCAGAAACAAATGCAGCATATAGACAAGTGTCCTAAAAGCTCCCCTCAGATCTGAACTCAGAATGTGGGGGGGGGGGGGGTGAGGGTAGGGGGTGTCTCCACCTTTCAAGCACATGGCTGATTTGGCTAGCTGGATAAACCAGGGCCACAGAAGCTTTTGTTGTGCTGAAGTACAAAGCCAAAGCCTTGACCTTCTTTACCTTGTCAGTTTTTCTCCCTGCTATAAAAGGGACTGAGATCTACAGCCCACACCACCCTATCCCCAAAGGCTGTGGCCTGTGGCCTAATGTCACTCTCCTCTCCACCCTGACCTGGCCAAGCACCCACAGCACAGACAAGTCACACAGGTTGGGTTTGACTTGATTACTTTTTTTTTTTTTAGGATACAAGAAGTGGAATGAGGGAGGGTGAGTGAGAGAAAGCAGGAGTCCTTAGGGGCCAGGTCAGTGTTGCTGTGAGCTGGAGTGGGAGTAGCTTCTGACCCTGCATCCAGAGGAGGGAGGGAGATGTGGTCTACTGAGTGGAGTTTCTGGGTACACCAGCCCAGCCTTCCCACTGGGCCCTCTCCAGGGTGCCCTGCCACCTCCTCCATGGGATTTGACAAGATGCATGTGTGTCCTATTCCCAGCGCTTGCGTGCAAGAAGGGCTGGTAGAAGGATTTCCTTGTCTGTCTGTCTCATAGTGAAGTGAGAGCCTGCGTCCTTGGTGACTTCTTAGCTTGGAGGTCAGTTGAGCCAAGTAGGGCTGATTCCCCAGATCCTCCCACAAATCGCAGACCTTGCGCTAACCTGCTGAGAGAGGAAAGGTTGATTAAAACCCGCAGGCCTAATGGTGGCGATTTCTAGGAAATCGGGGTCAGTCAGGTCTCAGCTGAAGGAAATCAAAGGTCTGGAGGTGATTTGCCCCCGGTAACATTTGGACCCCTTATGTGTACCTTCAAATAACAATGTAACCCAATTTTCTGAGCCAGTAGCTAATCCTGACAGAAATTATTTCAAAGAGCAAGAACTGACAGCCATTTGCTGGAGGCTGCCCAATACTTGGGAAATGTGCCTTTGTGGGTTGAAATTTTCAAAGACCCAGCCAGAGGGGCAGGAGGCACTGAGAGTCCCTCACCTCACAATCTGCTTGGGGGTGAGTCCTTGGGAGTGAGTCTTCTCCAGGGACAGCACCAACCCCAAAGGGTCTAATGGGACACACAGAGGTGGACTTAACTCATTGATCTGCTCCCCATAAAGTTCTCTAGACCCCCTAATGTTTGTCTGGCCCTAGCAGGTTCTAGGCCCTAGGAGATCCTAGTGGGCCCCTCTAAAGGGCAGGCAGGGTATAGGGTGCCTTGTCTTAGGGTCATGATGGTGCTTGCCTTTCCCACTGGGTAGAATATTGGTCTCCAGAGCAGAGACCTAGGCTGACCTCTTCTGTGACTTTCTAAATCATCTTAGGTGATTTACTGGCTCACTTTGAGCTTACTACTATTGCATGGCTTTTAAACTTGGAAAAGGAACTAGATAGAACCTTTGTCTCTAAGGTTCCTTTCCAGGGAATGATATGTGGCAGTGTTGTACCAGGTCTGGACCTGGGCATGGCAGAGAAGAAGTGCCTGAGCAGCACCGAATGCAAGTGCCTTTTGGATGGGCACTGCCTGTGCCTTCAGGGGTCCACTACCTTCTGCTCCAGATGGGTACTGGCACTGCACTGCAGGCTCCCTGCGCCGCGGGCAAGGAGCACAGTTCAGCGGCAGCCCCTGTAGCGCAATCAAGGGGTTTCCAAAGGCTTTGGCTAAGCTGAAAGATTCTTCGCAGGCGGAGTTTCCCGGAACCACAGGCCTGGCTCCGGACCCTGCAGGCTGTCTGGGAATGAGATACTTGGGACTTCGTGGCGGCCTGGGCGGGGTTGGAGGTGAGGCGCTGGATGCCGCCGTGTGCGCAAGAGACCAGATGCGTGGTTTCTCGCAGGATGGGTAGTGCATTGTCAACGTGGGTCCCCCTGGCTCTGCTTGGAAAAAGTCAGTTTCTCCTGAATCCGGGGGCTCATTGAACGAGAATCCGGGTGCCACCAGGTCGCATTGCCTGCGCTCTGGTCGGCCCTCTGGAGTTGGGAAGGCGGTGCAAGGAGCCAGTAGCAACTGTGTGTCCTTGTGGAACTCAGCCAGCCTGTCCCTAGCTGTGACCACTGCCTCCTCTTCTTCAACATCCTCCTCTTCCTCCTCTTCCTCCAGATCTTCCAGGTCACTCAGCCGGAGCCCCGGAGCCTCCTGACTAGCAGAAACATCTGCAGGAAATCAGGAAAAAGTGAGAAAAGCCTAAGCCCCCATGGGAAATCGAGGGGAGTGCCCTTCCCTGAGAAGCTTTTAGCGCTGCCCGCTGTGCTTTCGAGGCATTCTGGGTGAAATTCACTAGGCTGACCACGCTGGCTCCACACTTAGCCCCAAGGTTGCCTCTGGCCCTGGGCAGAATTCAAACCCTCAGATCTTGATCACTTGGGAGACTCCTCCTTTCTCCTCCTTTGTATCACAAACCAAGGAATAGGCACTGTTTGCTACCTAAGCCCTGGACTTCAGCTCCTCACCTGTTAAAAGAAAGGGGAAAAAAAACAAGGGGGAGGGGGCATTTTTTAGTTTTTAACTTAGTTTCAACACCCACAGACGACTGTTGTGTATTATTTAATTTAGCAGACCTTTACTGATGGCCAACTATGCTATGTTCCAGATAGCATGTAGATATCATTTAGATAAGACACTTTTTAGTGGAGCTAGCTGTCCTTCTAGAAGGGGGTAGAAAGAAATGTTATGTTTTCCCAGATGTACCTATAAAATTGGCAGATATGAACACAAATAACCAGAACACTCTAGTGGTGTGGGTGGCCAGGTGACACTTTAGAGAAGGTGTAGAGCCAGGATGATAGCACAGTGCTTATGCCAAGGACATTCCTTTTTTTTTTTTTTAAGATGAATTTGGTTTTGAAAGGGATTCCAGGAACAAACAAAAGGCCTGTCCCAGCAGGGGTGCAAGTGCCAGAGTGAGCAAGGGAGCTTATCCCATTTAAAACCAAAACCAACTCCACAAGGCGATTGCAAAAATCCAGGCAAATTGCTTGTTGGCACCTTACGATGGGGTGGCAAAGTTGTTGGTACCTTTGGTGTCACTGTGTTGGCAGCCCAAGGATTCCTCTGCTCCACCCTCTACCTTCTTTTCCTCCCCGCCTTTGTTCTTGGGCGCCCACGTCATCTTGTTCTCCTTCTTGAGGCGCCGGCGCGCATTGGCGAACCAGGTGGACACCTGGGTGAGAGTCATCTTGGTGATGATGGCCAGCATGATCTTCTCGCCCTTGGTGGGGTAGGGGTTCTTGCGGTGCTCGTTGAGCCAGGCCTTGAGTGTGCTGGTGGTCTCCCGGGTGGCATTCTTCCTGCGTCCCGCACTGCTCAACTCCACTGTGCCAAATCTGGAGGGAAGGAAGGGGTGGGGGAACCACAGACCTGGCTCAGAGTTGGAACTGTGAACTTGCTGCTGTGTGCAGAAGTTTAAAAGTGGGGTTTAGTTTTTTCTCCTCTTCCTCCTAGTTTCTTCACCCCCCTTCCCCATATTCTGCCTTGCCCTGCTCAGTCCTACCATAGCTATATATGGAGGAGAAGGACCAGGCAGCATGGCACCCCACACCTTACCGATCATATTGGTACTGTCCCAGGGTTGGTTCATAGGAGTAATAGGCTCCTGGTTGTGCCAGGCTAGAAGTAAAGTTTCCCGTGGCTTCCTTAAATTCATACTGAGGATTCTGGTGGGATGAAGGAGAGAAAGAAGAGAATTCACGACTCTGTTTAGGGGAGGAGGTGTGGTTGAATAGTAGCAAAGGATGTGAACTCTGGGGTCAAGGCTGGCTCAAATCCCAGTATGACCACTTGCTTTGACTGGGTAGTCTTGGTCAGAGTTGAGGCTTCACACACCATGTGCCTCAGTTTCACCTTGACAAAATGGGGACAAGAATAAATGATTGAAGACCACACTGGCAGAATTACTGGTGCAGAATAAGTAGTATTAGCTGCTATCATTGGGGCTGGTACTCTGGTGTTTCTACCCTCTGCTTCCATCAGTTGGCCTTATCCTCATCCTCCCCCCACCCCCACATACACACATACACAAACTGTTCCTGGACCTTTTGTATCTATCTTTGTGACATGTGAACAGCTCTGCACACCAGGCTCCTCTTTTGTAAACTGAGAAGAATGATGGCTAGCCCACCTTGCAAAATTAACAAAGGCCCAAATGTTTTCTAAACAATACAGAACTTTGCAAACTGTCAAATGCTGTAATCCGTTTCCTTATACATAATGCAAGGCTCTTCCTACCTTCTTACTTAGGCACTCCCCTCAACAATGGCTGAATTTCACCTACTACAAGCTCATGCCCCCAGGCCAGGTGGATTCTGATCCCAGACACTCCCTTCACAAGACCCCCGCACCCCTCCCCCACCATCCTGTACTGACCAAAGTGCCATACAACGCAGGAGGATCCGGGCTGTAGGGCAGATAGCTGGGGTAGCCCTGGGCAGCAGCCGCGGTAGCGTAGGGGGCTCCATATATGCCCAAGGCGGCACCCAGGTCAGGCCTCGTGCTACCAAGCAGCCGACTCTCATAAGGTGCATAGCAGAGAGCTGCTGTAGGTGTGGGACCTGAAGCCACATCTGCGATGGAGCCTGGGACAGATTCGCAGCAAGTGGCACTGGAACTTGCAGACACCAAGAACTATGGGGGTGAGAGAAGGGGCACGGAGGTCAGAGACCAGTGTCTCAGGTGGCTAGTTGCTTCATTCAACATTAACTAAATGTCACCATGTGTCCAGTGCTAATGCATGAGTATCAGAAGATGTGATTTACCCAAACTGTTTATATAAGATATTTCTAAACTATTGCTAGGTCTCCAGGCATCTGGGTGTGATGAGTTTTTTTTTTTTTTTCCTGAATCCCAGATTATAGAAACCAAGCTTGAAACACTTTCCTCCCCTATCTTGATAACCTCTCTTGCAGGATCCTACAAAGACAGGGTTGGCCTTAGATTCATCATCACATCTCATTCCCCCTTTGTAGATAGGAAATGAAGACCAGAAAGAGTAGAGTTGTCTATAATCACAAAGTGGAGACTTGTCTATGATCATAAACAGGGCCAGAGGTCAAAGTAGAACAAGATTCCACACTCTGGAGAGAATCTGGAAAACAGGGATGAGTACTTACAGAATATCCTCCCCATCCCTCCAACCCTCTATACACCCTCCCAAAATACCCTTGTCAGGGCACAAGACCCATGCTGGCCTGGAAAATCAAGCTGAAGGAACCAGTAGCAGAGAATTTGGGTGACACAAGGAAAAAGGAAGATAAAAACAGAGGCCAGTTAAGAAATAACAGAAAGAAATGTGAAAAGGACAGTGCTCTGGTCCCCTTTCTCCGTTCCTCCCCCCCCCCCTTTTCTTTTTCCCTTGCGACATTTGGACCACCTCTGGTATCTATACAACAAAGAGACCTGTAAGGGAAAATCTCTAAGAGATCCCACCCCTTACCCCCACCCCCAGCTGAGCGTGCTACAAGAGTGCCCAAGTTTCAGGTCACAGGACTTTCCAGCTGGGGAACTGGAACGTATTTTTAGCCAAGGACCAAGGTTGTTAGATGACTCCTGGTACAGCACTCTGGTTCTTGCTGTCTTCTGGGAGAGGAGTGTCTCAGGGAAAGACACTTGCATTGAGCACCCCCTCCAGATCTTGTCCCCTCATCTTCCCCACCCCCCCAACACAACAGACACATGGGGGGGACACTTACCTGGGAAGCACTGCCATATGGGTGTCCAAAGTGCGGGAAGGACATAGTGACTGTTCCTGACCCGCCTCCCTCTGGTCTTTGGAGTTCCTGCCTCAGCCCTGCGGTTCTGCACCTCCAGCTGCAAGCAAGCCGCCTGGGTCCCTTCCACTACCGCGGGTGCCCAGCGCCAGATCCTCCGTCCGCTGGAGGCAGAGTCGAGGGCAGCCGCGCCACCGAACTCTGTGCTCCAGAAGGAGCCCCTCCGACCCGTCTGGTCCGGAAGACAGAAGGGCCCATGGATGGGCCCGGGCAAGGGAGAGGGTACAGGTTCCCAAAGGCGCGTGGTGGCGAGGCCAGGTGAGGTGAGGCGCAGAGCTGTGCGGCTCCCGAGGTGTCCCAGTCCAAGGCGGCCAGAGGCTCAATGTGACGTCACGATAATCCTGGGCCGCCAGGCGGGCCCCCAGGCCCTGGGGCCCCGGGCCACCAAGCGAGCCAAGCGCAGCCAGCCCGTGCGTCAGCGCGCGTTCTCTCCCACTCTCACACTTATTCCAGGAGGTTTGCGAGGCTGCAGAGGAACGTCAGACACCCTGACCCTCTCTGCCGGGCTTTGGAGCTTACCCTTTTTCGCCTGGAGCTTGTGCGCACGCACAGACTGACAACCTCTCCAAATTACCCGGGAGTGGTAGGAGAAACGCCTCCCTCTGCGCCACGCAGGCCCCAGGCGCTGCGCGCTTACCTCCTCCCCTGCGGCCCCGAGGAGGAGAGGAGCAAGCCAAGAGGCGAGGGAGGAGAGAATACAAAAGAAACTGGGGTGGGGTGGGGTGGAGGAAGAGAAATAAATGGGGGAGAAGGGCAAAAGGGAGGAGGAGGGAGAGGAGAGAGATGAGGAGGGGGAGGGGAGGGAATGAGGTGGGCGAAGAATGGGCGGAGGCTGAACACTGACAGGTGGAAGCAAGCCCAGGCTCTGGGAAAAAACCTTCAGCCTGGCTCCCTCCACCTCTCCGCTGCAGGAAACTTTGTTCTTGCCACCAACAGGACTCTTTTGGGGCAGCTCTGGGCAGCGTCTGTGGATCCCACTGTCCCACCCGTCTTTGTCCTCGGGACAACGCTCTCCACCAATCTCTCCATGACTCTAGTTAGATCTAGGCTTTCCAAGTCCTGGCCTTTGCCAGGATTTTTACCTAAAGGCCTCTTATAGCAGTCTTGCCCTCGCACAACCGAATAGCGCCCCCATGAGGCCAAGGTTCATGTCCCTTAGGACTCTGCCTGGTAACGCGCCAAGATTGACACTTGGCTTCAGTGACCAGCAGCCCGGGCACTCCTAGAAAGACATCATTCTGAAGCTTCAATCTCACCTACTGCAGCGTCCAACCCAGAGCCAGGAGGCGGGAAGGCGCCTGGGCTGAGCTGCAGCCGCTGCGCTCCGCTGGGGGTGGCGCTGGCGAGCCGCGGTTCAGCGCGCCAGGAGGGCGGCCTGTTCCCTGCTTTCTACCCCAACTCCAGGAGGGCTCAACTGTCTTACCATCCCTGCTCATCCCAGGGTGCTCTAAAGGAGCACTGGTGGGCTGAGGAGCTCGCTGGTGCCCGGGAGTAGGGGTGGGAGTCGGGACTGGGGAGCTCTGCCTCTTCTAAGTCTGATCACAGACTTGGTAGCAATTCGGATTCAGCCTACTCAACCCCAAACCTGGAGCCCCTCTTAGGACCACTAACTCATTAGATCTGAGGGCGAAAGAAAGGGGCCAGACAGGTTGGGTGGGGTGGTACAGAAGGGTTGCTGCTGGGATGCTGGGATGCTAATGGAATGTGGGTTTTTGGGTGTTCAGGCCAAAACCCTCAGAATATCTCAGCCTTTCACTCACAGGGTCATAGCACATAGCACTTAGCACTTTCCACATCCAAGGAGGAAAACAGAGTTTAATTCAAGGCTGGCCTGCTGGCCAGCCTGCCTGCTATCCATTCTTCCTTCCTCCCTCTCCTCCTTCCTTTTCCCCTTCTTCTCTCTTCTCCCTCCGTTTTTCTTTTACCCTCCCCACCTTTTAGTTGATCTATATGAACATGCAGCCTAGGGGTTAGTAATAAACCAGGCTGTACTCTGGTTTCCTGGGAGACAAGGAGGATCTGCAGAGACCTGACAAGGTCTGAGGCCTTGGCCAGGCATTCCTTGGCACAGAGGCTACAGGCAGACACTGAAGTCAGCCACCTCTCTAGATGATGATGATGATTCTTTTTCCTCCTCTTTCTCCCTTTTTACAGATCTTTCAGTGCAAAGAGCTTAAAAAAGCCGCAGCCTGCAGACTCATCAGCCTAAGACATTGCTAACAGCGTAATCTCACTCTAAATTCTAACAGCTACAGCTAGGTTTCCAGGTTGCCACTGCTGAGTGTGTTTTTTACCTTTGATAAAACTTGCTCTCAACCTGGGAAATTCTAAGTTAGAAAAAAAAAAAGATTTTTTTTTTGTTACCACCAGATTGATTTAGTGATAAAAAAAATATCTCTGATAGAGATATGCCTTGCTTTTTTCCAAAATGCACTTTGGAGTCATTCACACATTTGCAATGTGGATACGTCTTAAGCTATACTTTAAAGTAAAAGTGGGAGCAAATTCATTAAATTATTCCCTTGAGGGAGATTACTGCTAATTAATTAATTGCAAACATTTCCAGGGGGAAGGTATGTCAATTGTAAAGTAATAAAATTAGATCGTTGAAATACTTACTCAGCAACTTTGATTACACACTCGTTCCTGAGCATTTTTTTTATGACAGAAAAATGGGGAGTGGTGGTGGAGAGAAAGCATTACTTCTGTCCCCTGGCGATCCTGTTGCAAAGGAGAAACTACCATATAGAATTTATTGATTTTCAGCTGATTTATTAAGACCTCTGTGGTATCAATGCTATTCAGGGCCTCCAGGCCATCCTCCTCTTGTCTTTGCTATCTAGGATTAGAGGCAAGCAAGATATTTTCACAAGTGAAAGAAAAGAAAACTAAGAACAGTGGTGAGATAAATTTGGAGGCAGGACTACTAATAAACCTCAGTGTCTTTCTTATTACAGAAAGAAGAAGAAAGAGGAGGAAGAGGAAAGAGGAGGAGGAAGGAGGAGGAGGAGAAGAAAGGAGGAGAAAGGAGGAGGAGGAGGAGAAGAAGAAAACAAAAGAGTAGTGTTTAGGGTTTAGGTTAGGGAATGTTTCCATTGTCTCACACTTGCTTTCTGGCAAGAATATCTTCACAAGGGAGGCTGCCCACTTGGTTTACTTTGATTTAACATTTCTTTGCAGGAAAGACTGTCCCACTTACAGCAAACCTGTTCCCATGCTGCTTATATGTGATTCTCACCATTGGGCACATTTGGGGGGGGGGGAGAGGTCCCTAAAAAATGCTACTTAGGGAACATGCCTCATTTCTTCATTATTTTGGAGGACTGAAAACAAAACAAAGCCAGCTGGTTAAACCAATCCCATCCTCTTTCTGGCAGAAGCCTCAAGTGAAAAAGACATCTGTTTCTTGGAAAGTCAGATTCAGGGAAGCTGCCCTGGAATTTGCTCTCATCCTACTGACCATGGACAGGCATCCTATTTGAGCAACTGAGTGAGTGTGAGTGCCTGTGCTTCTTCACCATGCTAGCTTTTCATTGCTTTGTTCAGGGCTGATTAATTAATTTTGGGGAAAATGCCCACTGGTGTATGTGTACACAGAGAATTTCATTGAAGCAAATAAATAAACCTGTCAAATACCCTTCCAATTATACTTAAGGAAGCCATCTCTCCATCAGCATTTAAAGCAAATCTTACAGATCTCTTGTTGTATTATGCAACATACCCTGATATTTCCTCAAGCTATTCATTCAAGCAAATATGAAACAAAGTAAACAGTCAAAGGCCTATTTGGAGCAGAGAGAGTTTAATTCCACATTGTTTATTTGAAGTTTGTGTTGGTTTGTTTTAAAAGCACAAACGATCTTGTGCAGGCAGAGTAAAGGATGTGTCTTTGACAATGATCTTGGATGTAGGTACTAGAAGAAAAAAATGTTAAAGGGGAAAACAAATCATGGTGCATTATTTGGGGTTAAATAGCTAACATAGCCTTATGATTTACAAAGATACGTGTGTGTGTGTGTGTGTGTGTGTGTGTGTGTACCAGAAATGCCTCAAATCAACTTGAAATGTCTCAGGTATTATATGAAATGCCGGAGAAGATAGACACAATAACAGATAAATATACACTAAATTACATGTTTTTTAAAGCATGGATTTTAAAGTATGGCTAAGAAGAATGAAATTTCCTCAAATCTATGCATGAATGAACAAGTACATCTGGACAGCTGCATCTATAATTTATACTGATCACTCACCGCAGGTCTCCTCAAGTGAAGCCGAAATGAACACTAATTGTTTTGACGGAAGTAGTGTGCATGGCATCTGATTGTGAAACACAGCAAGCCCCTTCCTTAGTGAATACATTGTCAACAGCAACCATGGCATCAGGAGGAGAAAATAAAAAAAGGCAATAACTCCCAGGTGAAGGTATTGCTGTGGCTTGTCAAAAAGGTAGCAGATGGAAAAAAGATGAACTACTTTGCGATAAAGAAATGAGACTGGATGCTGATATCCTGGTACATCAGCAAAGCAGGTACAAATCTGAGGCTAGAGCTAAAGATAATAGCTAGTTAACGGTAAAACTTCTTTGAATTTGTAGTATCCTCGGGGGGCTTTTGAGAACAACTCTGCTTTATCTTATTGAGGGCTCATGGTAAGGAAGTTGGAGAGGTGAGAAGCAATTTAAGATCACTTTATGTAGTTGAGGATAGAGGAAAGACCAGAGTGGAGACCTCTTGACTTTGGGAATTTCCACAAAATTATATTTCAACCACAAATAGAGCCAGACTCAGCCAGGAGATGTTGCTGACTCCAATTGGAATGAGAAAATTTATTTTTATTGCTCTGGAATGACATAGCATAATTTAGCAGAGAACATGTCTAAAGATGCTACTGTGGAACACAAGTTCATGGCCTCTATTACATGCTCCCATATCAACCCATATTGTGGAAGGGCTTTCTAATAATTTGGGGATTTGATGAGGACCACTAATTTAGACATAAATCAGGGAGCAGGCCAAGATGTGACCAGTTAAGTATACATACAAAACAAAAATACCAACAATTACAGTAATAAAAAGAACTCTTTATAGGAAAGTCAGCCAAGATAATGTCTGTATATCTACATGGGTTTAAAAATCATTTAATGGAATTTTGTTAGTGACTGTTTTAAGGAAACAGGATAGGGGCTTTATGCATTGCCATCTCACTTTCAAGGTGATTTTTATGCACAGGGATTCTTGATTATCTTATCCTGTGAATGAGAGCATCTTTCTAATGATAAAGTCAAGGCATCTGGTACATTTTCAGGGAACTAACATGGAAAGTAAACACCAAATGTATAGATTTGAAAGCCAGGGAACAATTTTTGAAACCTATGTCTTTGCACAGAAAATGCATATAGGAAATAAAGACCCGAGGACAAGCAGGAAGCTCACTGGGTAAAGCACACAGGTTGAAGTCCTGGGGTCGAACCCTGGGCAACCACATGGGAGCACTGGGGGTGGGGGTGGGGGGTGTTTCACAAGTCGTGGCCTGTCCTGGACTGTGTCTTTCTCTTTCTCTCCTTCTATTTATCTTTCCTTGTCTCTTGCTCTCTGTCTAGGGGGAAGAAGAATAAAATGGCTATTAGGAGTGGTGGAATCATGAAGACACTGAACCTATGCAATAACCCTAGTGGTAAAACAAACAGACAAAACCTAAAAAAATTATAAAGAAAAAGAAATAAAATAAAACAAGTAAAAATATGATGTGAGGGAAATAGCAAAATGTTTACACAAACAACAGACTCTATTGCCTGTGGCTCTAAGGTCCCAGGTTCAATCCTGTGCACTGCCATAAGACTGAGCTGAGCAGTGCTCTAGTTAAAAAGAAGAAAAAGAAAAAGAAAAGAAAAGAAGAGAAAAAGACTTTAAAAAGATAAACAACCTGTTAATACTCTATAAGGACTCACTGGAGTAAAAAATCATATATCCTTCCCTTTTGTGACAGGGTCTAGGAGTAGTCTGGAATGGAAGAATTAGGGAAGGCCTAAGCAAGTGGGAAACAGAGCTGAAATGATTCTGGTGACCACAGTGTGCATTTGGTATAATGCTCTGTAACCAAGGCACTGTGTGAACAGTCACTTAATAAAGATGATAATTTGTTAGTCTTCTATCCTGAAAGATTTTTCACTTAGTATCACAGACATTAAGGTTTCAATTTCAAACTATGCACATTTTTGTCTTATTAGTGGCATTTCTAGGTGCTCTCTTTCACCGTGATTTTTCTGACATTTAAAGCCAAGTGTTACCATTGACCAGGAATCTTTTTTCTTTCTTTCTTTTTTTTTTTTTTTGCCACCTGGGTCCCACTACTTTAGGGAAGCTGGGACCTTTTGTGATGTCACATGCTGGCCCCCATAATTTACAACAGATCTTCACAAATCAATAAAAAATATGGGAAGTATATCATTTTTAAAGGAAAAAAAAAGAGGGAGAGAAACACACAAGACATGCCCATTAGGGGCACAGCCGTTCTAATACCTGCATGTCTGCTAGGGTCTGCAATTAAAAACATTCTCATAATAAATCTCCTTACAGTCTCTTTTAATGCTTTTAACTTTTCTGAAGGTTCAAATTGGTATCCCAAAAATGTGCCAGGTCTTTCATGAGGTATTTTATAGACTCATAAATAAATACAGCAATTAATCTCTGCTATATTTCTTTCATATCTGATGACAATTTATTATGGCATTCACCCATTCAGTGCACAAAAACTCTAATGCACTTAAAATCGGATTTCAAACCAAACATTTTATGGGAAAATATAGTATTGATCATCCATTTAAAGATATCATGAAGATGATTCATACCCTGCTGTAAAAAAAGATCTCAGGAGAGTCTTACAAATGAGTGGGGTGGTGGAACAGTCTATTCATAAAACTGGAGCTATTGGATCGGTTCCTCTTGTTTTCTTCATTTATCTTTGAGTTTTCAGCACTGATTACTTTTGCATGATGCTGTTTTATAAGAAAAATCTCCTTCCCTGACATTTTTCATAGTGACAGAGGTTGTGGGATTTCACAGTGAGGATTTTCTATTGCAATTTATTTTCTGTTGAAATTCAGTCAGCAGGAAGAGTTTCAGGGCCATAAAAGACATGTCTGTTACTTTTAAGTCCCCACTATTTGCAGCTGCTATCAGACTTGTTTGTTCTTGACAGGTTGTGGTGATTCTAAGTAGACCTGAGCCTCTGATAGTTTCTGGTTTTGGGGTAGAGTATACTTGAACATCTTTTGTGAACACATAGAAATAAATATATAGTAAACCTGATGGTGCTTGTTTTTCTTCTCAAGTAGCACATAGCCTGTTTAAGACAAAGGATATATATTAATGCATCAGTTCTTATTGTCTCCAAAATCTAGGTGTGGCTCTAAGAGGCAAGTATAGAGCATAGAACACAACAGGTCCCTACTCTAATGCAAGCTGAATTCTAATGGGTTAAATGTTTTCACAACATAAAGTTACAAGAATTTGAGCAAGTGACCTGAATGCTCACGGGACTCTAGGACTCTAGGGTAAGCACTTTTTTGGTGACTTTTCATTCATTCCTTTTTCCACCAGACTTCTGTTGACCATTTGTTGTTAAAGACAACTGAGTTAAGAGCTGGGGACTAGTGACCAGCAAGACAATTAAAATGTCTGTCCTCACCGGGTTTACAGTTCAGCTATACTATTGACCTAAAGCTAAATATCATGTATTTCATTCCATAGAAATTAGAATCTAAAAGAGATTTAACTTGACCCATGTGAACAAGGTTGTATTAAAAAGCTGAGGTTGGAGCTTAAGCTGCTGGTTTTGAAGCCCTGGGAAAAATGACTTCTTTCCAATTCAATGATTAATTGCCAAAATGATATAGTTTCAAGACATAACCACCATGCCTGCTAAGTAATTGATCATAGATGTTTTGTTCCCTTTCTGTTGTGTGCTTGGCTTCCCGTGCCCTTAAGTCCACATAGTACTATACACCTGTATATGGATGAAAAACCTGTAGCAGCTAGATATGACTAATGTCTTGTATGCTCAGCTAGTATTTTTCACATTTGCCTTTGACTGATGACTAGTGCCGTCACATAGAGTTTCTAAGTGACTGGGGAAATATAACTCCTTCATAACTATTGGTTGATGGGGCAGGAAAGAGCATAGCTGGGTTGAAATTTAAGAGCATCAGTGCTGGAATTGCTTCAAATCTACCCTCATTACCTGTTACATGTATATAATACATGCATGGCATGCTTTCTTTCATTCCTCCAGCTATTCTGGGGATTAAAGAGGGTAAGTTCTCTTATTTTCTTTTCATGATGAGCAGTGGAAGACTTCATGATGCTACTGGCTCAAATCATATAACTGATTATCATTTAATGAAACCCAGTTTTTAAAATCACTGTTCCAAGATAACATTTTTCAGGTAGATAGATAGACAAGAGCAACTCAACCTCCTTTAATCTGGTGTGATGGAGAATGAGTTCAAACCTGAATTCAGTATATGACAAGGCAAGTACACTATTAAGGTGAGCTATTTTACTGACCTTTACTGGGTTTTTGCATTGCTGTGTGATTCTTTTATGAGCTTCAGAATCTTTTTCAAATAAGCATGGAGTCTGATCTTGGTGTCACATGCTGGTGCTGGAGGAAACGTCTGAAGATGACCCCTTGCCCTTGAATCTTGACTTTGGATTGGTTCTCCCTGGTATTTATTATTATTATTACTATTGTGTTTTAAAGATTATTTATTTTTTATTAGAAAAGTTGGAAGAGAGAGAGAGGGGGGGGGGAACCAACCAGATATCACGATATTACTCTGGTACATGTGCTGCTAGGGATTAAACTCAGACCTCATACTTGAGAGTCTAATTTTTTTATCCACTGCACCACCTCCCAGACCACTTACTACTGTTTTTCCATTCTCACCAGTTTTGCCACTGGGGCTTGGTACCTGAACTATGAATCCACTGTTCTTGATGGTCATCTTTCCTTCTTGATTTCTTTCTCTCTTCTATGATTCTTTCTTCCTTCATTTAAATGATATTTTATCTGTTTATTTTTAATGAGAAAAAGAGAAAGAAAGATACACAAACACAAACACACACACACACACACAGAGAGAGAGAGAGAGGGAGAGATACTAGAGCACTGGCTTATGGTAATGTTGGGCATTGAATCTGGGACCTCAGAGCCTCAGACTCTTGAATCTTTTGTATTATCATTATGCTATCTCCTCCACATCTTTCTCCTTCTTTCATTCCTTCGTTCTTTCTTTCCTTCCTTCTTTCCTTCTTTCTCCTTTAATTCTTTTTTCTTGATAGAGAGACAAAGACATTGAGAGGAAAATGGGGGATAGAGAAAGTGAGCAATAGAAAGGCAACTGCAGCACTGCTCCAACTTGCCCTCCCCCACACACATGAGGACCAGGGGCTTGAACCCAGACCCTTGTACATGGTAATGTGTGTACTTTACTGAGTGTGCAGTCACTTTAACCCAGTAGGTTTTTTTTTTTCCTCCAGGGTTATTGCTAGGACTTGGTGCCAGCACTAGAATCCACTACTCCTGGCAGCCATTTTTTCCGTTTTATTAGAACAGAGAGAAATTGAGAGGAGAGAGGAGATAGAGATGTAGAGAGAAAGATAGACACTTGCCTACCTGTTTCACCACTTTTGAAGTGACCAGCCTGCAGGTTCAAACCCAGATCCTTGCACAGGTCTTTGCACTTTGTATTATGTGCACTTACCTGGGTGCGCTGTTGCCTGTCCCCTATATCAGTATTTTTAAAGCCACTTGTGCCACTGCATTCTACTTGCTCAGGGTTGCTCCAACCACACATTCAAAAAGGAAGGTTTGCAGTGTTCGCCTCAACTGCACAAGTGCGATGCTGAATAGAAGGCATCAAATCAAGAATAAATAAATAAATAAATAAATCTAACTGGAACAAGTGTGGGTCTCTCCCCAGCATCTATAAAGTCCTTTACTCTAAAGCCAGCACCTTCCAGAAGAGGGTGCGAGGCTTGGTCTAGCTTCCTGTTGCTTTGAGTTTGTGAAGATGACACACCAGGCACAGGGTCTATGTCGTAGCTGGAAAAGAATAAACTTGAAAGAGACAGCTTGAAATACATGAGGAGGATTAGACTGTCAGTGTCAACCAGAGAACATAAACCATCTTCTTTTCCACTCTCCAGCTCAAGGGCAGGGGCAGAGCAGAGGGGAGAACCTGTGACTATAATTACGGAATATAAATTTATACGCATACTAAAGGGATCCCGACAGTGGACATTAACCACTAAAACACCTTGGGGATGTGGGAAAGCAGGGTGGGGACTAAAGGCATCTTCTTGCTTCAGGGTTAATTTATTACTCTAGATCACACAGTTAATGGAGAAAGGACAAACTGACACTTGGTTCTCCCTACAAGTTAAATGGAACAGGAGGGTTTGCTTCTTCCTATCCCTGCTGTAAAAACCTGATGATAGAAAACAAGACAGCACAGAAGAAATGCAAATTAAAGCTACACTGAGAAACCATCTCACACCTGAGAGAACGGCATACCTCAACAAACCAGGAAATGACAGGTGTTGCAGAGACTGTGGAGAAAAGGGAACACTGCAACATTGCTGGTGGGAATGAAAGCTGGCACAGCCCCTTTGGAAGATGGTATGGAGTCTTTAAACAAATAAAAATGGAATTACCCTCTGATTCAGAAACACTACTCTTCAGCATTTATCCAGTAGATACTCAAACACTAATTAGAATGTATATATGCACCCCTATGTTCATAGCTGCATTATTCACAATAGCCAAAGAGTGGAAGCAGCCTAAATGCCCATCATCAGATGACTAGATAAAGAAGTCACGGGGTGGGGGGCAGGCAGTGGCACACCTGGTTAAGCACACACATTGCGGTTCTCAAGGACCCGGGTTCAAGTCCCTGTTCCCCACCTACAGGGGGAAAGCTTCATGAGTGGTGAAGCAGGGCTGCAGGTGCCTCTCTGCCTCTCTCCCTTTCTATTTCCCCCTTCCCTCTCAATTTCTCTATGTCTCTAATAAATAAATAATTTTTTTAAAAAAGAAGAAGTTACAGGATATATATTCCATGCAATAGTATTCTGCAACAACAACAACAAAAAGATGATATTGTGTCCTTTGGGACAAATGGAGGGATCTGGAGGTGATTATGCTCAGCGAAATGAGTAAAGAGATGGAAGACAACTATCAGATGGTTTCACTCATATGTGGAATCTAGAGATCTTATTTACATGAACTTGCAAAAAAAAAAATCCAGACAAAGCAGAAGCAAGCAAACTGTGTGTAAGACTATGGTGGTTATCATTGGGAAGTGGGGGAGTACAGAATTTTGGTAGTGGGTGTGGTGTGGAACTATACATTGTAATCTTATAACTTTGTAGCATATTACTAACAAATAAAATTATTTTTAAAAATTAAGACAACACAGAGCCAAACAGAGCAAAGCACTGGCTTGTACAATGCTAATGTTTACATAGGCTCTTCCATTGATTTACTGGAAGGCTGTGGACTGTTTTTCCCCCTCTGGGAGCCTTAGTTTGCTCACCTGCAAAATGGATAGTTTCAGCCCAGTAATTGACAAAAACATCTTTATGGAATCAGATCAAAACCCTAAAACTTTTCTACTAATGAAGTGTGAATATATATAACTGTAGTACTAGGGAATAAGACCTGAGCATGTATATCACTTAATTAATTAATTTATTTTCCCTTTTGTTGCGCTTGTTTTTCATTGTTGTTGTAGTTATTATTGTTATTGATGTCATCCTTGTTAAATAAGACAAAGAGAAATGGAGAGAGGAGAGGAAGACAGAGACGGGGAGAGAAAGATAGACACCTGCAGACCTGCTTCACCACCTGTGAAGCGACTCCCCTGTAGGTGGGAAGCTGGGGATTCGAACCGGGATCCTTCAGCCGGTGGTTCTTGCGCTTTGCGCCACTTGCACTTAAGCCGCTGCGCTACCTCCCGACTTCCGTATATCACTTATAATGGCCACCCTTTCCCATTTTTTCTCATTCTTTATTCATTTATTTGAGAGAAGGAAGGGGACCAAGGGGTGGCTCACCAGTGGAGTGTAGAGTTTATTAAGCATGAGCACGTGGGGTCAAGCCCCCAGCCACCATATGGGAGTACCATAGAAGGGTGCTTAGTGAGTGCCAAATCAGTGTTATGGTGTCTCCCCTCTTTTCTTTTTGTCTCCCTCTCTGTCTTTCACCTGTATCTGAAAAAAAATACAGGCACAAAAAGGTCCAGGTACAAAACTCCAGTGAAGCTCTGGTGCAAAAGAGTCATATAGAAGAGACACCATGGTACAACACCACCATCCATGGAATTCCTTTGGTGCTGTCCATGGTGTTATTGTGCAGTGCTAGGGCTCTAACATACAGCATTATGTATACTGTTCTGGAAGATATATCTCCCAGTCCCTAAATGTGGGCTCCTTATTTTGGATGGTGTATCAACATTTTGGGAACACATTTACAAAGCTCAAAGACCCAGCATTACCCTTTGAGATTCTGAGCAAGATGCAATGAGCTTTCTCAGATGTCTATGTAGTCAGGAATATATATATATATATATATATTAGAGCAAACCCATGGTAAAAAAAAAAAATGAAACTGGAACCTGGTGGCTGAAAAGAGTTAACATACAAAGCCAAACAAATTGTTGGTTAATCATGAACTCAAAGGCTGCAATAGTGCAGATGAAGAGTTGGGAGGGGGCTCTATTTTGTAGATAGCTAGTAGGCATATTTTAGTTATATTCTAAAGGGCTTGTAGCTATACTAGTTTTTTTTCCCTGAGCCTGAAATCTGATATGCAGGTGGATCCTAGTTATTGTCTGGGAAAGATGATGTCATGGCTGGGAAAAGAATCAGAAAGCTGGATTAGGGAAAAGAGTAGCTCCTAAATATGGGAAAGGTGTATAAATATTGTTGACTGTAAACCCCATTGATTTGATGTGATCTGGGGCCCATATTCAGCTTAGAAGCCTATGTGACCTCTGCGTCCCTATAGATCTGAGCTCTTCTTCCCTCTAGACAGACAGCAAGAGACAAAGAGAGATAAATAGGAGGAGAGAAAGAGAAAGACACAGCTCAACACAGCCCACCACTTGTGAAGCACAACCCCCCCCGCCCCCAGTGCTCCATGTGGTTGCCCAGGGTTCAACCCCAGGGGCTTGAACCTGTGTGCTTTACCAGACTTTCCTGGACAGACAGCCCCACCAATGTGTCCTGGAGCTCCAATTCCTCAGAACCCCACCCCATTAGGGAAAGAGAGAGGCAGGCTGGGAGTACAGATCGACCTGTCAACGCCCATGTCCTGCAGGGAAGCAATTACAGAAGCCAGACCTTCCACCTTCTCAGGTATCTTTAATTTTGCAAACGAGGAAACTGAAGGCTAGGGAAGTAAACAAGATGCCCTTCATGGGTGGTGGAGTGCCACTAAGTTCCAGATGCTAACATGATGCCAACTGGACTTGCTTGGGCAGACGGCGACCCCCCCAATATATCCTGGAGCCCCACTTCCCCAGAGGCACGCCCCACTATGAAAAGAGAGGCAGGCTGGGAGTATGGATCGACCTGTCAACGTCCATGTTCAGTGGGGAAGCAATTACAGAAGCCAGATCTTTCACCTTCTGCACCCCCATAATGACCCTGGGTCTATACTCCCAGAGGGTTAAAGAATAGGAAAGCTGTACTTCCAGAGGGTTAAAGAATAGGAAAGCTGTCAAGGGAGGGGATGGGCTATGGAGTTCTGGTGATGGGAATTGTGTGGCGTTGTACCCCTCTTATCCTGTGGTTTTTGTCAGTGTTTCCTTTTTATAAATAAAAATTAAAATTAAAACAAGTGAAACTATCTATTGTGTATGTGTCTTGGTGTCTAACTGATGACCACTTGCTGATTCTTCCTGGCTGAGCATTTCCTAATGATGCCTGGGTTGGTCATGTGTGGTCATGGTCACCTGCCTTTGTAGCATTCTACACTAGGGAGAGAGAAATATACTGCCTGAGCCATCTCTCACTAATAAGACTTAAAAGATATTTTGGTGTGTGTGTGTGTGTGTGCTGTTGTTATTGTTGGTGGGTTTCTAGGCAACCACTTGCTTTCATGACAAAGGCAGATAGAGACAGTGGTGGCACTTCCCTTCCCTTTTGATCCCTCCCCCCCAATCACTGCTAGTTTTGGCTTATGGTGGTATGAGTGATTGAACCTGAGACTTAGAGCCTCAGGTGTGAGAGTCTCTTTTACATAACCATTATGCTATCTAACCCAGATCTCTTAATTCCTAACATGGATAAGATGACTGGAAAGTGGCAGCATTCGTTCATTCATTCAGAACATATAAATTGAGCACTTAACTGTACCAGGGGACATTCTAAGGTGCTGGGATTTAGCTGTGAACAAAACAAAGTCCTCCTCATTATAGAGCTTCTAGAGGAGAAAACAGACAATAAACAAAGCATGCAGGTAAAATATAGAAATGGAACATGACAATCAGTGCTATGAAAGAAAGAAAGCATAAAGCAAAAAAGGGAGTTACTATAACACCAAGTCAACTGCATGAAAGTAGGCCTTCTCTCAGTGAGCTAATAAGTACACCAACTCTGGACTTCTAGATATAAACTGGCTTTACTTAAATTTTTGTTAACTGTATTTTCTATTACAACTGGGTAAATTCCTGAGATAGTATAATGGGGGTACAAAAAGACAAGTTATTTGATACCCACTAGCCAAAGATTTGGACTCCTAGCAGTTTCTTGACTACCTTCCAGAAATTTCAATATTAATACAAGTGATATAAATGTATAAGCTATATATATGATCATACTCTCTTCCTCTCTTCTCCCTCCCTTACCCCACACTGACAGAACAGCATGGTGAAGTCTAGATGCAGGTAGCTAATACCATGCTGCACTATGTATTATATAGACACTAAGGCACAATGCAAGCCCCTCTAAGTGGCATAGTGTCATATTGGCAGACTTTATAGTCTACACCTCTTATTTTGTTATGCTCTCTTGAATGAGTTTCTCAGCTTGTTTTCCAAGTTCTCATCAGGTAGAGGAAATTAACAAACCTGTCACATAAGGCTTCTTCTGATGGTTGAATAAATTATGCCATATGAATATAATTGTCTATTTAGTGTATTGTGACCACTCAGAAATGTTATCCCAGATTTAGCTATTTTGCTTATTGCAGTGAGTGGATGCTTGCTTTGCTAAATGCAAAGATCAAACAGGTGAGTTAGACATTCCACCTTAGAGAGTCAGATTTAGAAATTGCAACCAGAAGCTCAGAGAGTTTTTATCTAGGAGGCTACTATTAAGGAGCCTCATTCTCCAGCCCCACCCTTCACCTCTTATTAAGTATCAGGTTCCTAAGAGAGAAAGCCTGATTGATCAGTTTCAGATCCAGTATATTTGTGGTTAGCCCAATCAGCAGTGGTCATAGAATAGTGAGGATGTTGGCACACAGTGTTGGGCTGGGGGACACGCGCCTCTTTCCAACTGCCAATCATGGAGGGCCATGATTTGTTAATCCTGGGAAAGAGTAAATTAGGACAGTCCCCGGGAATGAAGCAAAACTGTCCTTCATTCAGTGCTGGGGTGGAGGGTAAGGGCTGGATGAGTGGGAATGGCTCAAGCTACTTCTGTTGAATCCAAATCCAGTCCTCAAGAAATTTGAACTTCATAATTTATGAAGGCAAGAGGGAACCAACAAATCCACTCAGCTCACATGAAATATTTCAAGTGAGGCACAAGGGACCCAGAACAGGTCTTAGAGAAGATGGATTTACACCATGCAATAAAATCCCAACTCTAGTAACCTTTGCACTTAGGTCTGGATTTTGTCTGGATCTTAAAGCTTTTTATAAGTGTTTAAGAGCATGAACTCTGTGAGCTTTGGAATTTCTCTTGCCTTCACCCCCTCCATTAAGGGGTTGGACTGCCAGTAGGAGGTGTGTGTGTGTGTGTGTGTGTGTGTGTGTGTGTGTGTGTGTTTGTGTGTGTTTGTGTGTGTATAAGCTACTATTACCTTTCATACTTCTAGTCCTAGAACTCTTCCTTAACGATGTTTCATCTTTGTCCCTGGGTGAACTTGGCTTGGCTCCATGGACTATCAGGTGCTGCCTTTAACGTAGTTAGGTTCCACCATTATAATGCGTGAAAGGAAATTTTCCTAACAACCTTACAGGACTGTCATGAATGCAAAAATAAACACATATGAAAGCATTCTGTATAAGAACAAATGGGTGAAGCAATGTTTTTGTGGTCTTGCTGGAGTTTGGTTTTGAAGGTAAAGAACCATTACTTTGGATCCAGGCTCTAGCTTGGGAATATTGCCTTGTCTCTCTGAACCTCAGTTCCTTCATTTATGAATTGGGGGACAGAAGTGCCTAGTTGATAGTGTTATTGTGATGGCTAAATGTTAGTGCACACAAGTGGGCTTGTAAGCATCTGAGCTCAGAGTTGAGGCTAGGTACATAACAAGTATTCAAGAAACAAAATGTAACATGGTGAATGTAGGTTATCTCCAATGACTATCAAGTCTTTAAGTCCTATTTGAGTTAGATTATTTTTTAGTGCTCATTGACATAAGCTTCTTTCTTTTTTAAATAAATATTTATTTTAATTTTTTAAAAATATTTTATTTATTTATTTATTTATTTATGAGAAATGATAGGAGAAAGAACCAGACACCACTCTGGTACATGTGCTGCCAGGGATTGAACTCAGGACCTCATGCTTGAGAGTCCAATGCCTTATCCACTGCGCCACCTCCCAGACCATAAAATATTTATTTTTATTTTATTTTGATGAAAGAGATAGAGATGGATAGAGGCCAGAGCACTGTTCAATATGACTGATGTTGGTGTTAGGGATTAAAGCCCAGATCTGGGAGCCTCAGGCATGAAAGCCTTTTGCATAACCATTATGCTATTTCCTTAGCCATGACATTTGCTTATTTCCTTCCTGAAAATATCTGAGACAACACTTCCAAGACTTTTTGCAAGCAAACAAGGCCATTTGAGTAGTTTGGGTCATAGGAATAGAGGAAATCTGATTCTCTTTAAGGTTGAGGCAAAGAGAAAAGAGTCTCTTTGTGAGACACCTACCATTTTCTTTCCTTGTTTCTACAAATGTACAGGCTTCACACTGACATGGTGGAGCCATAGGCTTTCTCAGTTATTGCTTCAAGGATGGTCAGTCTTCCGATTCTCAAGTCTGTAGCAAGCTGTAAAAAAATTAAACCATTGGGGAATCGGGCGGTAGAGCAGCGGGTTAAGCGCATGTGGCGCAAAGTGCAAGGACCTGCGGAAGGATCCCCATTGGAGCCTCAGGCTCCCCACCTGTAAGGTAGTTCCTTCACAGGCGGTGAAGCAGGTCTGCAGGTGTCTGTCTTTCTCTCCCCCTCTCTGTCTTCCCTTCCTCTACATTTCTCTGTCCTGTACAATAACAACAACAATAATAACTACAACAACAATGAAAAACAAGGGCAATAAAAGGGAAAATAAATAAATATAATTTTTAATATAAATATAAAAAAGGAAAAAACAAAAAAACTTAAGCCATTGAATTTGGAAGGTATTTATTATTCCAGCATATTCTACCTCATTCTGACTATAAAAACTGTACTATTGCTTACTGCCAATATGATCTTGGCCACATAATTTTGCTAGAAGTTATTTCACCTTAAAATATAGTAAATACTGATATCTATATATAGGGTGCTATGTAAGATGATACATGTAAGATTCTTAGCTCAGGACCTGGCACTTTGAATATGTTTGATGAACAGTGGCAGTAATGATGGGAACCATGGCACTGAAATGATGATGTTGGTGATGATGATAATAATGATGGTGATTCAGAAATGGATGTGCTGACTAGATTCAAGCCTTTGTATTTTAATAGAAGAACCCAGATATTCTCCAACTTTTAAAATATTTTTATTTATTTATTATTGGATAGAGACAGAGAAATTGAGAGGTGCGAGGAGAGAGGGAAAAAAAAAAGAAAAAAGAAAAATGCCTGCAGTCCTGCTTCACCACTTGTGAAGCTTTTTCCCCCCCGAGCGTGGGGAGCAGGGGTTTGAACCTGGGCCCTTGCACACTGTAATGTATGTGCTTAACCAGATGTACCACTACCGGGCCCCTGATAGTCTCCAACTTTGTACAGCAGGCAAGAGAATCTTCTCTAGCATATGGTTTACTTGATCATGTGGTATCTATTAAGTGCCAATATCTATTATTATTTATGCAACTTCCTATTTTCTATATACAAGAGTAAATACAATACAATTTGCCTAGTTTGGACAGTTAACCAGGCAGTTCAATCAGCAATAAGCACTGCTTTTCTGAATGCTACTAATTTCTCTTTCATTAGATATGAATATGAAATCAGACATCATGCTGAGTTCTGTCACTATGGAGAAGAAAGAGAACTGATGCATGCCCTCAAGCAGCTCAGAGTCCATATGACATTTGTAATAATCACATAGAGAGTCTGTGAGATGGGAATATGTGTTTTATATCTCCACCCGTACTTTGCTCCAGGATTTAATTGTACACAGCATGATTCCATGGAAAGAAATCAAACTTAGTGGACAGAGGAGTCTGAGTGTAATTTATAACTCTACACTTTATAACTGTGTCTTTGAATTCACATTTTATTTTATTTTACTTTACTTCTTCCTCCAGGGTTATTGCTGGAGCTTGGTGCCTGGATGGTGATTCTTAGTGACCTTTCTTTCTCATTTTTCTTTTGATATAGAGTAAGATGGAGAGAGAGATAGAGAGATCAAAGAAAGAGAGAAGGAGACACTTGCAGCACTGTTTCACTGCTTGTCAAGCATCCTTACAGCTGCAGTACAGAGACTTGAAGCTAGTTCCTCATGAGTACTGATGTGTGCATCCTACCAGGCTTACCACCATCTGGCCCTGGATAAAATTCTTTTTAAAATTTTTTAAAAATTTATTTCCCCTTTTGTTGCCCTTGTTGTTTTATTGTTGCTATAGTTATTGTTGTTGTTGTTGTTGATGATGTCGGACAGAGAGAAATGGAGAGAGGAGGGGAAGACAGAGAGGGGGAGAGAAAGATAGACACCTGCAGACCTGCTTCACCGCCTGTGAAGCGAGTCCCCTGCAGGTACCAGGGCTAGAACCAGGATCCTTAAGCTGGTCTTTGTGCTTTGCGCCACGTGTGCTTAACCCACTGTGCTACTGCCCAATCTCCTGGATAAAATTCTTGATCTCTGTTGGCCCTGTGTTTTTTATCTTGAGAAGGAGGGTAATAATCTCTATCATATTATGAGAATTGGCTATAATATAGTATATAGTATAATAGAATATAGGTAACATATACTGGGCATTTTAAAGTTCCTTGAGGAGAGTCTACTCTATTCTGTGTCCTCCCACACCTGGGTCACAGACAGTGCTTTGTATGTGTTTATGAAATGGCAGACAGGGGAACCCATGTCCCACATAAAGTACCTTTTGGGAAAAGCACTTTTATGACAGTTAAGGCATTTACATAATTTGAAACCACTTGCAATTTATACAGACACATTCATTAAATTAAATTATTTTTTTCCTAAAGATTTATTTACTTATTTATTACTGGATAGAGACAGAGAGACATTGAGAGAAAAAAGGGAGATAGAGAAAGAAACCTGCAGCCCTGTTTTACCACTAATGAAGCTTTCCCCTGCAGGTGGGGACTAGAGGCTTGAACCCAGGTCCTTGCTCACTGCAATGTGTGCACTCAACCAGGTGATCTACCACTTGCCATCCAAATTAAATTATTTTAATTAAAAAAAAACTCAGGAGAGATAGCATAAAAGTTGTCCAAAAGAAGACTTTCATGCCCGAGACTTTGAAGTCCCAGGTTCAATCCTCAGCACTATCATAAACCTCATCTGAACAGTACCCTGGTAGATAAAAGAAATGTATGAGCCATAGAGAGCCAATCACTGCCACTTTCTGAGTGAGCCTTTTCTTGCTAACTTTCTTTTTTTTTTTCATGATGCCCATTTTCTGCCCCGCTCTTATGATAAGCATATGGGTGAGTCAAGTAAAACATGGTTTAGTCTATGCATTTTCATTTTATGTGAATTAGATTATACTAAAAATTCAGCTTTCATTCCTCCTTTTCTTATGAAGCATTTTGTTTTTATTATCTGTCCACAATGTGCTGTGTGTATCTAGTTCGTTGTTCCTCACTACTGTATAATACTCCGTGTAGTCACTTTTTATTAACCAGAAAATTTGATTTGCCACAGCTCCTGTATTCCTCAGCCAAGAGTCCTTTCCTGGAAATATTGTCTTCATTTTGTACTGAGTAAACCAGTCATTAAATTATGACCTTATGATGCTATTATAGCAGTAACGTGGTACATGCCCACTTGTCCACATTGGAAACTTGGAGGAGGAGAGAAAGCAATAGGAAATTCTTTGATTTTTATGTCTTTCTGTTCTGTGCATGCTTGCACATGTGTGCTTGTGGCTATATTGTACTTCCCTGTGTTTCAAATAAATATTCCAATTTACATAATTGAAGTGAATTTCCATGGTGCATGAAAATATAAACTCAGGGCTATGATGTCAATTAGGACAATTCATATCCCACAGGAAAAGCAGCCTGGAGTTGCAAGGCAGGCCATCTATATTCAGGTTCTCATTCTTCCTCTCGCTAGCTGAGTGATTTCAGCCAAGCCATTTAACTTCTTCTGTAAAGCAGAGAAGACTGAATACAGGGTTGGCATGTGACTAAGGTAACCATTATACATACCAGGGGTGTGTAGCATCGTATTATGTGTTTTTGTTTCCAATACGGAGTTTTAAGACTGAATACAATGAGCAACTATTTCAATGTTTGCTGGAATCATGCCCTTTTTCTCCTTGGTGCCCATGGAAGACATTGTTAAATGAGGGAGATGTGGTCTCATAAAACTTTGTAACTTAGCACTCCAGATGGCTACCAACCCATCAGAGCTGACTTGTACCCCAACTTTCATATTTGCTGTTTCTGACTGGACTATACTAGATACCCCAGAGAAGAGGTGCACATGACCCCAGATTTACCTTTAGGAAGCCTAAAGTCAGTCACACAGGATAAATCAACGTAAGTCTTATCACAGGGTGATGCAGAAAAATGGGACATTGCCCACTGATAGGTAACACTGACATTTTTTTTTTACTTTTTATTTTATTTATTTATCTGACAATTAAAAGGAGACAGATAAAGAGGAGAGAGAGAGAGAGAGAGAGAGAGAGAGAGAGAGAGAGATCAGAGCACTGCTCAGCTCTGGTTTATGATAGTATTGGGAATTAAATCTGGGACCTCTGAGCCTCAGGTATGGAAGTGTTTTTGCAAAACCATTATGCTATCTCCTGGCTCCACCAATGAATGTTTGGTGTTTTTTTTTTTTTTTTTTTTTTTTGGAGCTGGTGGCAATTTAGTTAAGGTTCTCCAAGTGATTCAGGACATGCACATGCAGATGTGAGAAGTGTCAACTATGAATGGGAAGTAATGCATGTGATTGGAACTCCCAGGTAATGTATTGTACTATAAACAAGATGCACAGATTCGATAAGTTTAGAACAATTACTTTCTCCTCTACTATTACTATAGCACTGGTGTCAGTTTCTATTGAGAACTCTCATTATTTTTAGTAACTGTGCTAAATAAACACTTGAGATCAATGACCTCATTTCATAGTCATAAAGATCCTGTGAAGCAGCATATCAGTCAGCTGTTACTGTGTAACAAACTATTCAAAAGTTAGCAGCTTAAAATAGTGATCATTCATTATTCATCAAGAGTCTAGCTGGGTTCTGCAGATCTGGGGCATGCTTGGCTGCTCTCATACTTACTCATAAGTCTATTTCAACTGGTGGGTCAGTATACTACTGGCTGCTCTAAGATTGCTTACTATACTCTAAGACAGCCAACTTCTTTTTTTTCTTAATTAGTGATTTAATAGTGATCATTAGGATTGTGGGATAAGAAGGGTATAATTCCTTATAATTCCTACCAGCAAATTTCCATATCCTATCTCCTCTATTGGAAGCTTTCCTATTCTTTATCTCTCTGGGAGTATGGACCAGAGATCTTTGTGGGATACAGAAGTTGGGATATCTGGCTTCTGTAATTGCTTTTCTGCTAGATTACATTGTCATGTTGATTCATACTCCCCAGCCTGTTTCTGTCCTTCCCTAGTGCTGTAGGTCTCTACAGAGGAGAGGTTCCAGGTGAGGTTGTTGGCCTTGGGAAGTCTGGTTGGAAGACAGCAACTTCTTTTTTTTCTTTGTATTATTTATTTATTTATTTATTTATTTATTTATTTATTTTTTGTTTATTTATAAAAAGGAAAGGAAACACTGAAAAAAATAGGATAAGAGGGATACAACTCCACACAATTCCCACTACCAGAACTCCGTATCCCATCCCCTCCTCTGATAGCTTTCCTATTCTTTAACCCTCTGGGAGTATGGACCCAAGCTCATTGTGTAATGCAGAAGGTGGAATGTCCATCTTCTGTAACTGATTCCCCGCTGAACATAGGCATTGACAGATTGATCCATACTCCCAGCCTGCTTCTCTTTCCCTAGTGGGGCGGGGTTCTGGAGAATTGGAGCTCCAGGACACATTGGTAGGGTTGTCTGTCCAGGGAAGTCTGGTTGACATCATGCTAGCATCTGGAACCTGGTGGCTGAAAAGAGAGTCAACATACAAAGCCAAACAAATTGTTGATTAATCGTGAATCTAAAGGCTGGAATAGTGCAGATGAAGAGTTGGGGGGGGTGGTGCTGGGCTAGCGTGGGGGTGCCTCTTCCTGGTGCATACTCTCTGGGTTGAAAAGACCTCAACCAGAGCCAGCCTGGGCTGCTCCTGGGCTGCTACTCACTCAGTGACGTGAGGGGGATGACTCAGGAACCAAACACATGGTGGTGGCAAGGAAATACAATTCTTTATTGATCAGAGAGCCAAGGCTTTTAAAGGGCAGACCTGGAAGTGGCAAGTCAGAAACAGAAATGGCTAGGAAAGGGGTGGAGAAAGGCAAAAAGGGGCTGGGAAGGTAGGAACTTCCTTAGCAACTGTTGTGAGGGTTTTAACTGGTAGGATTAAATAATACCCTGCAGGCAAGGAGGGTCTTGAAGGTAGAAAGAAGATAGATCAAAGGAATGGAATGGGTGGGGATCTTTTAGGCAAAACAATGATTATGTAGATAGGCCATAGTATCAGGAATGCAGGGTGCTTTGTAAGCCCTGCTGAGCTCAACAACATCCTCACAATTTCCCAACAGGGAGGTCTCTGTTTTGTAGATAGCTAGTAGGCATATTTTAGTTTTATTCCAAAGGGCCTGTGGCTATACTAGTTTTGTTGTTGTTGTTGTTATTGTTGGTTTGTTTTTTCCCGGAGCCTGAAATATGATATGCAGGTGGATCCTAATTATTGTCTGAGGGAGATGATGTCATAGCTGGAAAAAGGACCAGAAAGCTGGATCAGGGAAGAGAGTAGCTCCCAAATACGGGAAAGGTGTATAAATATTGTTGACTGTAAACCCCCATTGATTTGATGTGATCTGGGGCCCATATTCAGCTTAGGAGCCTATGTGACCTCTGCATCCCTGTAGACCTGAGCTCACACTCTATACTGAAGACTTTTATGACCTTTCAGCAGGGTCCCAGGGCTTGTTCACATACACAAGGGGCAGGGTTCTGAACTAGAGACAAGAAACATGCAAAGCCTCTGAGATTTATGTTTGAAATTGGTCTACATCCACTCTTCTATTTGGTCATTCCAGTTCAAGGAATGGGAAAGTAGGTTCCACTTCTTGATGGGAGCTACCACAAAATTATATTGTCATCAATTTGCCACAAGTAGTAGTTACTGTTATTATCTCTGTATTATGGTTGAAAACACTGTGGTCACAAGAAATTGAGTCTCTTACCCAAGTTCATGTAGTTGGCAATGAACTTGAATTTGGCTTACTAGGCAGTGGGGATCCAGATTTCCTGAGGAGGGGAGTGATGTTATCAGCAGAAAAAGAAGGAAGGGAGATTTCTGTGGCTAAATGCTGGCACCATGGAGAATGCAAATCTTGATTATTCTGACATCCATTTACCCCATTCTTAACTTCATTGTCTCAAGATCTTGCAACATAGTATTCTCTTTGTAACAATCTGTGGTTATAGTGGTGAATTTGGAAAGATAATCTTACTGGAAATACCTTTGTTCCAACCTCTTGATCCTTTGTGCCTTTCAGGAAGCCAGAGCACTAACCTCTCAGGGCATCTTCTTAGCATGTCCTGTGATTGTTAAACATCTTCAAGCTAAAGGGGATGACGACTCCAACAACATGTGTAAGTAGTTATCTCAACATCTCTGCATGACAGCTACCACTGGTTGTGTGCTCTAGAGACTGCAGAGAATTACTTCATTTGGTCCCAACATCCAAGTCACCGTAGGCCAACCAGGTGTATGGCAGGTCTGAGTATGGAGACATGAATCTTCCTGGAACCAAGAGCAAACATGAATCCAAGATAGATGACTTACCCTACCTGCTTAATTGTCTCTTGGGTCCTTTGTGTGGTAAGGTACACCACCACTGGACCCCTTGTTTTCCTCTTCATTAAATGAAGATGAAACTATCTAATGTCTGAATTGCCTGATCATTTACAGATGCCCCCACAATGGTTGCTCTCCTCAAGAGCAGTGTGAAGTCTTGGGAAGCAGAGAATCTGAAGTCCTGCAAAGTTGTTCAAAGATATGGCCAACTGTCCCATTCCATAACACTGAAAAACTAGGAGCTCTGCCTGATACTACCGGGCCCTGCCTGGGGAGATCTGCAATATCAGTGGATGTCACAGTGCAGTATCGGTGTGTATTATAATTGGGGAGTTTCTTAAACCTCAGTCCCAGCTCCATCACTAGACCAATAAAACCAGAACCTCTGGGGTATGATCTAGGCAATCGGAATGTTTTTAAAATTCTGCTACAGAATTGGACCTACGGCTTGGTACAATAATTGCTTAGTTAACAACACTTATGGAGGCATTGGCTGTTCAGGAGTCCACAAAGTATTGATACTTGCAGGATCCTGAGAGTTAACACCTCCTTATATGTTGCTCTGCTCACTGTACAACTTGATCAGCTGCCCATGTGATTTCAGAGATCAGAGGACATTTTAGTAATTGTAAAAATCAGGAACTTACACAATGGAGTCTGATTTGTGGGCCCTGAAAGTGAGTTGGCTTCAGGCTGCCTTCCTATTCTGTCTTCCTCTCTTGTCTCCGCCCACTCTATTACTTCCCTGGCAAAAAGGAATGAACTGTTTAGTTCCAGACTTCCAAATTGCCACATTGTCTAGCAAACAAAGGGTCCTTTAGTTAAATGGCATGGGGAAGGGATTTGATGAAACCTGGTTAGGTATACTCATTACAGCACATAAAGACCCAGGTTTAAGAGGAAAGCTTCAAAAGTGATGAAGCAGTGTTGCATATCTCTCTCTCTCTCTCTCTCTCTCTGTGTGTGTGTGTGTGTGTGTGTGTCTTTCTCTCTACCTCCCCCTTCCTTCTCAAATTCTCCCTGTCTCTACCCAAAATAAATGTATTTTTAAAAGGCATTTATTTATCTCTCTCTCTCTCTCCTTTCACCAAGGATTTACCCCTCTGGACTGAACTTTCTAGACAGAGAGAGATGGAAAGACACCACAGCACTAAAGCTTCCTCTAATGCAATGGAGGCTGGCCTTGAGGCTAGGTTGTGCTCATGGCAGGCCAGGTGCACTATTGAGGTTGGCTATTTGTTATGCCTTTAAGGCCTTACTCTCTTAAATGTGGAGTCTAGTATAATTTTTCCCTTTACCTTTTTCAGGGAAGCCCTCTGTACCCCAACAAGTTCTTAAACTTTTCTTTCATACCAGACTTGCCATAGGAAGGGTCAGCTAGCAACTCCTGGTTGCTACATTTATCATGTTATATTGTAGTGGGGTAACTCATTGTGAAAACAGAAATTTCCTTTTTCATTGTTATGATCTTTTGCCCCCAGTAATATAGAAAGCAGCCTGAGGGGTCAGATGGTGGCACACCTGATTAAGTGCTAGGAGAAAGCTTCATGAGTGGTGAAGCATCGCTGCAAGTGTCTCTCTGTCTTTCTCTCTCCATCATCACCTCTCCTCTCAATTTCTTTCTGTTTCTATCCAATAATAAATAAAAAGCACCCTGGCACATAGTAGGCACTTTCAAAGGTGAAAAAACCCTTCTGTTTCTTCTGTTTAGACTCCCTTCTCTCTATCTGCCCTGTTAGACCTAGTGGTCCATTTCATCATTGTTTCCTCACAGAGCCTTTTGAGAGCAGGAACTACAATATCAGACCCATGCCTTGAACATCATAAGAATACAGGAAGTCTTTGTTGTAGGGGAGCAAAGCACTGGTGCCCCTGAAACTCACACCTTCTCTCTCAGCCTGAGAATCTCATAAAGAAACCCCACCACCACCACCTCCAAAAGGTGAAGACAATTATTTGATGTTCTCAGCTGAGAGAATCCTGGTACTGGAAAGAAGAGCCAGTTACTGACATGGTTAAAGGCTAAACAAGGCAACAGTTTGAGAGTGGGCCAGCCCAGTGGGGAAGGGAAGCTCTGGCCATGAAGAGAAGATAAAGGAACTACTTCTTTTTAAAAGATTTTTTATTAATATTTATTTATTTATTTCCTTTTGTTGCCCTTGCTGTTTTATTGTTGTAGTTATTATTGTTGTTACTGATGTCATCATTGTTGGATAGGACAGAGAGAAATGGAGAGAGGAGGGGAAGACAAAGAGTGGGAGAGAAAGACAGACACCTGTAGACCTGCTTCACCACTTGTGAAGTGACTCCCCTGCAGGTGGTGAGCCAGGGGCTCGAACCAGGGTCCTTACTCTGGTCCTTGTGCTTTGCGCCACGTGAGCTTAACCCGCTGTGCTACTGCCCAAATCCCAAAGGAACTACTTCTTTGCTTCACAGTTGGCCTTAGAGGGCCTGAGGTGGCCTTAGGGGAGGAAGGGCTAGCGGACAGTTTCTAGAGCTCAATTTCTTATCAGATCTTCTAGCAGCGGCTCCTCTTTGAGAGCACACATCTATGAAAGAGGTCCACAATTCAGACCCCGTGCAGCAGCCAAAATCTTTTTTTTATTAAAATGCTTTTGTGCTCCAGGAAACCAGGGAGTTAAGCTGCTCTGTCTCAGAGAGTGTTTGCCTAGAGCACACTATTAGATACTTTGTCTCCTTTAAAATAAGACTAAGAGAGGAGCTTTATGTCTCCCTGCTCTTGCCCTATATTGCTGCCTGCAGAAATCCAACCAGGAGAAGGCCCTTATGGGAAGGGCCTTGATTTGCAGTGAATGAGGCCTTTCTGACTGTCTGGATCCCTAGCAGTGCACAAGCTGGAGGAAGTGAGCTGGCTTGATATTTTTTTGTTTGTTTGTTTTTAACATATCATTTGTGAAAATAGGACTTTATCCACCAGGATGAAGAAGCTACCACAGCATCTACATACACTTCCTGTTACCTAACCTCCTTCACTGTCATGTTCCTTATAAGAAAAAAAAAGAAAAAGGAAAAGAAAAAGAGGGTTTTCACCAGGATCACTTATTTATTAAGAAAACAGTGTCTGCAATGACATCATTATACTCCCTCCCCCATTAACCAATAACTTCATCTTTCATACTGAGCTCAAGCTCACTAGTATTTGGAAGATAAGATACAGACATGTGATTATCCCTTGGCATATCATGATTTTAAAAAAGGAAGAGGGCAGGGGAAGAAGAAAACCCAACAGCAAATCCTTTAAAGTGATTGCTTTTCACCAGCTCTGTGCAGCATTTTGTGTTTCTCTGAGCATGTAAAGGCATCTTGTAACACATAGTACTGTGTCATAAATAAACACCCCTCTTAAGTGGTGAGATAGGTATTATTTTTCCCCAGTGAACTTAGACACACACACACACACACACACTTTCAATTGCAAACAGTAAATATGGGTGAGATCAGTATTCCTAACTCAAGAATAAACCAGAAGGAACGTCATGTTTCAAACTGTATGAACACTGGGACTTAGAGAGACACACGAGTGAGCAGCAAGTGACTCCACTTGCTGCCCAAATGTGAAGAACAGCCTAAGCCCCGCACTTCTCCATTTAAATATCTCTTGCTTGGGTTGTCACAAAGAGCCTTTGTACATTTTTCTGAAAAGCCGTAGGCATAGGATTATGTGTTCTTACATGTCTTATTTTAGGCATCAGCAGCAAAGTATACCAAAGGCAAATTTATGTTTGGAGCTATCAATAAAACATAACTGAGAGTCTGCTAAATTAGTAATCATGAAAAACTTACCCAGATCTCTCACTCGTTTGCTTGCTTTCTCTCTTTTTTGACATTACAAAGCAACTTTTAAAGTATTTGCCTTTGGTGTGAGGGTGGTCTCCTAAGACAACATATACTTAAATATCTCAGAGGTACCTCAAGGCCTTATTTTTGGATTGAGGCATCAAGGGAGAGCTAAACTAAAATCTAATAATGGTTTTAAGTTAAATGCCTTCAAGTACTGCCAAGGGCCTTTACAATCAGATGTCCATCATGAAAGGCATAATTTATCAGCAAGATGGAAAAGATAGTGTTTGTCAGCAGTTGTTATTAACTCAAATGAATAGATACTTTTGCCTGGGTCTCTACAAGCTCCTTTTCAATCTCAGGGACACCAAGAAACGACACATGAAACCATTTAGCCAAGAGGGGAAATTACTCCCCATCTTACCGCAATAACTCTGGATTTTCTGAAGGGTACATAAACAGTCAGGCAAGAAAGCAAGATAGCCGTCACATCACAAGGCAGTGTCAAGTGAGGTACAGCTGAAGGGTGAAAGCTCTTTCTTTATGAGGGGTTTCACACTCACTCACTGGGAGGGCACTGCTCCTATGCAGCTAGGGTAATGGAGCCATCTGGTATACCCCCAGAAGGCAGCACACAGACAGGCGTCTGGGTGTGGTTTCTTTTTGGTGCCTAAGTCATTTGCAAGAAGCTGAAGGACTAGGAAACACAGACAATTATCTCCCTCAGCTGCTGGGGTCTGAGGGCTGGAAGGCCTCCGAGATCAGTTGGCAGAGTGGTTTTCATTTTCTCTTTAGCCTCAGAACTCTTTCTTCCTTCAAAATATTATGCAGAACACTGATTATAAAAGAGATAAAAGCAGAATGCTCTGGTTAAGGTGGAGATGGGGGAGCTCAGAATCCCACCCACTGAGCCCACACCCTCCTCCTACAATAGCTTTGGTGGAAAGCCTGAAGGCTTCAGCAGAATAAAAACCACTGCTGCCTAACATCACTTGTTCCTGTGCACAGACAAAGAAGATGACTCAGAGAGGGCCAGTGACTTGTCCAAAGTCACACATCTCACTAAAGGCAGAAAAGGACCCCAGTGCCTGCCAAGAACTTTTTATGCTCCAGTTCCTAAGATCCCAAAGCACATAATCTGCTTCCTTGGCCACACCTGGTTGACTTCAGAAACTAAGTATATCTATGTGGTTCCGTCTTTCTGATCATTTGCTTTATTCTTATTCTTCCTGGCAGTGAGCAGAAATACTTATCACTAGGCAGACTTAAAGATGACAAATGCCTCTGGTGACTATTTCCACCTCATCATTTTTTTAAAACATTGGCTGCTTGCCATGTATATTTCATCTTTTTCATTTACTTTAACTTTAGAGAGAAGCTGGACTTCAGCTATTGCTTATAGGCTCCATATCACCTAGTTGTTCTTTTTTTCACTTTGACCCTCTGAATCCAGAAAGGGTGACCTGGTTCTTACAGGCCTTACTTTACTGACTTCAGTTTACCGGACATGACATGTAACTCAGCCGTGCTCTTTATTCAGTCAGATTCTCTCTCTCTCTCTCTCTCTCTCTCTCTCTCTCTCTCTCTCTCTCTCTCTCCCAAGTGAAAAATTAATTCTCACTGCCAGTAGATAGAGAGTGGTTAAATCCCTGGGTCAGTGGTACAGCTTTTATCAGTTGCATATCAGAACTGGTGGACCCATAGTCCTCCAGGTCTGACCATTTCACCTTTCAATCCTGTGTAAACTTCTGGGCTCTGCAGGATAGAAGTTAGAATTTGTTAGTTACATGGAATTACATAAGAATGGTCACTAGTGCGTGACCTACACACCACTTAATGACTATGTCTCAGTGTCTTTACAGTAGAATGATGGCATTTAGGACCTGTCTCTTAGAGCTGTTTCACTGTTAACACTTGATAAGAATTTAACTTCAAGTACTTGGTCCTGGAAAAGCCAGCCTTCAATTAATTTATTCTCTCAATTCAGGAATGTGTTGGTATGAATGACTAGTGAAATGGCAAGGAAGTACAGAAGAAACAGGGGCAATAGGGGTCAGAGGGTGTTAATTTTTCATTTAGATAAAGTCAGAGAAGTCTGAAGGCAGAGACAGAATGAAAAAGAAACCACAGGAGTGAAGCTTCTTGAAGTGCAGTGGGCATCAGGTTTGAACCTGGCTCGTGCAGATGACAATACAGAACACTATCCAAGTGAGCTATTTTGCCAGTTTCAGAGGATATTAACCTTAGCCCCTAGCCCATTCCTCAGGAAATAACCAAACAGAGCTCATACCTGGTAAATCTCTCCATGCAAATGATCTCCTCTGTGGCTGGGTAACTGGGGACTCTAACACATCTGCACAAGGTTATACACTGCTGGTTTAGCATCTCTGCAAATGTCTGAGTCTTTGCTATTAGAGAAAACTAACATTCACTGAGTCAATGAGCACACCTCCATGGGTAAAATCACCATTTGTTGTGACAACCAAATTATTATTTTCTTTCTATACATTCTGCTTACTAGCTTGAGTTGAGCTTCTTAACTCTTGGACCAAAAGAACCCTACACATTTGGATACATCCAGATCCTGATATAAACCCTAAAGTTAGAGTTCTTCTCTTGCTATTGACCCATGTCTTTTAAAAAAATTTTATGTATTTATTTATTTCCTTTTGTTGCCCTTGTTGTTTTATTGTTGTAGTTATTATTATTGTTGTTATTGATGTCATCATCATTGTTGGATAGAACAGAGAGAAGTGGAGAGAGGAGGGGAAGATAAAGAGGGGGAGAGAAATATAGACACCTGCAGACCTACTTCACCACCTGTGAAGTAACTCCCCTGCAGGTGGGGAGCCAGGGGCTCGAACCGGGATCCTTATGCTGGTCCTTGCACTTTGCGCCACCTGTGCTTAACCCACTGCGCTACTGCCAGACTCCCTGCCCCATGTCTTTTACTGAAATACTACCATTAAACTAATCTTTGGGCAGAGTTGAATGTTTTGCAGCAAATTTTTTTTGCCTCCAGGAAAGGAAGAAGAAAACAAAAAAAATGCAATATGACAAAAGTATTGGAGTGGAGAGAAGAGAGATCTGTGGGGATGCAAAGGAGAATGACTTCTAGCCCTGGGGTGTTGATGGGAGTGTTTGCATAGGTGACTTTTGCTCTGAGTCTTGAGAAGAAGAAGCCTGAGTGACAGAATATTGGGTTGAGACAGCAACTTTTCTGAGGCTGGGCGGTGGCATACGCAGTTAAGTGTACGTTGTACTAAGCACATGGATCTGGTTAGAGTCCCCCACTCCCCACCTTCAGGGGGGATGCTTCACAAGTGGAGGTGCAGATGTGCAGGTGCCTATCTTTCTCTCTCCTCTACTGTCTCCCCCATCTCTCTCAGTTTTTCTATGTTCTACACAATTAAAATAATAATAAAAATTGAAAAAATGGCTGCGGGAGCCGGGTGGTAGCGCAGTGGCAGTGGATTAAGCTCACATGGCACAAAGTGCAGGATAACAGTTCGAGCCCCCAGCTCCCCACCTGTGGTGGGGGTAGTTTCACAAGTGGTGAAGCAGGTCTGCAGGTGTCTATCTTTCTGTCCTCCTCTCTGTCTCCATTCCTCTCTCCATTTCTCTCTGTCCTATCCAACAACGACATCAATAACAGCAACAAAAATAATAATAACCACTGCAAGGAAGGGCAACAAAAGGGGAAAAAAGATCAGATCAACAGAGGACCTAGTGGGGTGTTATTGTTATGTGAAAAATTGAGAAATGTTATGCATGTACAAACTATTGTATTTACTATCGAATGTAAAACATTAATCCCCCAATAAAGAAAAATTTTTAAAAGATCAGATCAAATCCATGGGGTTTACAGTCAACAATATTTATCCACCTTGCCCATATTTGGGATCTACTCTCTTCCTTGATGCAACTTTCTGGTCCTATTTCCAGCCATGACATCATCTGATCTTCCCAGACAATAACTTGGATCCACCTGCATATCAGATTTCAGGCTCAGGAAAAAGAAAACTAATATAGTTATGAGCTCTTTGAAATATAACTAAAATAGGACTACTATCTATCTACAAAACAAATACCACCTCCCAACTCTTCATGTGAACTATTCCAGCCTTTAGGTTCATGATTAATCAACAATTTGTTTGGCTCTATATGTTAACACTTTTTTCAGCCACCAGGTTTAAGATATTACCATGATACCAACTGGACTTCCCTTGGCAGACGACCCCACCAATGTGTCCTGGAGCCCAGCTTCCCCAGAGCCCCACCCCACTAGGGAAAGAGAGAGACAGGCTGGGAGTATGGATTGACCTGCCAACGTCCATGTTCAGCAGGGCAGCAATTACAGAAGCCAGACCTTCCACCTTCTGCACCTCTTAATGATCCTGGGTCCATACTCCTAGAGAGATAAAGAATAGGAAAGCTATCAGGGGAGGGGTTGGGATATAGAGATCTGGTGGTGGGAATTGTGTGGAGTTGTACCCCTCTTATGGCTTTTTTCAGTGTTTCCTTTTTATAAATAAAAATAAATAATAGCTTTCAGGAGCAGCGCATTTGTGGTGCAGGCACTGAGCCCCAGCAATAACCCTGAAGGCAAGAAAAAAATAAAATAAAATAATATAATATAAAAAGAAAAATGTGGCTGCCAGGAGGAGTGGATTCATAGTGGCAACAATGAGTGCCAGCAATAAGTCTGGAGGGGAAGACAGACAGAGAAAGAAAGAGGGAGGGAGGGAGGGAAGGAGAGAGAGAGAGAGAGAGAGAGAGAGAGAACACATCTTTTCATTGTATAAACTTACTGAATGTAAACTGTCATTGAAGACACACAGACAAAAGCCTGGCAGTGCCCAGTGACAATAATAAGAGAGAATGTTCTCTGAAGGCTTACTACTTGTGAGATTTCTCTATGTGAGAAATGTTTACTGAGGTTGGATTCATTAGCAGGCAAATGGAGCTGAAAAATCAAGGGAAAGAAACTGCAACCTTATGACATCACTGGGCTCTAAGATCTTGCCTCACCTGAAGCTTCAAGAGTCCATTGTCACCCAAAGCTTATACTTTAGGCAACTGTGAGGTGCACCATTGGCACAAGAAACTTCTTTGCCAGTCAGGTATGCTACCTAGACTTTGTGTACAGACTTCTATTCTCCAAGTCTCACTCTTTTATCTGTCACCCAGAAAAAGGTGGTATTGAAATTATAGTTATGAGAACAACAGTGGTGGCCACTGCTTATAAAGTACTTTGTTTGCCACCTGCTCTGCTGAGAGGTGTTTTGTTTTATTTTTTTTTATAGATGACATCTCCTTTAGTTGGTCTAATAGCCTCATGAAATAGTCATATAAAGAAGCTGGTGCCAGGAGAGATTCAATCACAAGCTTAAGGTCACACAACCCAATTGGCAAATGGCAGAGCTGAGATTTGAGTCAAGCATCTAACATAATAAAACATATTTTTCCTCTTTAAAAACATTTTTTTAAAGATATCAGCATCTTCACTTCAAAACTTCCCTCATGGACTATTAGCTCTGTGAGCATTGGGGCCACTGCTATGTGATTCATGCTTTATTCCTCCAGCACCCAGCAGTGTGACACAGTACAGGCAAGTATGTTAGAGACATATTGGTTGATGAACGGATGAGTGAATGAATGAATGAATAAATGAATGAGTGACCAGAGAAACTCTAAAAGTCTACCGAACTCTAAAGTCCTTTGAAATCTGTCTTATGTTCTTTGCCTAATGAGGGTTCCCAGAAGCACTTCTTGGGTGAAGGACAAACCCCCTTTCTCCTCCTCTGAACTAAGGTTTGCTCCTCTGGCTGTCCCCTACTAATGAGAGGACACAGCCCAAAGGGACTGTGTCTCCAGGCTAATTATTTTGTGGTTGCTCTGACCACCCAATTCAGAATACTCAGGCTATTGTTGGTGTTTTACATCTTGCCACTGTTGCCCTTGTCAACTTCCAAGGGCACAAAGCCATGGCCCAACGGGCTATGCCTTTCAAGGTCAGCTTGACGGCAAACACAAACTTAATTGAGCTGGAATAATAATTTTTCCCTGTGTGCTTGATGTGCAGGTGACAATACTTAAAATATCGACATGCCTTAATACTTTTAAATTCAGTTGTTTGCTGATCAGCAGCAGCTACTTAAATTGACCAATCTATCTTGCCCAGCTGGAGATCAAGGGATCAGCACTTAATTTCATTCCCTGAATAAAGAATTTTTTTTTATATATCCACATGGAAATATCAGAACATGAAAGGTTAAATCAATATGGAGTTTTACATTGCTTAAAGGGCATTTGCATCAAAGCAGCCCTGAATGCAATTCACTTGTTTAATGAATTTTTTATGCTTATTTAATGAATTTCACAAAGGTTTGGTGTTTTTCATAAAATGGATAAGGACTTCCAGTTTTATGAAATAATAAAAATGGAACTGAAGTTATGAAATGAGCAATCTCATTAGTTAGGCATGATATATTCATATGAAAATGTACATGTCTCTGTATTATTGCCTGGGCACCATTATGCGAACAGTGGCTTGTTATAATAGCATGGCAAATATTCCTCTAGTTAAGATATCAAGAAGTGACAGAAGGAAATTGCATTTTCTCCCCATTTCTAATAATGACATAATTAATGCTCATTTAAAATAATTACCTGGGCATTGTTTCCCAAGAGTGCTGAGGCCTAATGCAATGATACACTTGAATCTCAATAACTCAAACAAAAACCAACATTCCTTGCTTTTTCATTTGTTATGTGTTGGCATAACAGTAATCTCCCACCTTTTGCTTTTAATGTTCTGTGCACAAACAGAATATACAAGGCCAAACTTATCAAACTATCCACTCAAAGAAAAAGTAGATCATGTCATATTAGAGAGAGAGAGAGAAAATGAAGCCATGATATCAATCCTCCGTGTGTGTGTGTGTGTGTGTGTGTGTGTGTGTGTGTGTGTGTGTGTGTGTGTGTGTGAATTTCTTTGGATCATGGACTTCTGTTGATTGTTCAGAGATGGGTGAACTGGTCAGATCCTGTGCTATTGATTCATCTTTGCTGTTCTGAGCTTGGAAAGAATTACTGGATAACAATTGAAGCTTTGAAGCACAGCTCCGTGCCTTATAATGTTTGTCCATGGGCAAGTTACTTAACCTCTCTGACCCTCAGCTATAAAATAGGGTTCACATTTGATAGTTCCTGCCTTGGAGGGTCATGGGTAAGGCCAAGTAAGTTCACTCACAGAAAGTGCTCGGCATGGTGTCTGATATCCTATAGATACCCCCTTAAGGTCAGCAGTGGCCATAGATGCTGTTGTTGAGGTGCTGTGCCTGGAACTGGTTGCATGCTCTGGTGCAACGTGCAGACAGATTTTGTGGATCAGGGGATAGGCAGGGGCCCGCTGAGGAAACTCAAAACTCTCTCTTCTTGCTTTCATTTACTATTCAAGCAGATAGGCAGCTAGAATGCACTGTGCATCTCAATCTCAGCAACATTTATAATGCAGGGCAACCAGATTAATTCTGGGCCCTCTGGTTTCACAGAGGGGTGCAAATCCATATGAGCACTATAGTGAACAATTCTGGGGGCCTAGGGAGTCCATGTGGAGATGCATGCCAGAGATAGATGAGCAAAGGAGCTCTAAGAGGAGGAAAAGATAGAGCTCTCCCCCATTCTCAAGGAGCTTGTGATGTTTGGAGGGCAAGATGGAACAGTCAGCCAACACTGTTGTTACCAGCAACATGCCTTTTATCTATCTAAATGACACTTTGTAGTTTTCAAAAACCTTTCAAGAATCACCTAAGCAGTTGGCCCCACTGATTCTTTAGGACATCTTGACAGTAGGTTGAAATAGTTTGATAGGCTTTAGAGTTACTTAGCACTGTGATTAGTTAGCATATTGCTCCCTTGAATTAGAACTAGGTTTCAGTACCCAGTTCTAAGTGTGTGGCCTTCTGTAGGCAGATCCCTTAGCATTGCTGAACATGCACTTCTCACAGCAGTGGCTTAAAGCACCCACTCACAGATCATCCTGTGTCTCTCCTCCGCATCCTGAAAATTACAAATGTGCCCATATTCCAGGCAGAAATATGAGTCGAAAGGGAAAAGTAATAAAATGATACTACCCTCCCAGTGGTGGAACTTGGTAATTCAAAAGTTCACAGTGAAGATAAGCATATCATAGCCTTTCTATCTTTATTTCAGAAATGTAAAGAATAATAATAATAAATTACAGGTCAAATGATTGAGTATAGTTTGAATTATTTCTGCTATTTCCCAGATTTAATGATATATATATGTGTATGTATATATGTATATATATTTGTGTGTGTGAGTACTGCATATATAAACATATACACATATAATTTTAAAATAAGGTCATTTAATATTATTGAAAGAGTTAGTCAATCGTTACTAAATATTTAGAAATTAATATTTTAACTTGATTTAAAAAACATTGTACTTACAGTAATAAAATAGTAACTTTTAAAAATGATATTCTTTCCTATGTATAAAATCACTAGTATAGCTTTTACTATGGAAATAAATGTACTCAGTCTTCTTCAGATTTTCTTCTAATATTAGAGTGAGTCTTGGTATGCATGTTAATAGTAGTAAGTCTAATAACATTTGTGTATTTTCTGTGTGTGTAGACACATATGTGTATAGATAAATGGATCTGTGTGTGTGTACATACATATGTATGTGATTTTGGAAAATTTATTATGTATTTTTTCCTGTGCAAAAATGTGTCATGACTTTTCCAACAACCCAATATGTACTAAGAGAGAGAGGGAGAGAGAGAGAGAGAGAATGCCTCTCTGTTACTTCTGATGTTCTTCTACTTGTTTCTTTGTTTTTATGTGGTATGGGAAATTGAACTAAGGGCCTCATGCATTGTAGGCATGTGCCTTACCACTGAGCCTCCTCTTGCACCCTTAACAGCATTTTTTTTTTTGAGACAGAAATTTTTTTCTTCCTTCCTTCCTTCCTTCCTTCCTTCCTTCCTTTCTTTCTTTCTTTCTTTCTTTCTTTCTTTCTTTCTTTCTTTTTCCTTTATTGGGGGATTAGTGTTTTACATTTGACAGACTATGACCCACATAGTCAACAACTGCCACCTCTCCAGATTCAAAGGAGGTCTTGAAACTTTACATCAGGCTCAACCTGACGCTGTTGACTGGCTACGGAAGAAGGGCAAACGCTAGAAGAAGAAGAATTTGACATTGAATGTAATAGTTTGTACATGCATAACATTTTCTCAGTTATGTGGAAAACTGAGAACAGTATTTCTCTGAGCTCAGGTGCTAACTCCCTAGATCATGCCTACAGCCAGAACCACTAAGAAAGAAGCCAGAATGATGCTTTAGGGCATAAATCAGAACGTAAGTCAGAATTCCTATGTTTCTGTTCCAAACCCACCTTATTTAGAATCAAATCCCAAGTTGTTTTTAAAAAAAGTTTATCTATGATACAGACAGAAATTGAGATATAAAAGGACACCTGTAGCACTGTTTTACCACATGTGAAGCTTCTCTGCAGGTGGGGGCAGGGCTTAAACGCAGGGCCTTGTGTATTGTAATAAGTGCCCTGTCCCAAATACACCACCACCCAATGCCACATCCCAAGTTTTTAGAACATACTGGCTCACACAGTCTCTGTCCCCAACTCTAGACACTCTTCACCTTGCCCTTGCCTTTCTAGCTGACTGGAACTCTTCTCCCTTTTTCTGTAGGTTTAGCTCCCTCCCCGAGAGACCTCTCTCAGCTCCCTCTCCAACCTACCTCCCATCCTATTTCTTCAGGGGACTTTTGTTAAAGAAGAAGTTTTATTATAGCGTCAGTGAGATTGCCCATATGGAAAAGGTACCCATTCAGTTTTTGCACTCAACCCAGCTTCACTCCTTGCCCTCGTGGCACCGGGGGAAGCTCTGGGGCTATGGTATCCTTCTTTATCTTTCTGTCTCTCTGGTGTCTCTCTATCTCAGAAAAAAAATCAACCTGGAATGGAGAGCTCCAAGCAATGAGAAAAGAAAAAAGAAAAAAAAGAAGAAGTCATGGTATATATACACAATGGAATGGTACTCACTCAGCTATGAGAAGAAAAAAAAAAAGAGTTTGCATTTTGTTATAGTATGAATGGGTAAAAACCCCTTGCACCTCACCTGCAGGGTGAAAAGCTTCACAAGCGTGGTGAAGCAAGTACTGCATGTATCTCTCTCTGTCTCATCTCTAACCCCCCCCCCACAATTTCTCTCTGTCCTATCAAATAAAATGGAAAGAAAAAAAGAGGATATGTATGTATGCATATGTATTATAGGATCAGAGGGGGTTGTACTAAGTGAAGTAACTCAGAAAGAACATACATCCTGGGTGACCTCACTTGTGTGTGGGCTATAAAGAAATAAAGCAAAGGAATAGATAAATCCAAATAAAAAAACCCTCAGAGTCTCTGACCACAAAGCTGAGGTCATCGAAGGGGTTGGGAGTTTGAAAGATTGGAGGCGGTCCAGTGGGCCATGGTGAAGGGATGTTATTATTTTGGTGGGTGTTGTTTGATAAAATATATTCTGAAAAAGTGTAAAATTGTAGCCCTGAATCATACATTTTTATAAAACAGCATCATCTCAATAAAATGTCGGTTTTTTTGTAGCACTTAAAATTACCTGACATAACCCATAGCTGTCTGTCTGTCTGTCTGTCCATCCGTCTTCACTACAACATGAGGTGGAGGTTCAGTGCTATGTTCTTACTCCTCAAAGCAGTGAACAGAAAAAGTGACAGAATATTATTACTTGTTGAATGTATGTAGGGAAGAATGAATGAAGTCTAAACTCCAAGACAACTTCTCTCAAAGTCTGTACTTACTGTACCATCTCTGTTCCAATTGTGTTTCAAAACTAAAAGGGATTCTTCAACCAGGCTTATTTCTATTCACTCCATGTATGCGAAGAGGATAAATAAATAAATAAATAAATAAATATATGGTATTTGAGCTCATTGAATGCAGACTTCAGGCCAATGCCTAAACTGTCTTTAAACACAAATGTAAAAGCAGAAAAGAGGGAGTCGGGCGGTAGCGCAGCGGGTTAAGCACAGGTGGCCACAAAGCACAAGGACTGGTGGAAGGATCCCAGTTCCAGCCCCTGGCTCTCCACCTGCAGGGGAGTTGCTTCAAAAGCAGTGAAACACGTCTGCAGGTGTCTCTCTTTCTCTCCCTCCTCTATCTTCCACTCCTCTCTCCATTTCTCTCTGTCCTATCCAACAAAGATGACAACAATAACAAGAACAATAATAACTACAATAATAAAACAACAAAGCAAATAAATAAAATAAATAAGTAAATATTTTTTAAAAAGCAGAAAAGAAACCACCTAATACTTGAGGTTCCATTCACCAAGTCCTCTTTCAAATATAGTAAGAGCCATTTATAAAATTCAGTTCCATGAGGTTTCCAACAGTCTGAGGCCTGCCTGAATGTTCGGTGGGGTTCACTAATTAAGAACCCCTCTGTGCTTTGTGCCACAGAGAGCTGAGAAGTAAGAAAGTGAGCAAGCTGAGACCTGTGCCCCTCCAGGTGCTGACAACTCTGGGCACATTTTTTTCTAAGAACCCAGAGCCGAAAGAAGAGCCAGTTAAATGGAGCTGACAGCACTGTGCTTTGGGCTGGGAAGATCCATTACGTCAGTCCTTGCTTGGCCCGATTTATTACTGTCACTAGAGCTAGCCCAATATAATAACCACTTCTGCTAGGGCTGCCCTCTTGGCATAAAAGTGTTCTTTTTATTTTCCTGCGAAAATTAATGATAAAAGGAAACAACTTGTGTTGGCATGATAGCTCACTTGGATAGTGTTCCTGCTGTGTCATTCTCAGAACCAGGGTTTGAATCTGGCTCCTCACTGCACTGGAGGGATCTCTCTCTCTCTCTGTCTCTCTCTGTCTCTCTTTTTCTCTCTGTCTCTCTCTTCCTAGTTGAAAAAGTCAGTCTGGACCAGTAAAGAAGGAAAAAAGAATGGGGGGGAGGAGAAGGAAAGAGAAAATAATTTATTGGAACTGAAAGCAGATGCTGATGGGAGTTATGGCTCTTTTGGTGGGGGAGGAAGTAAGTATCTATTTAAGGACCCAACCACTTACCTCACCTCCATCCCAGTATCCTTACTCACTAGCATCATAGTATATGCAGACGTCAATGTCACATTCAGTCTGTTTCTACCAGTTCTGCCATTTAATGTTTAACATGTGGGAGAGAAAATGTCCTGAAGCTTTTCAAAATAAATGAAGACAGGCATTCCAGGTTTGCGGTGAGAGAGGCAGACAGGGCTGGCACGTGAGCAGTAAAGGAGGTCACTGCTGGTCAAGGCCCCAGGATTCTAGAGCCCCCAGGGGGGCATTTTCAGTGGCCTGCTCTGTCTCTGCATGATCCCAGATATCAGACAGAGTGTGCAGTGATGGTGGGGCCAGCACTTTTCAACTCCTTTTTCTGAGGTGGTCACTTAGCCTTGGATCTATAGCACCACGTATGCCAGACAAATCCCAGGTCCTTGGGTATGGAGGAGCAGACATTTGATTCTCCAGGGTGAATGTGGTAAATAATTCTGAGTAGAGTGGGGAACAAGTTTTTCATCTATCCAGTGCTGTCACTGACAGTGGTGGCATGCTTTAATTCAGGTGCTGTAAATAGATTTATTTATTGACTTTTTGTATGTGTGTGTCATTATGGGGCTTCACTACTTCAGTCCAAATTTTTCAACTAGAGAGAGAGGAGAGAGACAGAGAAACAGAGACAGAGAGATAGAGAGAAACAGAGACAGAGAGAGATAAATACCACAGTGTTTCTCCAGTGCGGTGGGGGGTAGAACTCAAACCGGGTTGTGCATATGCCAAAACAGGCACACCATCCAGGTAACTTTGTTTGCTGGACCCTCAGGTGTTGCTAAGTGAAGGTGCCTTGCTAGTTGAGTAAGTACTTGTGTGTGTTTGGGAATGGGGTTTAGCCCATAAGTGTTTTCTGGGAAGTGGGACTTGGGTAAGCAGAAGGGCCTGCTCCACATCAGAGAACAGACATTACTCAGCTCCATTCCGCTGCTGCCAGGCAGGATGATGGCAGGCCCAGGCAGGGATCTGGATTTATTATTTTTTTCTATTTTTATTTATTTATTTTTTAGTTTTGCCACTACAGTTATTGTTGGGGTTCTGGGGTTTGGGGGTTGGTCCCCAAATAGTAGTAGTGCCCTACTAATCTGCTGCTCCTGGCATCCATTTTCTCTCTTCGTTCCTTCCATTTATTTATTTAATTAAAAAATTTTATTATCTTTATTTATTGGGTAGAGACAGTCAGAAATCAAGAGGGTAGGGGGAGATAGAGAGGGAGAGAGAAAGAGAGACACCTGCAGCCCTGCTTCACCACTTGCAAAGCTTCCCTCCTGCAAGTGGGGATGAGGGGTTCGAACCTGGGTCCTTGCGCATTGTAACATTTGCGCTTAACCAGGTGCACCACCACCTGACCCCACTTATTAATGATTATTTTTTTTTATCAGAGTATTGCTTTTTCTTATAGTTCAAAGAGGGAGAGGAACCTGACCTCACCCCTTGCAGATCAGTGTTGTGAGTAGATACAAACTGGTGACCCCCCCATTCCTACCCAACACCTTTGCCCCACTGAACATCCCCTCATGCTGTACCTTTTGCTCATGCCCCTCGACCCATTACCCACCCCACCCCCAACCTCACATCCTGGGGAAAAAATTTGAACTTGCAGGGCCTAAAGAAGATTTCTTTCCAGTAACATCAGAAAGGGTAGGGTCCGGGCCTATGGAGTAGCTCATTTGGGCAGTGCATTGCTTTGCTATGTGCATGATACAGGTTCAAATCCAGCTCCCACTGCATAAAGGAAACTTCAGTTCTGTAGTCTCTCTCTCTCTCTCTCTCTCTCTCTCTCTCTCTCTCTCTCTCTTTCTCTCTCTCTGCCCCTCTGTTCAAAAAATAAAAAGAGGCAAGGGGCAACTGGTATCCCTCTACCCAGCCCTCCTCTCTCCAGCCTCCCAAGTGGCCCTTCAATCAATGTCTGAACCTGAATGATTCTACCTCGCCTGGGGTACTCCTTTTTATTTTTAAAAATTTTGAAATATGGGGTGAGAGACAGGGAGAGAGAGAGAGAGAGACCAGAGCCTGGCCCCACCACTCAGGAATCTTCTCTTGTGGTGGTCAGAGGCTTCAGCCTAGATCCTGACACCTAGTCAAGTATGTGCTTTGTTGGGTGAACCATCTCCTGGCCATCCTTGTACAAAGTTTGATGAATGGAGTCAAGTTTGACTTGTAGAGCAACTGTAAATGTGCACAGAGAGGGGATTCTGATCTGGCAGAAATAGCCCTCCTCCTACCCCATTAAGAGGTCACTAATGGTTAACCACTGAGGTCTCTCAAATCTTCTAGCTGCTGGTGGAATAACAATTGGAACCCCAGTTAGTGGCATCAGGAACAGTAGCATCTCCTGCCTGGGCTTTGCCAAATTGCTGACACATAAAATTAGATTCAATAGCACCTTGGTTGCTAAAAGCCATGGAAGCACAGGGAGTGTACTGCTGTGGGTGCTTCATTGAGTAGATTAACTAAAACTGCCAGTTTCACCTGCAGAGTGTACCTCTGGGTACAGGGGCTGTTTCCCAGATTTCACTCTGTTCTACATAAGAATGTCATTACCAATATAGTGAATCTGAAGAAAGCACAAGAAAGGAATGATTTCCTATCGAAAGATTGCCACTGGGGATATTTATAGGTCCAGATCTTTTTCTATTGTTTTAGACAAAATTAAGATCCAGCTGTGCTGACTGCTGTGTAATCTGCCTTTATCACTTTTTCCATGTGATGAAACATTTTTTTTCAGTGTGGTTTAAGGGCTGCACAGAAAATTTGTGTTATGGATCTACTCTAATTTACATAACCATTTTCATATTGCTCAAATATTTAGTCTGCTTCCAAATTTTCTGCACTGCAAATGTTGTTGAAGCCAGTTTCATTATCCACAATCACTAGCTCATAGATGTGATTATGCTTTAAGATGCATATTTACAAATTAAGTTGTTAGGTAAAAAGTTTATGTCCATTTTTCCAGGCTTTAGAACATTGAGAAATTGCTCTGTGGACTAGCAAAATTGGACACTGACAATTTTTCCAATGTGCTTTCATATACTAAGAATCATCATTGCTTTTAAACCCCTCTTTTAAGCTATCATTTCTCTGGTAATATCAGAAACCACTAAGTGTTGACAATTCTGTGAAGTAAGTCAAATTGTTAAGTTTATTTTTAAAAGAAGGAAAGCAAGTCTCAAACTGATTAAAGTGTTGATCTGAAGTCCCATGGAGACTTAAACCTAGGTTTCTCTGGCACTATATATTTGACTCATCTAATGTGTAGTCTTCTGGTAAATAAAGCAAAAATATTTTAAGATTGTGCTTTTCTTATTTATAGTGGAACTGTAAATAAGAAATCAATATAGTTCATGGATACAAGCCATTTACATGACTCCTTTTGTGAATATGTAACTATAGCACATTAAAGATGCTTGAAATTTTTGTGAGTGGCCCACTCATGTCTTTTAAAAATGTTTTTATTAGATTCATATTTTTCTCATTTATTTGTAGGTACTTTTTGCATATTAATAACACCAACCACTGGCTTATATTACTCAGTTTCTCCCAGGTTGTAATTTTTATTCCATGAATTCGGTTTTTCCACCTAGAGACTAAAACACTTAAAGACTTAGTTTAGTAAAGTGATAAGGTAACAATATTCTTATAGTTTGCAAAACCTCAAAGCTGGGAAGAATCCAACAAATTAAAGTTTTGGGAACAGAACGTATGTCATTGACTTTATTTTCCCAATGATCCAATCATATTTCATAGAGCTCCAAAGGTGGACATTCAGGACCACCTGGTACAGTGGAATATTTTTAAAAATTAAGTCTTAGAGGGAAATCTGACATTAACTTTTCTTAAGCCTATGTGCAAATTTTCTAACAGGTCAGGTCAGAACCATGGGGGTCTGGAGCAAGACTGTCTCTTCACACCTCTGTGCCTGTAGGGTTGTCTGAATTCTCTATCCTCTCAGTTGAGAACTCTATGTGGCCAGCAAATATTGAGGTATGTGGAATAGTGTATAAACTGGAATAGAGCTGTCTGCACAGAGATAGGTGGAGGTCTGAATGCTTTCTCTCTGTTCTCTAGTTCATGTTCAGAAGGGCTTTCTCCCTTCCACTATGGAGGATGCTGTTCTGTGAACAACTTCTTCTACCTATAAATAACTCTGCCCTATCCTTCTCTGCCCCCGACCACTCTCCTTTAGTCTTCAGAGGAGAAAAACACTATATAAGCAGAAGTTCTTTTCTACTTTAGTACCAAGTTGGAAATTGAAAAGTGGCCCATGTGAAGGATGTGAGGGAAGGAAAACAGACACCATGAACAAAAGACAATATTTAGAAATGCAGTTCCATAGCAGATAAAGACCAGGCTGTTGTATGTGTGCTTTCCATGCTCCAATTCTTACTCCCACCATTAATCTGTAGTCACAGTACCTATGAAATAACCTCATGGGAGTGAAAGATTCCATACAGAATTTTTAAGATGCAGTGATATAAAACAAAAACAAATAAACAAACAAAAAACACTTTCTCATTGAAACTCTAGATGCTGAAGCCCAGAGAGAAAATGCAGTTGCCTAAGGTCACACAGCAAATTAATGGTTTGACTAAGTCTTACATTCAGCTGATCATTCTAGTACTTTATTGAGGTCTGAAGTTTCACCAGCCAAATAGAAGTGAAAAGATGCTAAGTGAATATAATAGCATATTAACAAACTACAAAGAAACAAAACATATAACAGGTGTAGGCAAATGCTTTTTTTTTTTTTTTGGCAAATGCTTTAATGACTCCCCATGTATCTCTATATAAAGTTAGCAGTTATTGACTTGTGCATACAAAGTCAGCTTTCAGTTGTTCTCTCTAGCTTGTGTCTGTGATCTAGCAGGACACAAGTTTTGGACAGAGAGACTTGATGTGGCTTCTTAAAGTCTGAACAGTAGCAGATATGGGCAAGTAGGGGGAGGGGTGCTCCTAGGAAGAATATTAGTCACTTACCTTTTGTCCCCCCCCCCCTCCTTCCTCCCCTTTTTACTAGAGCACTGATCAGCTCTGGCTTATGGTGGAATGGGGGGGATTGAACCTAGAATTTTGGAGCCTCATGTATGACAGTATCTTTGCATAACCATTATGATATCTACCCCCTCCCCACACATCTTGTGGTTACAATGGCTTACATCAAGTAATTCACCTCAAAACTCTTGACTGGTAGCTTCCTCAAGTGACATTTCACTGACTTGATTATAACTTTTTTGGTGTTGTTCTTTCCTATAGAATTTCGTTTTACATGGATACATTTGCTGTATTTGAATAGAAGCAATTTTACTTCATTATTTGCATAGGGAATATATGATTTATATAGGTACTACATTTAGTATTTCATCATTAAATATAACCTCATACGTAAATTATTTTTAATGATGCCTTTACCACATTTTCTAGTTTTAGTCTGTTCACATAGTTCTAGTCTGTTGAGAGTTTTTATGATGAGTGGCGATTGAATCTTCTCATGTGTTTTTTTCTGACTATATAAAAAATAAACATGGGAGTTGGGTGGTAGCACAGCGGGTTGAGCGCAAGTGGTGCAAAGTGCAGGGGCTTGAGTAAGGATCCTGGTTTGAGCCCCCAGCTCCCCACCTGCAGTGGGGTTGCTTCACAAGTGGTGAAGCAGGTCTGCAGATGTCTGTCTTTCTCTCCCACTCTCTGTTTTCCCCTCCTTTCTCCATTTCTCTGTGTCCTATCCAACAACAACGACATCCATAACGACAACAATAAAACAACAAGGGCAACAAAAGGGAATAAATAAATAAATAAATAAATAAGTATAAAAAGTAAACATTGGGGAGTCAAGTGGTAGCCCAGAGGGTTAAGTGCATGGACGCAAAGCACTAGGACAGAGGTATCGATCCTGGTTTGAGCCCGGGCTCCCCACCTGCAGGGGCGTCACTTCATTGGCAGTGAAGCAGATCTGCAGGTGTCTTTCTCTGTCCTCCCCTCCTCTCTCCATTTCTCTCTGTCCTATCCAACAATGACGACATCAACAACAATAACTACAACAATAAAACAAAAAAGGCAACAAAAGGGAATAAATAAATAAATATTTAAAAAAGTAAACATTGGTGTCCGGTGGCGGCACACCTGGCTGAGAGCACATATTACAATGTGCTAGCACCTGGGTCAGAGCCCCTGACCCCCACCTTCAGGAGGAAAGCTTTGCAAGTAGTTACGCAGTGTTACAAGTATCTCTCTGTTTCTCCCTCTCTAGTATCTCTTTTCCTCTCAAGTTTTGACTGTCTCTAGCCAATAAATAAATTAAGATAATGAGAAATTTAAAAAATTACAAAACAAGGGAGTCAGGCAGTAGCGCAGCGGGTTAAGCTCAAGTGGCACAAAGCGCAAGGACCCGCATAAGAATCCAGGTTCTAGCCCCTGGCTCCCCACCTGCAGGGGAGTCGCTTCACAGGCAGTGAAGCAGGACTACAAGTGTCTATCTTTTTCTTCTCCTCCTCTCTCTATTTCTCTCTGTACTATCCAACAACAACTACAACAATAAAAAAGATTACAAAACAAATTAAAAGTAAAATTTTAGTTTTTACATTTTTCTTCATTAAAAGGGTGAATTACATTGATTTGCAAATGTAAACCCTACATGGTCATAATATAGTATTTTTTATGTGTTGCTGCATTCAATTGCTAATAGTTATTGAGAATTCTGTGTTCATGTTCATTATAGTTGTTCTTACATATTTTTGAATAGTTATGCATCAAGATAATACTGCTTTTGTAAGTGAACTGAAAAATATTCCCTCAAAAGAAAAAAAAAACAAAAAAAAAGAAAGAAAAATATTCCCTCAAGGGTTAGAGAGACAGTATAACGGTAAGGCAAACACTTCTCATACTTGATATTCTGAGGTCCTAGGTTCTGTCCTGAGCATCACAATAAACCAAAGCTGAGCAGTGCTCTACAGAAAAGAAGAATTCCTTTATCTAGTTACTGGGAAAGTTTGCATGGAATTTGTATTCTTTCTTAAATTTAGGGGAGATCAGTGAAGTCACCTGAACCTGAAGCTTTTTGGTGGGAATGTTCTATACAACAATCTCAATTTCTTTAATAGATAAAGATCACTTAAATATCCTTTAATTTTTTTGCTGATTTATCAAATGATATTTCCAAGGAATGTGTCCATCTCATCTAAATTACCTGGTGCTAGAATAAAGTTGTTAAAATATTGTATTATATTTTTTTACTGTCTGTAGTAACTGTAGTAATGCACCTCTTTTCATTTCTAGTATTGATAATTTGAATTATTTTCTTCCCTCTCTCTCCCTCTCCAACCATTTCTCTATGACTATCTTGAAATGTATCATTTTAATGGATATTTCCAAAGAACTGACTTTTAGTTTCATTGATTTTTGCTTTGTTTATGTTTTTCTATTTCATACTTTATACATTTCTTTCTCTTTACTTTGGAATTAATGCCTTATATATTTCTCTAGATTATCAAGGGAGAAGCTTCACACTTTTATACTTTTCTAATATAAACATGTAAAGGTAGACATTTTTTTCTAAATTTTGTTTTATACTCAGGTCATTGTTTTTATTTATTTTATTTGTTCTATATTTGATAGGACAGAGAGAATATGAGAAGGGACAGTGAGATAGAGAAAGGAAGAGAAAGAGAGACTCCTAGTCCTTCCTCACTACTCATGAAGCTTCCCCCCTGCAGGTGGACTGGAGGCCTGAACCTAGGTTCTTGCACATGGTATCATGTGCCCTCAGTCGAGTGTACCACCACCAACACTTGGGGCATACAGTTTTACATATTGCTTCCTCATTGTCATATATTTTAAACTATTTTCTATATTACTTCTAATTTCTTCCTTGACTAATAGAGTATAGAGAGGATTTAAATTTACATATGTTTAGAATTTATATTTGCATATGTAAAATTATTACTAGCCTCCTACCTTCTTGTTTTATGAATAGAAAGTACCCCCCAGGTGGAAAGCTGTCTGGGTTCTGCCCTCCTATACTTTCCAGGGAGAAGATTTCCAGATCAGATACAGAATACCCACCTAAATGCAAATCTCCAGTAAATAGTGAATAATTCAACATAACTATATTTCAGTCATATGGCATGCAACACAGTCACACTTAATACTACCTGTTGTTTAAGATTCACATTTACCTGAATATGATGTATTTCTCTTACTCAATCTGACAACACTACTTCAGGGATCACAGTTCTAGATCATCTGTTGCCCGGTGTTTGAGACAGTTGATTTCATGTATTCTTTTTTTTTTTTTTATTATCTTTATTTATTGTATAGAGACAGAAATCGAGAGGGAAGGGGGAGGTAGAGAGGGAGTGAGACAGAGAGACACCTGCAGCTCTGCTTCACCACTTGCAAAGCTTTCCCTCTGCAGGTGGGGACCAGAGGCTTGAACCCAGGTCCTTGTGCACTGTGACCAGTGCGCTCAACCAGGTGCGCCACCACCCAGCCCCGTATTCTTTTTTTTTTTTCTTACAGTTTTCTAATTGTTTATAGTGAGAGAAAATGTCCTACTAGTTATACTGTTTTGGTGAGAAACTAAAGTCTCAAACTGTTAGGGAGATTACCTAGGGGAAAACTCCTGGGAAGACATTAGTAAGTCCCTGTAACTTGCAGGTAGCCTAGAAGACAGGAAAGTGCCAAGATGTCTGCATCTGTACTGGTGTCTCCTCTTCCACCTATGGCCATGAAATGCAGCTAAATGAAGGGGTGTATACCTGGAGACAATGGCTACAGTTAATCTCCTCAGGGTCCGTCATAGCATCCCAAAACACACTTTAGAAGGAGAGTTGGGGAAAACTCATCTCTCTCTCTCTCTCTCTCTCTCCCTCCCTCTCTCCCTCCTTGTCTCTCTTCCTCCACTCCGCATATGTATTCCACCTTCTATTTTTACCTCTGCTTTGCTTCAATAAACACTCATCTCTGTAACTGATGGAGTCTCTTGTGACTCTTAAATGTAGACAGTTGTCTAAAACCCTATCTCCATGCCACTCGCCCTGTTCCTTCCTACTCCTCTGCAATAATATCTTTCTAAAACAGGCGACATTCTTGAAAAAATGATGTTCTTGAAGAAAAGCATCATCTTTTTAAAAAACTTTTTTGCATTTTCTTTATTTACTTACTGGATAGAGACAGTCAGAAATGGGGGGGGAGGGGGAGATAGAAAGGGAAAGAAACAGAGAGACACCTACAGCCCTGCTTCACCATTTGTAAAGCTTCCCTCCTGCAGGTGGGGACTGGGGGCTGAAACCTGTGTTCTTGTGCATTGTAACATGTGCGCTCAACAAAGTACAAAACCGCTCAGCCCCAAAAGGCATCATCTTAATCTAAAACTACACACATTTGAATTACTGATTTTTAGATACCCCATAAAATTCTTCATAAGAAAAAAAACCCTTTAAGTTTCAAAAGCAGTTTCTGGGTCAAATATTTTGGACAAGGATGCTTTCTATATTTGGATTTTATAGACTCATTATGCTCATGTGATTATTTGAAGTTCTGCCCAGTGAAACCTCATTTCATTTAATTTAGGAGTTTCAATTATATTTAATGACCAAGACACATTTAAAAAAAATACACAACACTTATCAGAAACACAGTTTATAGACAAAACTTAAGTTGTGGAGAAAATGGAACTTAAAAAGAAATGTCTTCTATAATATAATCTACTTTTTTCCTGAATTCCTTATTTAAATATTTAGTTACATAAACTAATTTTCCTAAAAGATTTTTTAAATTTTATTTATTTATTTATTTATTTATTTATATTAGTTAGAGACAGAGAGAAATTGAGAAGGGAGGGGGTGATAGGGAAAGATATAGAGAAAACACCTGCAGCTCTACTTCACCACCTGTGAAGATTTCCCCCTGGAGGTGGGGACCAGAGGCTTGAACCCAGGTCCTTGCACACTGTAAATATGTGTACTTAGCCAAGTGCACCACTGCCTGACCCCTTAGAGTGTTTTATTCTCTCTCAATTTTATCACTGGAACTTCCCACATATATGATACCACCATTCTCAGGCTGACTTTTTCATCCTTTTTTTTTTTTTTCTTTTTTGTCTTTACCATCTATGGCTATATCTAAATCTACAATCTACCTGCCTACCTACCTAGTCTATCAATGGAGAGATACTACAGCACCAGAACTTCCTTCAGTGCTATGATATTCCTAGTTGATGCCAAGGTTGAACTCAGGCCATTCACATGACAAGATTCTCATCAAACCAGGTGATATGTTTCACTCTCTTAAAAAACTTTTTTTCTTTTTGACTGATCTTCTAATACATCGACTAATAGTGCATTTATGCAGGAGTCTATATATTTTTTTTAAAATAATATTTATTTTATTTATTCCCTTTTGTTGCCCTTGTAATTTTATTGTTGTAGTTATTATTGTTGTTGTTGTTGGATAGGACAGAGAGAAATGGAGAGAGAAGGGGAAGACAGAGAGGAGGAGAGAAAGATAGACACCTGCAGACCTGCTTCACCGCCTGTGAAGCGACTCTCCTGCAGGTGGGGAGCCGGGGTTCGAACCAGGATCCTTATGCTGGTCCTTGTGCTTTGCGCCACCTGCGCTTAACCCGCTGTGCTACAGCCCGACTCCCAGGAGTCTATATTTTTTAATACAGTAAAATGTTCTACTCTCACCGTTTCCCCCTAATCAGTTCAGTTTTCATCATCCCTGCGGGATCCCATTTTTGTCTGTTTCTTGTGTGTCCCCAAATATAGTCCTGCACATTCAAATAAGCATGGATTGACTTTCTTATTCTTTTCCCATCAGAAACCAGACCTTGATCTTTTTCACTTAATAGTTTTTGACAGTCATTCAACATCAGTATATAGAATAGTTTCTCAGTTTTCCACAAAGGGACCATATTTCCTTGCTTGCACTTTTTGCTCTTGTGAACTATGCTGCATTGGGTCACCTTGTGTTTGTGTCATTTCTCCACATGAATTTTTATGTGTAGGATACATTATCAGAATTTTAATTGCTGGGTCAAAAGATATCTACATTTCTAAGTCTGCTAAATATTGCCAGTTTACTCTCCATAAGAGTTGTACAATTTATTTTCTCACCAATAATGTAGGAAGCATGCCTATTACTCACCACCCTTGACAACAGAATCTGTTACAAAACTTGGATTTTTGCCAATCTGATAGGTGAAAAACAGTAGCTCAACACACTTTCAATAAAAGTCAGTTATATTTCTCTTATCTATTTTTCTACCGGATGTCTGTGATTTTTTGTTCTCATCTGTTCTGAAAATAGTTTTTACTTATATTTCAGAGATTATTTTCTTTTATGATACCTTGTTTTTTTTTTAAGTTTTAATTTAAAAGATCTTTACCCTTCCAAGGTGATAAAGACATTTGCCAACATTTTCTTCTAGAACTTTTATGGCTTAATTAAAAAAATTAAATATCTGTTAGGTTTTAATTGTCCAGGTGTGAGGTGTGGAACAACTTTATTGTATTTTTCTTGCCCTTGGGTATGTCATGGTTCCAATAATCACATATTGGATAGCCCATTGTTTCTCTGCTGATTGGAGCCCTTTCCTATTTTCCCTAGGAAACAAATGGCTGGATACCTCCCTAATAGGAGCAGTTTCAGGATTCCTCTCTGTCATCATTCCTCTGTTGGTGAGGGGTGGGAGGGGGTAGGAGTGGGTGGGGAGGGTGGGAGGTGTCTTTCTACTGCCCTCCTCCACCTTACTCCAGGTTATGGTTTGCACCAGGCTGGGGGATGGCCCCTAGCTGATCTTGTTTGCTTTTACTTCACTTTTTTGTGACATTGAATAGGGGCCTTGCCTTTAAATATTCAAACTTCAAGACTCCAGGATTAAAGACTCAGAACCTTTTCTTTCAAATCAGTGCTTCTCTCTTAAGTTTTCCAATGATGTTTCTGTTAAAACTCAAAAACTTACGAAGCCAAACAAATTGTTGAGCAATCATGGACCCAAAGCTTGGAATAGTGGAGAGGAAGTGTTAGGGAGTTACTCACTGCAAACTCTAGTGCACTTCTGCTTTCAGGTATATATTTTGCAGTAGTTTATGGATACCTGTGAACATATGCTCTCTCTCACAGAAACTGGTGTATATCTAGGTTTTGGGACTTTGTTAGAAAGTGAACCACCTGAGATGAAATTAGAGTATACTATGAAAGGAAAGGTCTCACCCGAGTAATGAAGCTGAAGGGTTGTCATTCCACACCTGAAGTCTCTGGACACAGTCTGAAGTGAAGCATGTTGAGGTGGCAATCATTGTGTTGGTTAGGTTGTGATCGGCGGATGCAATATTATTTGATATGGATTGGGAGAGGCATAGGGGAAAGTGGTTCCAGATGCCATCAGGATGCTAGCCAGGCTTCCCTGGATTGAAGACCTCACCAATGTTTCCTGGAGCTCAGCTTCCCCAGAGACACACCCTACTAGGGAAAGAGAGAGGCAGACTGGGAGTATGGACCAACCAGTCAACACCCATGTTCAGCAGGGAAGCAACTACAGAAGCCAGACCTTCCACCTTCTGCAACCCACAATAACCCTGAGTCCATGCTCCCAGAGGGATAGAGAATGGGAAAGCTATCAGGGGAGGGGGTGGGATATGGAGATTGGGTGGTGGGAATTATGTGGAGTTGTACCCCTCATACCCTATGGTTTTGTTAATTAATCCTTTCTTAAATTAAAAAAAAAAAAGAATAGGGAAGCTATCAAGGGAGGGGACTGAATATGGAGCTCTGGGGGTGAGCATTGTGTGGAAATGTACCCTTATCCTGTAGTCTTGTCAATATTTCCATTTTATAAATAAAATTTTTTATCACATTTAAAAAAAAATTAAAAACTGAGAACATTTCCTTTCTCTCTCCCTTCTGCCCTCAGAGGACAGCCCAGTATCCAGCCATATGTAAATCTAAAGGGCTAAGGGATCACAGGTGGGGTGGTAAATGGTCAGGAATTATTAAGCAAGAAAATTATAGTCACTATTTCAAAAGGTGATGTCATCACTTCATAATACTGGTGACCACGGTACTTTGGGTGACTGGAGAGTTGGCTCAGTGGTAAAGTTCATGACTTGCATGTATGAGGTTCTGAGTTCAGTTCTCAACATGTATATACCAAAGTGATGTCTGACTTTCTGTCATTAAATGAATTAATTAGTATTAATAACATCAGCAAAAACACAGCTGGATGCATTGTGGACCTACATCAAGCAATTTCTTTACCAGAACATTATTTATCTCTGGCTTGTGGTGATACAGAGGATTGAAACTTGGACCTTGGAACCTTAGGCATGAGAGTCTTTTACACAGTCTTTATGCTATCTCCACTGCCCTCATGTCATCTTAAAAAATTTTGTAAATCACTTAATCACAAATTTAAAAAATGGCTTGGAAAAAGAAAAACATTCTCAGGTAGGGATGGATGTACATGCAAGAAATTTTCCTCATTTGAAATATCTATATATCTATTTAATTAATATATTTGTTTTTATCAGGGCACTGCTAGCAATGGGTTATGATGGTGCCTAGAGTTGAACTTCAGACCCCTGTTGCCTATGGCATGAATGTCTGTTGTGTAAATCACTACACTGTATCCCTGGGCCCCAGTTGAATTGTGTTAAGCAGAGCAACAGAGGGGCTCAGCTTAGTCTTGGTTCTGCCAGGGCATTTCAGGGAAAAACCATGTGGCTTTGCCTCTGTGAGCCTCAATTTCCCCATGAGCCTCTTTCTCAGGTTTCTTGGAGACACCAAACATGTTAAACAGGCAAAAGTGCTTTGTAAACCCCCAAGCACAGCACTCACACGTAGAACAGGACTCTTATCTCCCTTCTCATCACATACACCACACAGGACCCGCCTGTGCTCCAAACACTGTTCCAACGCATCTGTTCCAACACATAACAAATACCTCTTTGAGATGTTTTTAATTGCACATTAGCTTCCTTTCAGACCTGATTCATTGCTGATCTGAACAGCAACAAAGGGAGCTTTTATTACAGAGGTTCATTTCTGGAAATTAAATTTCCATTTTCAACACTAATGCTACTGTAATTCACTGTGGTTTCTGTCTCTTTTTATTGTGTCCGACAGCGACCAGCCTATCAGCGCAAGTGGCGGGATACTAATATGTAAATGCGTGACATAAAAAGACATTCTTGAAAAGTGGGCAGGGGGTGTGTGTGGGGAGAAGAAGAAAAACATTTAAAGTAGGAAATTAGAGCAGTTATTGGATCCCACACCATGGTTAATGAGTGCATGGAAAGCAAACAGTTTCTGGCACTGGGACCTCAAGCGTTACAATCGGGGCGACACTTTTCTTGTTTTTGGAAGGAAATCAGTAATAGCTCCACACATGGGAAGCCTTCAGTTTGCATTTTTTAATGCCTCCAGGGAGGACAGGGTTTCTGGTTTCAAATCTGTTAAAATTTTCTTTAAAAGACGGGTTTTGTTCAGAAACCCAAACAGAAATTAGCATATTAAGAGCCTATGCAGGTCACGCATTTGCCCCCTTGCTCAAGATTTCATCAAGCATGGATTGCAAAACATTGGTGGGTCCCTGGGAAGGGGAGTGGGCCTGGGTCTCTTGGCCTAATTAGGTAAAATATCTTCAAATGTCCCACACCCCACTCATATGAAGTCTTCTATCAAATCTGGCTGGATGCCCATCAGTATGGTGAAAGTCTCTGCTCCTGGGTGGTTTAAATTTTTCTTTCCCTTGTTTATCTGTGTTTTCTAAATGGTTCATAATAACAACAATAAAAAATGGCTTTAGGAATGAGAGAATTGGGAGGGGCTTCAGGCAAGGCAAAAAGAAGACTTGCATATAGTGTCTTTAAATTTTCACTCCTGGTACACAGGTCTTAGGCACAGCTTTGACTCAGTTTCAGTAAGTGACAAGTGTTACTGAGTACCTACAAAGTGTGACTCTGGTGTTCTTCTTTTTATTTATTTATTTATTTTTAGTTTCATGTATTTATTTATTTGTTATTTTTTCCCTTTTGTTGCCCTGGTTGTTTTATTGTTGTTGTAGTTATTAATACTGTTTTTATTGCTGTCATTGTTGTTGGATATGACAGTGAGAAAGGGAAAGAGGAGGGGAAGACAGAAAGGGGGAGAGAAAGACAGACACTGCAGACCAACTTCAGGGCCTATGAAGTGACTCCCCAGCAGGTGGGTAGCCGGGGGGCTCAAACTGGGATCCCTATGCTGCTCCTTGCACTTGCCACATGCGCTTAAGCAGATGCTCTACCGCCTGACTCCCTATTTATTTATTTTTAAAATTGTATTTATATTTATTTATTAACAAGAGAAAGGGAAACAACCACAGCATTACTCTGATCTCCATAATGTTGGGAATCTAACTCAGAATTTCATGCTTTTAAGTCTAGCTACTGCACCACCTTCCAGGTTACTATAGTTCTAGTTTTATTTTAACTAGTAAGCCTTTCATCCTTCCCTCCATCCAAAGACTGAATGATGACTAGGGCAAACTGGTTTGCTGTTAGTAAGTAAAACTATGAAAATATGAAAGCTTATACCACCACCCACTCCTGTAAATACAGGCTATTGTGTGTCTTATTTATAATATTATAATTGTTGGAGAAATTACTCCTAAAAACATGTTTATTCAATTAAGCTTTGGATCATGATGGCCCTGGAGTCATGATTTAGTTCCATCTTACTGCATGAACTTGAGCAAATCGTTCTCTTAGTTGTGGGTGGATACTGGCTAAGTCTTAGGAGTTAGATTCTAAAAACTGGAACCAGGAGTGAGATTGTCCATCTAGGAGAAAAGACAGAAGAGTGAGTAAAACCAAACCACTAGGGAGAGCTGAGAGTCTGGGGTAAAGACTGCTGGGTGTTCTCCGTAGCTCTACTTTCCTTCTCTTCTCTCTGTCTCCTCCTCCTCTTCACACTTACTCTTAGCTTTTTCCACTACTCTTCCCCTTCTCCACCCCTATCTGTATTCCTTTGATTTCTTTCTCTTGCCTGATTGCTATGGTAAGAACTTCCAATACTATGTTGAAGAGTAATGGTGATAATGGACGTCCCTGTCTAGTCCCCGATCTGAGGGGAAACGCTTTCAGCTTCTGTCCATTGAGTATGATGTTGGCTGTAGGTTTGCTATATATGGATTCCACTATCTTGAGGAATTTCCCGTCTATTCCCATTTTTTATAGAGTTTTGAGCATGAATGGGTGTTGGATTTTGTCAAAGGCTTTCTCTGCATCTATGGAGATAATCACGTGGTTTTTGGCTTTGCTTTTATCTCCTCCCCTATCATCTCCAGCTTTTTCCCTTCACTCCTCCTTCTCCTCTCCTCTCCTGTCCTTTTCTCCTTTCTCTTCCTTCCTTCTCCTTTCTCCTCTTTCCTTCTGTTGCCAGGTTTATCAATAGGATCTAATGCCTGTATGACTCAGCCACTCCCTGTGACTTTAATTTTTTTAATAGAGGGTGACAGAGAAAAGGGCAGACAATTGTAGTGCTACTCGGAAGATTTCCCCACCCCCAACCGATAGGTGGAGACCAGAGGTTTGAACCCAGGTCCTTGTGCCTGGTAAGGTGTGTATTCGACCAGCTGAGCCATCACCCGGCCCCATCTTTTACTTTCTTCCTCCTCCTCCTCTCTTCCTTATCATTGTTATCTCAGACCCAAGTCTTCAGTTGTGTGCAGTTGTGTGATGGAGTCTCAGTCAATGAAACATGAACAGAAGTGCTCTCTCTCTGCTGATATGTGGCAGTAATATATCTCACCATGCTCTTTCCCTTTCCTCTGATTATGACAAGACTTCCCCTGCCCAAATCCCTAGGTACTGGTGGGACTACATGCCAGAAAGAAGTGTTGGACAGACTGAGATGACTCTGTGCATGCCTGAGGCCCAAGTCTGATTCCTGATTACACTTCCATATGCCAGAACCCTGCAGTGTCTGGTCTCTCTTGTAAAAAGAAAAAAAAGAAGAAGGAAAGAAAGAAAGAAAAGAAAAAGGTGAGATTCCTAAATCCCAAGATGGAAGGAATCTACCACTGCCTTATAATATGATTTTCTTTGCTGTACAATCTCACTGCTGCCTGACTGACAGTTTTTATTCTTTTTTCCCCTTCAGCTAGAGAAGAAGTGACATTATAGAACCAGAGCTTCCACAGTGCCCTGGTACTCGCATGTAGTCATGGGGTTTGAACCTGGGCCATGTGCATAGCAAATAACTCACCCTACTAGGTGAACTATCTATTGGCCCTGTTGCCTTTGTCTATTGCATCAGACAAGTAAAGGTCCATTTTGCTGGAGGTATCATGGTTTGGAATTTGTTATCACTGTCTATACTGCTTCACTACTACAGAGTCAAACATAAACACCAAGAACTTGTGGCAACATCCGTAGGGTAAAGTCAGGAGTGGGTGGAATGGTTCCTATCATGACCCTTTATACTGACAAAGAAGCCAATAAGAAGTGGAATACTGAAAAATTGTGAGAGCTCCAAGGCTGGGTCTTTGTTTTTCTGTGGAGATTACATATATATCAGTGGTTACTCAAGAAAATTGTCTTCTCCAGACCTTGCTTTCTCATTTGTACAATGGGTATGTTGAACAAGATCAAGACTAGCAATCATGCTACAGTTTGAGGGCCAGCATCGAGAGCATGGGAAGCACTGCTTAAAGCACTGTTTTAAGAAAATGTTTGTGTTTTGAATCATAGATCTGTAAGTTCAGGAATGGGGATAGGATCCTGAACTCTAGTAGCTGAGTTAGCAGACCAGGTATTTTCTGATGTCTGTGAATCTCATGTACAGATAATTTCAGAGATGGGACAGCAAATGTGTCCAGCTGAAGGAGACCCCAAAGACTTAATAGCAGGAGGAATGTTGACTCTTCTTTAATGGTTTAACTTAGAAGTTTAACTTCAAAACTACCAAGTTGTCTGCCTTGCGGATATCTGAAAATTCTATCCCCCCAGCCCCACCCCAGGATTCTAAAAGAATTTGGTGGAAAAGAAAAACTTATGAACTTGATTCTGGAAAATAGTTCCAAGTAGGTTCTAACCAGGTCAGATTAGTCTAGACAGATATTTAAAAACATGGATATATTACTGTCAGAGACCTTGGAGTGAGCAAATCATTTTTTAACAAATCTTGGTAAGTTAAGTCATTCCACACTGGCTAAAGGAGGAGGAGCCTAGCTTACCTTTTAAAACCTGGGAGAGTTGTAGCATGCAGATGTGATGGTTGACCAGAAAGCTAAGAGGCAGGGTGCCAGCTGCAACTTGGTTGTTCATTTTCTGTGTGTCTTTAGATAAATGACATCCTCCTCTGAGTCTCAGTTTCCTCCTGTGTTTAGGACTAAATGAGTGTTTTGTTTTGTTTTTTTTGTCTCCTGGAAACACAAAGATTCAGAGATGATGTTTGGTGAAAGAAGTGCTGCTGACTATGATTGTGTGTGTGTGTGAGTACACGTGTGTGTGTGTGTGTGTGTGTGTGTGTGTGTGTGTGTGTGTGCGTGTGCATGTAGGAGTGGCAGGGGGAGTCCTGGGATGTCTTTTCTCATTTCTACCACCGTGGACTTCCTGGTATCTACTCTGAGTACAGGCTATAGTGTGGTCCTCTAGTGATTCTTCTGCTCCACAACTAGGGGAGAGTCCTAGCTGAGGGCTTGTCTCATCTGGCTGTAACACCCCCAGGGAGCTGAGCAGAGGAGGGAGTGAGCTGGGCTCTGCTCCAGCAGCAGAAGCTGCCATCTGAACGTGGTGCAGCTGCCTAAATATTTTGCCTCCAGGTTCCTCCCCGCAGCTGCCCAAGCTCTGGCTCATCTAATTAAAGGGGCTCTGTCATTCTGCCTCTGGCTTTTCAGAGGTTCATTCCCACCCCCTCAACTTGATATTAAATCCCCAAGTTTGGCTGTGGTTTTATTTGGACTTGATTATATTAGTGCAATCATAGCAGTAATGCTTGTATATTCATTATGGAAATGAACATCATCCTGAGTTTGCACAGAGCACTTTGAGTTTAAAAAGAACTTTCTTCTCCTCCCTTTTTATCTTTCTCCTCCTTCATATTTCCCTTCTCCTTCTTCTATTGAAAAAAAAAAACAGCCTGTTTATGAGAGAGAAAAACAGTAGTTTTTCTAGCGGATGAAATGCTGGAAATTGAACTCTGGACCTCATACTTGAAAGTCTAAAGCTTTATCGTGGAAAAAGCTTTCACCTACAAAAAACCCAGTCATAAACAGTAAGCCTACCCACTCTGTCTTTCCTTTTCTCTAATTTCAGATATGATATACACTTCATTATATTCATCAACAATGCCAGCTTTGGACCCAAGATTCCACGGTTTGCATACTGACTCTGGAACTTACCATGTGGCCATGGGCAAGTTATTAATGTTTTCTGAACCTCAGTTTCCTCATCTGTATAAGGGAGATGACATGGCGAACCCTTCATGGGATGTTATAAAGATTAAACAGGTTCAAATGTGTCAAATGCTCAGAAAAGGGCCTGGCATATGGTAAACTCTGTATAAGTATTTCTTTTCTTTCTTTCTTTCTTTTTTTCTTCTTTTTTTTTCAAAGACAGAATTATAAATGACCAAATAAGTGGGAAGTGAACAAAGGCAGTAAGGCATCTCCCTCTTCTACTTCGGTATTTTCAGTAAAGACAGTCCCACTTCCAGGAAGGAAAAAAAGTTTCTTTTTTTCTGAAAACAACAACATCTATTTATAAAGTGCAAAGACACATACAACATGTTAACAACTATGTAGTATACCTCTTTTTAAATTTCTTAGGTAGTACATTGAGGAGAAAAAAAATTAAAGAGAAAAAGAGTAAGTTAGTTATCACCTGGTTCTCTGTATCCTTGCAGATTCTTCATATTTTATTCCTAGTTTGTTTGCTTCCTTATTTTGACATCAGGGATGTCTCTGGACCTTGGTGTCTGCACTCCTTAGCTCCTGGTGGCCATATTCTCCCCTCCCCTTCTTTCTTTTTTGAAAGAGAGATAAATAAAGAGTGAGAGACTGAGTAGCACTGCTCCACAGTTTCTAAGACTTCACCCTTTCAGGTGGGGACCAGACTTGCACTGGGGTCTTGGAGCATGACAGCATGTGTGTGGCCAAAGGTTGTATCTACCACTTGCCCCCTCCTCGTTGTTTTATACATTTTTATTTTAACTTTACTTGTTTGTTTTGTAGATGGTGATGGAGTAGCAGAGAGATAGAGAGAGAGAGTTAGAGTGAGAGGGAGAGAGAGAATGAAAGAGACTATAGCACCAAAGCTTCCTTCAGTACAGTGGGGGCAGGGCTTGAACCTGAGTTTTGCATATGGCAAAGTAGAACACTATCTAAAAGAGCTATTTTGTTGACTAATGTGTAAAAAAAAAACAAAAAAACTACTTTTGTGCACTAGAACCTGATGGTTCTCCTTTAGTTTTTCACAGCTTTCTGTCCATGGTAAAGAGCAGAACTGGTATAATTTAAGAAAAAACATCAAGAAGATGCTCCTAGCCCCCTCTGGTTGTGATTCTGGCCCCTCCTGCAACAGCACATTCTTGAGAACAAGAATAGGGAGCTGAGTGGTGGCATACCTGGTTGAGTGTACATATTACCATGCACAAGGACTCAGGTTCAAGTACCCACTCCCCACCTGCAGGGGACTGGGGAGCTTCAGTGGTAAAGCAGGTCTGCAAATATTTCTCTGTCTCTCTTCCTCTCTATCTCCCCTTTTTCCTCTTCATTTCTAGCTATCTCTGCCCAATAAATAAATAAATAAATAAATAATAATAAATAATAAATAAACCAGAGAATAAGAACAGAATCCTAGAAAAGCAACTTCACTTTCATACCTGCTCCTCACAGCGTCCTGAGGGGGATCTCTGGGTGTGGGAACCAGCCCAGAGATGCTGGAGCATACCTGGTGTAGGAAAGCAGGCCAGCCAGGTTCAGACTTCTGGACTTCTTCTGGACTCGGGGGTGGGCAAGTTACCCTGGGGACTTCCTCTTCCTTTGAAGTCAGTAGCCTGAGGTTTTCTTTGCAGGCCCTGGAACTTTTTAGGAGGTGGGGATGGGGTGTTCAGGTACAACTTCCCAGGTCCACGCTACTTTCTGCTTGAGGAAGATTCTCTCTTCTCAGAGTTTTTTGAAAGAAATTTCCAGAGGGTGATGATGCTGGTTATCAGTGAAGCTGCAGGGAATCCAGGGAGACTCCTTTCTCACAGCAAAAGTGGGTTGGGTTGTCAAAGCCTCAAGTTTACTTCCTCCCAGAAGCAGATCCTAGCTTTATTCATGGTTTTCTTCCATTAATTCCTCCATTCCTTAAGGCCACAGCTTATAAGAGACTAGGGGCAACCTAGGGCTTGACTCATACTGAGTCTTATTTATTATTTTTATTTATCTTTTATTTTTTAATATTTATTTGTATTTATTTTTCCCTTCTGTTGCCTTTGTTGTTTTAGTTATTATTGTTGCTGTAGTTGATGTTGTCTTTGTTGGATAGGACAGAGAGAAATGGAGAGAGAAAGGGAAGACAGAGAGGGGGAGACAAAGACAGACATCTGCAGACCTGCTCCACTGCCTATGAAGTGACACCCCATAGGTGGGGAGCTAGGGGCTCAAACTGGGATCCTTATGTGGGTCCTTGTGCTTCGTGCCGCGTGCACTTAACCCTCTGCATTACCACCTGTATCCCTATTTTTATTTATTTTTAATGAGCAAGAAGGAGAGGGAGAGTGATACTAGAGTACTTCTCAGCTCTAGCTTACTGTAGGTTAAACAAGGGAACTCAGAGCCTTAGTATGATTTTTTTTTTTGCATAACCATTATACTGTCTCATCTCCTGTTATTATTTTTATGTATTTATTTTTGCCACCACATTTACTGCCTGGGGTTCTGCTCCTCCACTCCCAGAGACTGGCTCTTGCGCTCTCTTTCTCTCTCCCTCCCCTACCCCATCTCCCTCCCTCTCCCTCCCTCTGCCACCCCTCCCCTCTGTTAGAAAGAGACAGAGAGAGAGAGAGAGAGAGAGAGAGAGTAGAGACACTGTAGCACCACACAGCTCTTGAAGCTTCCCCTCTGCAGGAGCTCCAGCATTTGTGGGTAGGTGGGGGCTTGAACTTGGTCCTCCTCATGCATAATAAAGTTTTCTCTCTACCAGGAGCACTATTTCCTGGTTCTCCAAACTCCTCTTAAATGCTCATGGTGCTTTTTTTTTTTTTTTTTTTTTTTTTTTGCTTGGGTGAAACTTTAAAGCTGAATTTCTCAAACTGTTAATGTGTATCTAACTCACCAGGTGTTTTGCAAAAATGCAGATTCTGATGCAAAATCGACACTTGAAAAGAGGTCAGCCATTTTCCCAGGCCCCTGAGCTATGCCCTGCAGTGGGACTCAGAGAAGGCTGGGAGTGGTCAGGTGCCTGCCAGACAAGAGGAGACAAGTCTGTTACCAGACTGAGCCTTGGAGTGGGGCCCCGGCCCTGCCCTCCTCCTTCCACCTGCAGCAGATTCCTACAGGGGGCTGCTCAGATCTCAATCTGCCCTTCCCTCTGGCTTCTTAGACAAGTTCTTGTCCTTCTGGATAGCCAGACTTGATCTTTTGCTGAGCATGTCATAGTCCACTCCTTTGACCATTTTGTAGAGAGCTCACTTTGCAATCAAGCAGAGGAAGCAAGTTTAGCTGTGGAAGCACAGGGAAATTGACTGTTGTACCTTGTTCATCCCCCCCACACAACCCCCCAGAGTAACTCCTTAACACCTTGGCTTTTGATATCATTAGAATGTTGAACCTTGGGGGTATGGATAACCCTCCTTCTGAGCTGCTTTTCTATGTAAATAGACCTAGAGGGAGCAACTGTTACTTAAACATCTTAGTGTTTCAGACTCCCTTGATTGAGACCTGGTTGTGGGGCAGGCTGTCAATAAAATGCAGACTAGGGAGCAAACTGGATTGGAATCTTAGCTCTCTCTGCTGCTGCTGCGCTGCTTCGTTTTCTAATCTGTAAAATGGGTCCATGGATCACACAGGCCCAGGCAAATGGATAGACCAGTATGGAGCTGGGTCATCTAGATGATACTCAAGAAATGGAGGCAGTTTAAAAAAAGAAAAGTAGCATGAGAAATGAAAAAGGCTATCAACAAATTTCTCTGTTTTGATGTATTGCACCAAAGTAAAAGACTCTGGGGTGGGTGGAGGTTCGGGGGAGAGTTCAGGTCCTGGAAAACTGAGAAATGTTATGCATGTACAAACTATTGTATCTACTCTTGACTGTAAAACAATCCCCCAATAAAGAAAAAAAAAACAAGCAAACAAACAAAAAACCAAGTTTCTCTGTGACCCTGCTGCCCCCTTTGACTAGGGCCCCAGAATTAATATACAAGGAGGATACATTGACCTGAGCCACAAATTGAAGGGGCCAAATCTGGCCAAATCTGACCAACCAATCCCCAGCAGATCCACAGTCTGCTGGGAAATCTTAACACATCCTGGTCTTGTTACTAGCAAGATGTGGTTACTGGTCAGTCTGGACTGTTGTGGTACTAATTGACTGAAAGGCAAACCCAACAGTTTCTTTGTTAAGTATGGTGACCCCTGGCTTTGCAAAGCCTATAACTGTGGACATTGATGAATACAATCAGGTGGCAAATGTGCCTCAGTGTTTCTTTTCTTTTCTTTTCTTTTCAAATTATTAGTGATTTAAGAATGATTGAAAGGACTGTGGTATAAGAGGGTACAATTCCCACCACCAGAGTTCCATATCTCCTCCCCTCCATTAGAAGTTTCCCTATTCTTTATCCTTCCAGGAGTATGTCCCAAAGATCTTTATGGGGTGTAGAAGGTGGAAAGTCTGGCTTCTGTAATTGCTTCTCTGCTGGACATGGATGTTAACAGATCGATCCATATCCCCAGCCTGTTTAAATATTTCCCTAGTGGGGCAAGATTCTGGGGAGGTGGGATTCCAGGATGCATTAGTGAGGTCATCTGCCCAGGGAAGTCATGGTGATGTCATGGTAGCCCCTGCAATTCCTAGGCCAGGATTCCCAGGCCCAAACTGGCTTTTTTTTGTGGACAATCAGCCAGGTGCTGCCTTCAAACTGCCATCTTGACTCTGCCCTCCCCTTCTTTTCTTTTTTAAAAGTGTTTTTTTAAATTTAATTTATTTATTTTCCTGTTTGTTGCCCTTGATGTCTTTTTATTGTTGTTGTAGTTATTATTGCTGTTATTGATGTTGTTGTTGTTGGATAGGACAGAGAGAAATGGAGAGAGGAGGGGAAGACAGAGAGGGGGAGAGAAAGACAGACACCTGCAGACTTGCTTCACCGCCTGTGAAGCGACGCCCCTGCAGGTGGGGAGCCGGGGGCTCTAACCGGGATCCTGACGCCGGTCCTCGCAATTTGAGCCACGTGCGCTGAACCCGATTGCGCCACCGCCCGACAAAACTTTTTAAAAAGTTTTTTTTAAAAAGTTTTCCTTTATTTATTTGATAGAACAGAGAAAAATTGAGAGGAAAAGTGGGAGAGAGAGAGAGAGAGAGAGAGAGAGGGAGGGAGAGAGAGACCTGCAGCACTGCTTCACCATACATGAAGCTTCTCCTCTGCAGGTGGTAGCAGAAGATTGAACATGGGTCCTTGAGATTGATAACATGTGCCCTCAACTATGTGTGCCACTGCCTGGTAGCACAGGGCTCGGTGTTTCTATGGACTCAGGTGAACACACTGATCTGAGTTTTGGTGGCAGCTCTGTGTGTTATAAAGCTGGGGCAACTCCCACAACCCCTCGGCTTTCTTTGGACTTCCGTTTCTTCCCTTCCTCCCTTACTTCCTTCTAAAATATTTTATTTGTTATGAGAGAGAGATTCATATGAAACAGGGAGAAAAAGATAGAGAAACCAGAGCACCACTCCACTACAAATAGTGCTAGGGGCTGAGCCAGGATCCTCAGACATGAAAGTCCAAAGCTATTAGACTTTCACATTAAGTTAAATATTTTCAGTTAAGCTATTTTTCCCACAGATCTTGTGTGTGTGTGTGTGAGTGTGTGTGAGTGTGTGTGTGTGTGTGTGTGTGTGTGTAAGGAGGGTCTCCTTTAGCTCCATCCTACTAGTTACTGAAGACTTGGAAAGGCTATATATATATATATATCCACAAAACCACCTGGACTTTTTTTTTTTTTAATTTTAAAATCAAGTGGTGAATTCTTGGAAGAATATTAGGTTCCTGCAAACAGTCACTTAGAAAATGTCCTGTCAGACGAGTCTAATGCTGTGACATGTTAGATCTGTTACTCCCTTTTGATCTAGCAGTCCTTGAGTTACCCAAAGGCAACGTTCCCTCTGTCTGTCCCAAACCAAGGAGCAATAGCAGTTATGAGAGGGGGCTTCTGAAATCAGACACACAGGCCTGGGGTTGAATCTGGATCCTTTTACTTCAGAGCTTTGTGCATGACCTTGGGAAACAGTCTTTCCTCCCTGAGCCTCCTCCACTTCTATACAGAGAAATGAGAGCTTGGGATCTCAGGTATATGGAGTTCTTACTGAGGGTTGGGTCCATTTCTAATCACTTTGGTGGAATTAAAGCCATTCAGCCCTCCCAACAGACCCATAGACAGGTCACCCTCCTCACTTTGCAGATTGAGGATGTGAGACTCAGCACATACAGTAAAGAAGGTAGTACAAGGAGAGGTTGCTGGAATCTGAAACCAAGCACTATCCCTTTCCTTGGCTGCCTCACTGAGGGAGGGAGGTAGAGTGGGGTCAGTACTTCAAGAGATGCCCCAGGCATACTGAGTCATCAGCATATCCTAGGACACGTACACCCCCTTTACCCAAATTAAAATTGCTTGGGAAAAATCTATCCATTTTACAGCCTTTGGGTGCTGTCAACATCAGTCTGACTGGAAAGAATTTTTTCTGTATTTCTTCCCAGACAGATTCAAAAAGCAGAGATTTGGGCCATTCAATGTTTTTTTCCATTGATGTTGGTATGAAAGTGAATTTAAGGTAGACAGCCTTATCAATCAACACTTGTATATACTATGTTAGGTTCACCACTAAACTTCTTATTTCTGCCACCACAGAGCTGACCTTTTACATGAATGACCAACCTTTGCCCCTTTCCCTCCCCTCTGTTAAGCATTCTTGTTTTTACAGTTTAAAAAAATCATTTTGTTTAGTTTCTGTCCCATCATTTGTTTTGTTTCTGTATCTTTTACCACCAGAGTGATTTCATTAGCCTAACACCCTCTGGGTTTATTCTTGTTGTTGCGAATGGCAGGTCTTTTTTTTTTTTTTTAAACTGTTTTTATAGATGAGTAGTATTTCTTCATATATACAGACCACATCTTCTTTAGCCACTGATGAGTGTACGTAGATTGTTTCCAGCTCTTGACTATTGTGACTAATGCTGCATTGAACATTATTTCTTCACACTAGATTCTTTTTTTAAAAAATCATCTTTTGGGGGGGTTATGGTTCATAGTACAGTTATTGAGACACAGGTATAATTTCTCATCTCCCCATAATAGGTGTCTGCAAAACATTCTCATCCTATATTTAGGTCTTTTTCTACTATCATGCACAAGATGCTCAAACCCCTCCTTAGCCCTCTCCCTTCCCTCCTTCCTCAGAGTCCTTTGCTTTAGTGTAATACACCAAACCCAACCCAAGTATGCATGAATGTTTTTGTATTCTTTGGATCGGTGCCCAGATATGGAGTAACCAGATCCTATGGTATTTCTATTTTAAATTTTGAGCATAACTTTTTTTTCATAATGGCAATACCAATTTACAAAGTCACCAACAGTATAAAAGGAGAAAAAAATGCCCTCATAAAATATAGCCACGAGTGGAAGTGTAATGCTGGGCTTTTGTCTTCTCTCATGAGGAATGCTCGTAAAGGGCAAAAAGAAATATAAGTGCCAATAGCAGCTTTGGTTCATTGGGGAGAAGTCAATAGTGATTGAGACACAGCAGATGTCCTGTTAGAGATCTCTAGTCCCTATCTGGCATCACCATGGATGGCAGAAATGTCCATGGTTTCAGAGAAGGGATGACCATTCTATAGGCTGAGCTAGAACACAGAGGTGGCAAAGCTAGGGGTCTGTTTTGGACAAGGTTGACAGTTCTCTGCCATTTCCAAGAGCCACTGGACACTATCCTCTGCAAGGGGTGGGAAGGGGCCATCATGTAGCGAAACCTGCACTGAGTTTTGCAGCACGGTTCAGCTGAACTGCTCCATTAGGGAAATTAAAGGGCAGATGTCAAGTAACTTGCTGCACCCTACACACACACACACACACACACACACACACACACACCCTAGTGTTAAAATTAAGAAAAGTGGGAGTCGGGTGGTAGTGCAGCAGGTTAACTGCACATGGCACAAAGCTCAAGGACCGGTGTAAGGATCCTGGTTCGAGCCTCCAGCTCCCCACCTGTAGGGGAGTTGCTTTACAGGTGGTGAAGCAGGTCTGCAGGTGTCTGTCTTTCTCTCCCCCTCTCTGTCTTCCCCTCCTCTCTCCATTTCTCTCTGTCCTATCCAACAATGACGACATCAACAACAACAACAACTACAACAACAATGAAAAACAACAAGGGCAACAAAAAGGGAAAATAAATATTAAAAAAGTAAAATTAAGAGAAGTGAATGAATAATAAGAGTGATTTACAGATCAAAGTCTTTTATTAAATTAAATTAATTAATTTTAGTGGAGTTGAAACGTTGCACAGACATGATTTCAACACCCCCATGTTGCTTTCTTATCCAGCTAGAGATAGAAACAGAGACAGAGATAAAGAGAGACTATCAACTGGTGCCTCCACCCTCATTCCCATGGCGTCTCCCATGTGAAGTTCAGATCTAGGTCACATATATGGCAAGGCAAAGGCCCTGTCTGATGAGCTATTTATCCAGTCTTTCACTTATTTCATGTGAGACAGAGAGGCTTTCACAGGAGAGAAAAAGAGAGGGAGAAGCCAGAACACCACTCTAGTATATATGGCGCAGATGATTGAGTCAGGAGCCTTGGGCATAGGAGTCCTGCACACCATATGGGCCAGATCTTATATGACCAAGGCAAGGAGCAGTTCCCAGCAGCAGCTCCCCACACTTCCACCAGCCTTCACAGCCATGAAGAGAACTTGCAGGTCAGCAGGTCAGGGCTAAGGACAGAAGCAGTTTGCAGTTCAGAGATTACAACTGCTCCTGGGGACTTTGGTTGCAATTTAAACACCAGATGGTAATTAATCCCTGAAATGTCTCAGATGTTAATCCCCTAGGAAATCTTAATTAGCCCTTGTTAGGATTATACTAGTTCTAAAACTTGAGAGGAAATACCAGACACATTCAAATAGTACTGAATTTTTATTGCATTGTCTTTCATACAAAAGACTTACTAGCCTTTCATTCAAGTATGTACCCAACCATCCAGCCATGAACTCTGTCTTTCCTTCTATCCATCTGCCTACACATCCAGTCATCTTTCCATCCATCCCATCTATCTATCCATTCACCCATCCATTTGGATTTCCATATACAACATCCATTATCTGTGTATGTATATATTCATAAGCAGATGCAGAGACGATTCTCACCTTGTGGAAGTCAAATTCTAATGGAGATGGGGAAAGGATGGGCAACCATCCTTCATGCAAATAAATAATTATAAAATGATGAAATGAAATGAAAGCACAGAAATGAAAGCACTTGGAAGCATACTTAGTCAAATGTGGAAGCCATCCTTAAAGTTCACCCACATCAATTTCTCTCTTCCCTGGACTTTCAAGAAATTAGCTTCCCTACCCTTTGGAGTCATTTGACTGGTTCTGATTAACAAATTGTAACAAATGGTAGTGTCAGAACTGAAACACCTATGCCTGAATCTCCAGTGACTCCTTTGCCTTTGAGAGAAATATGGAGGGAAGGTGGAACCACAGGATGGTACTCACCTGTGGTGACCCCATGGAGAAGGGCTTCATGGAGCTTCCTTCTTTCACAGAGATCTCCAGGCAACATGGCCGAATTGAGAAAGGAACTTCAGCCGTGTTGACCCACTGAGATTCTGAGGTATATTGTCAGTGCCACCTCACCAAACTTGACTACTGCTACTGGGCAGGGCAGGGAGTCAAGTAAAAATTCCCAAAGATTCAACCTCTAGGGTGAGCAGTAAGTTACACTAGACAGGACAGATCATATGCACAGGCTCACCCTCAGCATCTCTCTTGGTCTCTTAGGATCCAGGGTGAGGAAGCAAATGATGAGCACCACAAGCCTGGAACCTAAGGCTGACTGATAAGCCTGGTGGCAGGTGTCTGGAGAGGATAGTACATGGCCCCCAGAGAGACCCCACTCTGAACACCATAAGACATTAAAAGTTGATAGTGCAGCAGGTTAAGCGCATGTGGTGCGAAGTGCAAGGACCAGTATAAGGATCCCGGTATGAGTCCCCGGCTCCCCACCTGCAGGAGTGTTGCTTCACAGACAGAAGCAGGTCTGCAGGTGTCTGTCTTCCGCTTCGCCTCTCTGTTTTCACCTCCTCTCTCCATTTCTCTGTCCTATCTAACAATGACGACATTAACTACAACAATAATAACTGTAACAACAACAACAACAACAAAAAGCCAAGGTAAAAATAGATAAAAAAAAAAAAAAGACATTAAAAGCTTAGAGTCTCAGGTGAGGAAAAGAGGCAGCAAGGCTGTTATGGGCCATCCTAGAGCCACATGGCCTGAGTTCCAATCCTGATTCAACCCTGCCTAGACGTGTGTCCATTGGCAGGTTCAGTTTCTTCATATATAAGACATATGGTACCTAGAGTTTTTCTAGGTCTTACTGAGTTTATGTCTGGAAAGGCCTTAGAATGATAGCTGCTAAGTGTCAGGTAAACATTTGATAAATAAAACTTAAGTGAGAGAGCAGATGGTAACCCAGCTCTGAGTTCCAGTGGCCCTTTTTCTAGTCTGGGGAAGCGTGAATCAGCCCTGTGATTGGATTTAGGTCAGTATCCCCTTCTCACTGGAAGGACTAAGGAGACTGGCAGGAAGGGTGGATGCTGATCCCTAGCAAAAACCTTCACCATAACACGGCATGTTAAATAGATAAATTCAGCAAGTAGAACCTCTCCTGTTCAATATTTAGTTGGACCTGTTTCCTTTGCTTGCATACCTCTAGTGGCAGGGAAGTCACTACTTTAGAGCCTTCTTCACTTGAACATGAGCTTGGCTGCTAGTTCCTGCCCATTAGACTTAACTCTGATTCCCAGAGCCCCATTATGGAGTGTTCTCACTTACCTACACTCCCCTAGGAAGGAGAGCACATTCAGAGAGGCCGCTGGGGGCCAAAGCTAGCTGCTGCAGGCCTGTGATGGGAAGCATAGGGAGACAGTAAGAAAGCAGTGCTCTCAGGAGTTGGGCGGTAGTGCAATGAGTTAAGCGCACATGGTGAAGTGCAAGGACCAGCGGAAGGATCCCAGTTTAAGCTCCAGGCTCAAGCCCCAGGCTCCCCACCTGCAGGGGAGTTGCTTCACAAGCGGTGAAGCCTGTCTGCAAGTGTCTGTCTTTCTCTCCCTCCTCTGTCTTCCCCTCCTCTCTCCATTTCTCTCTGTCCTATCCAACAACAATGACAACAACAGCAGCAATAATAACAACAATAAAAACAAGGGCAACAAAAGGGAAAGTAAATAAATAAATATAATTTTAAAAAAATGTTAAAAAAAGAGAAAGCAGTGCTCTCATCAGCTTTCTCTTTTAAAAGCCTTTCTTTCAGTGGCTATGTGGAAGGAGTGTGGACTGCAGAGGAGTGAGAGTGGAAGCAGGGGACCAGGTGCTCAATTATGGCTCATTAATTATTATTGAACATCTTGGAGAGACTTGCCCCCAGCCATGGCCAGTGATAAAAAGACACTTCTTGGTGGGGCTCCCCCAGCCGCCAGGCTTACTTCACTCAAAGCTTGAATCACACTGTGCTGTAATTAGTCACTCACTTGTCTGCATCCCCTCAACAGAGTTCCCTGGATGCAGTGGCTAGACACGAGGTCTATATCATCCCTATAACTCATCCTGGACCTTGGTGCCCAGGGGTGTCCCTGGCATTTTTTGCAACCTCTGGGCAGAAACTTTTAAGAGCCACCATGCAATTAATTCATCTTTTACCAGAGGCTGGTGATGCTTTGGATAGAGGAGGCCAGGAGCCCCAATCCCAGAATGCTGAGTGGAGTAGGTATCATCTCCCAGGTGATAGATAGATGGTGGATACATAGTGTGAGCACAACTCTGCACATAGATTTCTGGCTGTTTGGTACACAGCTTAGCCTATCCTGCTTAGCACACATGCTAACTACACAACACTGAGCTGGGAACTTAAATAACCCTGAGTGCCAGTGTAGATGGCAGGTATTCAGAGGCAGTATTGCAGACCAAATAGTAAAATCAGGGTTTCTGGAGTCAGGTGGCTCTAGGTTTGAATCTCTGCAGAGCCATTTAAAGCCATAAGTGACTTTTCACAAAGGGCAACAGGTGTGACTTTGCTTGCTTTGCTAAAGGGTTAGACACCTGATAATTTAGTGGTATCCTTTGTTCTTCTTAGGGGAGAAGAGGGTGACCATACTCTCTTGCATCTGGGCCATCTTCATTTCTACCAGACTTCTGGTTACCTGCCTGTGGCCATTGCTGTGACCTTCTTCCTTCCTGAACATAACCTCTGAGCAAATCCCCAAGGAAGCAAAGGGACCCATTGTGCTTGGGTCTTAGGAGCTCTGTAGGGCAGCCTGTGCCTTTGTATGGACACTTCTCTTTCTCCTGTGTTTCTATTGTGTCACATGGGAACAGAGACAGAGCAACCTTTGCCTTTGGGATTCCTCAAACACACCTGCTTAGGGGTGAGAGGGTGGGTCAAGCTTGAAGATTCTTCGCCTATATCCAGAGATCTCTAACTGCTTCTCTTGATTTCTTCAGAAATTCTTCTACCCCCAGGGACTATCTAATCCCAGGCAGGCAGTAAATATGGCTCTGGCTTATCATGTCTTTTCTGAGGATATTCACCAGGTTAGCAAAATACCTTTTCTCTGTGTTGTTCCCACATCCTTTCCTTGAGGCAATGGATGCCATATGGTGGAGCTGCTGAAGAGGTAAGAAGAGGTCATGGGGTAACAGGAAATACCAGAGAAAAGCAATAATTGGTAAGTATTTAAAATTATCACTCCACATCATTAGCTATTACAATAATTGTTATTACTATAATCATTACAGACATATTGAGTTATGGATTCTTTTATTAATAAATGAACTCCCTTCACCTCATGCTCCCTTCCCCAAATAAAACCCCCTTAATTAAAGCTTAACTTTTTTGCCTTACTGCCTCAGAAATGATTTCCTGACCTCCAGCTCACACATTTTTCCCCTGTTTGGTTCTTGTCTCGACTAGTCTCTGCAAGACATGTGAATATATATTTAATAGGAATTTTTTTATGTATCTGTATTTCCTTTTGCCTTCTGTATCTGTTATCTCTTGCTGCAATAACTTCTGAATGAGCACTGATTCAGTGACTGTGTGATGTTCATGGAGTTTATGAGTCAAGAATTAGCAAAGAGTAGGAATGAGATGGTTTGTCTTTGTGCCATGACGTCTGGGTTATGATCTGGGAAGTTCTTTATCTTAATCTCCACTCCCACCCCTAGGGTGAAAGCGAGTTGGTGTCTGGGGCAGGAATCATCTGGAGATGCTATTACTCACATGTGTGGCATCTGATGCTGATGGTTTGCTGGTTCTGCATACTGACTGGGCTTCTTCCCAATATGGCGGCATCATGACCTCCTACATGACAACTCAGAGACTGAAAGGCTAAGGCTCCAAGAGAAACAGGTGAAGGTGCTATTGTTACTCTAAGCTGAGTTGGACCTCACATGTCACCATTTTTACCATTAACTCCAGACTTAAGGGGGAAGAAACCTAGGTCCTATCTCTCAGTGGGTGGAGTGTCAGACGCATCTTTAGAGAATTTGGGGGTGGGAATTCTGTTAGAGTAATCTCTGACAAATTCTATCTGCCTTAGTCTTGTCAGTAGAAATTGCTTACCTAGAGTAGTGGTCATGACTTAAATCACTTTGCATGTTTTCCAAGTCTATTATACAGAATCGTGAAAAAGAACACATAAAAATTTACTACAGGGAGTCGGGCGGTAGTGCAGCAGGTTAAGAGCACCTGGTGCAAAGCGCAAAGACTGGCATAAGGATCTCAGTTGGAGCCCTTGGCTACCTACCTGCAGGGGGTTGCTTCACAAGTGGTAAAGCAGGTCTGCAGGTATCTATCTTTCTCTCCCCCTCTTGGTCTTCCCTTCCTCTCTCCATTTCTCTCTGTCATATCCAACAATGACAACATCAATAACAACAATAATAATAACTACAACAATAAAACAAGGGCAACAAAAGGGAATATATAAATAAAATTAAAAATTTAAATAAATAAATAAATTAATTAATTAATAATTACTACAAAATAGTGACCCGGGGGGGTGATACAGAGGATAGAGTTTTATTGGATTTAAAAGCATAAGATCCATCCCATGTTCAGTCCCTGACATTCTGTGTGTCAGAGCAATACTCTGGTTCTCTCTCTCTTTCTCTCTCTCTCTCTCATATTTTCTCATGCTAATAGATAAAAATAAATCTTTGTTTTATAAAAATACCAAAAAAATAATCAGCAACATTTTTTTTTGTTGATGGAATAATCTGTAATTATAATGATTTGTAATCTGTGGAAACAGCCACATGACATTATCAGTTAAATAACTGGAGTCAAGTAGCATTTCATCATGGACAAATTGCCCAGATAGATGTATCATCCCAATGCCACTTAACCAATACAATAACTTTGCCATGGAGGAGTTGATAGCCTTTCTCCTGAGTTCATTGAGGCCTCAGAGAATTTGGACAACTTGTCTAATTTCAACACAACTGCTAAAGACATATTGGAATCCAGGATTTGCCTCCTAGCCTAGGATGCATCCATCCCCACTCAGTGGCAGACACCCAACTAAAACAAAGGTGAAAAAAAACAAAACAGGTAAGTAGGACTCCCCAGTGTTTGTCTTGAAAGCTTTGCCAATCCCCACTTTAACATCTGTAGGCTGTTTCTACTTCCTGCTTTGCCCCTTTCCAGAAGGCTCCATCAGGGGAGGACTCCAAGTTCAGTGTCGAAAGCCAGGCTCATGGTAACTGAAGATGGTTGGCAAACAGTCTTTGAACAAACTTGTCTCATGCAATGCCGGGTCGGTTTCACAAGTGCATAAAATAACAACGGAATCAAAGACATAAACAAGAGCAAGCCTGTAATCGTCACAGAGCTGGGTAGGCACGGGGGCAGGAAGGCAGCTTCTGATGCCGTGGCCCCGCCGGTTTTCTTTGCAGGCGATTCCAGCGCTCTGGCCATCTGTTCCTTGTTGTGGGTGGTTAAGTGAAATGGGCTGCCAATACAAATAGCCCCACTTGAGGTTTGTTTGCATAAATTGTTTTGAAAGCTTCATGACGAATTTTCAGGATTACTTGCAGTGGTAGGGACCTCAGTGGAGGCGGAAATCAAAATGTAGAGATACCAGTTGGAATCCATTAATTTGCTTGCAGCCCGGCGCCCTCACTCTGTGGCTTTAACTGGCTGTGTGACCTGGGGCTGTTGAATTAACCTCTCTGTTTTTAGTTGCCTCATCTGCGCAATGGGAGGTGATAGCTATAGTAGCTGCCTCACACGATTTAGAATATGAAATAAGATGATTCTTACAAAACACACAGTACAGGGACTGGCATATGGTATGTATTCAATCAATGGAAGCCTTTGGAATCTTCTTGCTGAAATGGGATGGACGGGGGTGGGGGGGGGGATAGTCCCAGTTGGTGCTCAAAGTCAGACAGCCCTGGTGTTGTGTTCCAACTAGGTGAATGCCTGTCTGTGTGGTCTTGGGAAAGTTACTTTTTTTTCTTCTTTTTTCTGAGACTCGGTTTTGAAACATGGGTAATGGAACTAATAATAAGCAAGGAACACTATGTAAAACACCAAGACTGTGTCAAGTCCTTGCAATGGCTATGCTGCTATTATTCCATAATGGCTGTGACTAGGCTACTGCAGGATGACTTGGAACCATTTGCTGTTGAGGTCGGGGATGGCACATGCTTTCTTTTTCTGTTTCCTGTCTCTCCCATGTTTCTTCTGGTTGTTTGTTGATACTACCTGAGACAGGCAGTGGCCAATGGCTATCTGGCTGGCTACTTCTAGTCTAGCATATGTCCTTATTTTTGAAGTAAATAAATTAATTATTTCTCATTAATTTTATTTGCTAGGACAAAAAAAATGAGGGGAGAGGGAGAAAGAGACTCACCTGCAGCTCTGCTTTACTGCTCATGAAACTTCCTTCCTGCGGGGGGAGGGAGGAACCAGGGGCTTGGATCCAGGTCTTTGCACATTGTAGCATGTGTGTTCTACCAGGTATTTTAGCACCTGGTCCCACCGTGTGCATCCTTATAATAGACATGCTAAGGAGTGGGGAAGTACCTCGCCGTGTGGAGAACCCTGGATTTGGTGGAGCACTCTGGCACCACCCGAGGGCACCTGGTGGAGAAGCTCCTTGGGTGGTGGATTGGCATTCTGGCTCCCCACCCCCTCTCTGAAGTTGTAAAAAGTTGGTTAAGAAGTGACGGGATTGCACTTATGAGAACCCAGTGCTTTTGGGGAAGTGGAATTATATATTTATAAGCAAGAAAGAATGGACATGCTAAACCAGAACTATGGTGACTGCTTTTCTGAGATTAGTCTGTAAAGGTGGAGCAACATCTGAAGAAGGAGACACAAGTGCTCACTGGGAAAGTACAACTGGTGCTATGGGTGAAGGGTGAGAGGCACTGACACATAAGTGTGTTCTTTGACCCAGATCTACAACTCCAGCAAAGAAGGCATCCAAACCAGTACTTGCAAACATTTGGCTGGGAAAGAAAGAGGGCACAGGGAGTGAGGGACCAAGGGCCCTCTATAGCATTCTGGAGATGCTGTAGCATTAGGATAGCCCACAGCCAAATGCTGCAAATGTTTAGCTTGGTTTTGTGAACTTCCTCTGTACTATCAGCAATGTGCAAGAGGTTACCCAGGGAAAGAGCTTCAGACTGGGGGGCTGGGCAGTGGTGCACCAGATAAAGTGGACATGATAATTGTTCAAGGTCCTGGTCCATGTGTGTGTGTGTGTGTGTGTGTATAAGCTTTATAAGCAGTGAAGCAGTGCTGCAGGTGTCTATTTTTCTCTCTATCTTACTTTCCCAAGCCCTCTCAATTTCTGTTTCTATCAAGAATATATATATATATATATATATATATATATATATATATATATATATATATATATCTAATTTTAAAGCCCTGGGACCTGTGTATTTGTTGTGAAGGCACAGAACCTCAGATATAGCCCTGGTAGAAAAATTTTTTCAAGCCAATTATCCAGGATTAGAGACAGAAAGGGAGACAGAAGAGAGAGGGGAACTAACAAAAGCATTAGACTGTGGAGAAACAGAGGAGAGACACAGAGCCAGCATCACAGAGAGCAATGGGAAGAGACAAGGTATGAGAGATATAGTGGAGAGAAATATGTTGAGACTGCCCTGAGTCCTCCAAGGTCAGAGCAACAGAGGATGGAGACTGATTTGTTCTGGAGAGTCAGGTACTTGCACCCAGGAGCCATCAGGAGTAGTGGTGGTTCCTATGCTACCCCCAGACCACCTGCTTCACCATAGGACCCTTCTCACAGAGCCTGATGGGGCCTTTCATCCTCTGGTCCTTGTTCCCTCTCATAAGGCAGGCTGGGAGCTTCCCAGGTGAATTGAAGGCTCCAAGCTCGTGACTGGGCTGGTGGAAGCCTTTCTGTCGATGACAGTTAAATTGTGGAAGCCTCTGTTCTTTAAAGACATTGCAGCTGCAAGAACCCTTCGATGGCCATCACCCCCCACACCCTCAAATGAAAGCCAGCTGCCCCCATCCCAGAGATTGTACATTTCTCACCACTCAAGACAGTCCTCCAACTTTCAACTCATGCCTGCCAGTTGCCTTGACAGGCCAGAGCACCTAATGATATTTTATCGTGTGATTTCCCCCAAGTACTCGTGTTCTGCCACCCCGCCCCCCCATTATTTTCAGCTAATGGACTATATCTGGACACATTTGCTCCAACAAGCTCTGTCTGAGTAAGAAGCAGAGTGGTCCCCCATAAATCAGGGGTACAGGTGAAACATTAGGCTTTTTGTGGGACCTCACCAAGCAACAGGCTGTGTGTGTTTTTGTGTGAGCAGTGTGACAGCTATCCTGTCCCAGGTGGTTGTGAAACTCGCTTTCTACCTGGGAGGAGTGCATAGTGAGCTCTTTTGTCTGGTACTCATGGTCACTTGATATGTGTGTGGAGTTTCTATCTTGCATGTGAGTCCCTGAGGACATACAATTAAAAAGCAGGCTCCAAAGGGCATTCTGAGAGGAGACACACACACACACACACACACACACACACACACACACACACACACTTCGAAGTTGAAAAGGCTCAGTGGCTCACTGACAGACCAGAAGGCCCAGTTGCTTCTGGAATCTTCCCAGACAAGTAAGTGTACCCTCAGCTTTGTGGTGTAGGTTGTGCAATGTACTTCTCCTGCAGGTGGACAAGGAAAGGCCTCAAAGGCAGAAAGGTTTTTGTTAATTTTATTTTTCTTCTAAGGTGCTTGAAGAGACTGGAAAGGAACAAAAAGTTAGGCTTGGGACCTGGCAAGATGGTTCACTTGGCCTATGTATCTGTTTTGTCATGTGTACAACTTAGCTTTGAGCCTGGCTCCCACTGCACTGAAGGACACTTCAGTGCTGTGTTGTGCTGTCTTTCCTTTTCTTTCTCTCTCTCTGAAGCTGAAAAAAAGTCAACCTGGACACAACGATGGCCACCTCAACGTGCTTCACTTCAGACTGTGTCCAGAGACTTCAGGTGTGGAATGACAACCCTTCAGCTTCATTACTCGGGTGAGACCTTTCCTTTCATAGTATACTCTAATTTCATCTCAGGTGGTTCACTTTCTAACAAAGTCCCAAAACCTAGATATACACCAGTTTCTGTGAGAGAGAGCATATGTTCACACGTATCCATAAACTACTGTAAAATATATGCCTGAAAGCAGAAGTGCACTAGAGTTTGCAGTGAGTACCCCCCTAACATTTCCTCTCCACTATTCCAAGCTTTGGGTCCATGATTGCTCAACAATTTGTTTGGCTTCGTATGTTAACTCTCTTTTCAGTCACCAGGTTCCAGATGTCATCAGGATGCCGGCCAGGCTTCCCTGGACTAAAGACCCCACCAATGTGTCCTGGAGCTCTGCTTCCCCAGAGACCCATCCCACTAGGGAAAGAGAGAGGCAGACTGGGAGTATGGACCAACCAGTCAATGCCCATGTTCAGTAGGGAAGCAATTACAGAAGCCAGACCTTCTACCTTCTGCAACCCACAATGACCCTGGGTCCATGCTCCCAGAGGGATAGAGAATGGGAAAGCTATCAGAGGAGAGGGTGGGATATGGAGATTGGGTGGTGGGAATTGTGTGGAATTTTACCCCTCCTACCCTATGGTTTTGTTAATTAATCCTTTCTTAAATAAAAAATAAAATAAAATAAATAAATTAAAAAAAATCAACCTGGAGTGGCAAGACTCCAGCAGCAGAAACAACAACAACTGATAAGTTAGGCTTGGGCCCAGGAGCTAGAATTTTGTTCTGTAACAAGTATGGAGTTGGGCTGGTAAAACAGTTCACTTGGATGGTATGCTGCTTTGCCATGTGTAAAACCCAGGTTCTAGCCCAGTGCCCATTGCATTGAAGACGCTTCAGTGTTGTCGTTTCTTTCACTCTATTGCCCTGTTACTCTGTTTCTCTGTCCCTCTGTCTCTATCTTAAAGACATGTGAGGAATCATTGAAGGCTTTGGAAAATAAAATGGGGACATCTGAGATGTGGGTGGCAATATAAGTTAACACCATTATGGGCAGAAAAAACAAAAACTCACAGAAGAGAATCTTTGAGAAATCAGCAGGAAAAGAACACTCAGCCTGTGGTTATTAGAAGAACTGGGTCTGGGTACAGATAGAATTGGGAGGTGAATTCACAAGGTGAGGAGAATTCTGAGAACACTGGGCAAACAGTTAAGACCTCCAAGTCCTTCTATTTTTCATTTGGCTCCAAAGCTTTACCCCTGTGCAATTCCACTGCTCCCAAATGGACTTCTTTTTTCTTTCTTAATTTTACAGAAGAGAGAGAGAGAGAGATAGAGATAGAGAGAGAGAGAGAGAGAGAGAGATCCAGAGAAGAGAAACCTCAGTGAGACTCCATTATTCATGAAACTTCCACTGGTGCCATGTATGGTACTCTCAAGTGCTGCTAGGGCTCAAACTTGGATCCTCATGCATGGGAAAGTGTGCAAGCTATTAAGTGAATTCATCTGGCTCCTTCAGATTTCTCTGGAATTGACCCCAAGTGGCACTTCCTCTCAGCTGTTTCCTAAAACTGAGCATTCTTGTCTTACACTTGTCCAGCTAATCCTGAACCTCTATATTTGTGCCAGGTGATAAACCAAGAGTGGTTATGTAACATTACAGTTACAAAGAAATCCAGAGAAAATCTGACCTGAAACCATCCAAAGGAAGGAATGACAACTTTCCAAGAGCAGAGAGTAGGGATGCAGGTATTTGCTGTATAGGTGCACGGACCCTGACCTGGATGGCTTTCTGGTGAGTATGTGTGGGGGTGGGGCTGACCCACTCTAAAGAAGGTAATTTCTTCATCTGGTGTTTTTCTTTGGTCATCTTTGATATGTATCATCTCCGTGTGTGTGATTCACACAAGGGCCAGTTTTGGGTAGTTAGTCTTTCATGGAGTCAGGCCCCTTAAAAAGAAGCTTCCCTCCCATTTCTGCATCTGGCATTCAGTTCCAGTTCAGAGTGCACCACCAGGACTCAATCAACTCAGAGTAGAAACAGCCATTGGCAGTGGAGGAAACAGCAGTCCTCAGCATGCCAGAGGGTAATGTCTTTGGTTATGCCCAATATGAATAACAAACTGAAAAAGAAAAAAAAAAGCTAATTTGGACAAAGTGATTCAAATGTGTATGTGTTTTGAAGGAACCTGGAAGAACTTAGAGGAAGGAGATGACAAATACACGTTTCCGGAAAATATTAGCTGAGGCTGCAACAAATCTTGTTAGCAATCACAGGGCTCCCTTCAGAAGGACTTGGGCCACCTCATCGTGGGGGGGGGGCAATGATGTTCACAGTAATGCATGAAGGTGACAATGGGCTTCCCAAGTAGGGGTGAATATCTGTGTGTGTGTGGGGGGGGGGGTGGGGGGTTTACTCACAGCTAATTGATTTCCCCAGTTGATCACATGACATTTGAGCACCTAGAATACACACTATCTGATAAAAACCATCCTTGCCCTTGATGTAATATCTGAATCCACATATGACTGATGACTTTGGTTTCACTTTTGATGAGGTGGAGACAAGACCGAGAGAATTTTCCAGCACAGGATATAGAATTGCCTTTGGTCAGTTCAGGCCAGCCATCACTAGACAATCTTACCTGCTGTATCTCATTTAAATCCACGTGGGGGCAAGCTTTCCTGCCTCAGATAAACTACCCTCAGGCAACTCTTGTCGGCCTTCCCATGGCAAGATGATGCCAGGCTCACCTACCTGCCACTCTTGGGGTTTTGGCAAACCTTAAACCTAAATCCTTCAAGGCCCCACCAAGGGTCCATAACCTCACATGACCACTGGGTGTCGCTGTGCCACTGGGCTGGGCCACAGAGAGCATTTATCTGGCTGTTAAAAAAACCTGCTTCTTAAGGAAAACAGTGGAACATGACATTTGGGAAGCTAACTACTCAGACAGGCCTTAATTATAATACAAACCTTGTCAAAAAAAGATGATGTTTACTGTAGGAGGCATATTACATGAGTAACTTTCTTATGCTAGGAGACATCTTAACTCCAGTTTCAAACAAAATAGAAATAAAAATAAGACGAGACAGAAGGCAAGAGAGAAGCCAAAGGAACATGCCCAACTCTTAGTCCCCTAAATTGTGATATTCTGATGTGTTCTGTGGTTGTGTTGTGGGATGTGAACGCCAAGACAGATTTTTTTCTTCTTTTCCTTTTATTTTTATTCTTATAGTTTCCCTCTTTTTTTCCTTCTCCTTCTCCTTCTTCTTTCACTCCCCCTTCCAAAAGCCATACACACACACACACACACACACACACACACACACAAATGTTTTTCAAATGAACACAGGCAAGGATGTGTCAGTTCATGATGGATTGCTCACTCTGGTTCAGCTTTTGATAATTAAGTTCTACTCTTCACAGATGAAGGCTATTCTGCCAAATCCCAAATACCCTGAAAAATATAAAATTAGAACCTTATGAGGAAAAGAGATTAAAAGAGCTAAATATATATGTATGTTGTTTGGCTAAGTGGTGATTGGGGTAGGATGGGGTGCTGAGAAGGGGCATGAGTTGATAACTGCCTACTAATCTACCTGGGGACACATGGTGAGGAAGAAGGGAGAGCATTTACACACCACGATAAGGTCAAATGAAGTAACTAGATGACCTAAATAAAAAAGAAGAACATTTCTGACAGATATCACTATAATAGGACTAGAGAGTTAGCACTTCAGTTAGAGTGGGACTTCATAGAGGAAGCACTAGATATGTCAACTCTTGAGAGAATTTTCATAGAAGTCTACCCCCAATACATCCTAGAGGTAGATCACATTTTCTCACTACTATGACTTTTATCTTCACAAATATTGTATTTAAGACTTTGAGGTCACACACCCTTAAATACAAACTGCTAACTGGAATCCTCAAGCCTTGCAGAGAATTCTGAAGCATGAGCTGTGGATTTGTATGGTTATCCCAGAAGTTTACCATGAAGATTTGGCTGAGGTGGGGAAGACCCCAAGGAGCCTTCACACACTCGGCCTGGAGGCCACCATCTTGTTTTGCTGCTTTGTGGTTCACCCACTCTGCTCAGATGTGACTGGTAGAAAATCCAACCCTGAAACCAGTGGGTCCTTTCACTATAGATCAGCACCACTGACCACAACAAGCACCAGGAATTACCAAGTGATTTATTAGAGGAGACTGCAAAAGATACTTTAAAAGCAAATTCCCTTACCACCATGTAATGGACCAAAATGGGGAGGAAAGGACATCTATCCACATGGCCATTACGTTCTTGGCAGAGAGCACAGCTTAGTTGGCTCACTCAAGTGGGCAGGAGCTGGGTTTCACAAACCATTCCTATCTTGAGGATTCCTGGCACTCATTTGATCGCCTTGAAAGCTGGATGCTTATCTGCCTCAGTAATTTATCTCCTTGGAAGGAGAAAGCAGGGGCAGAGACAGATGCAGTTGATAAACACACCATTTTGCAGTGTACAATTAGCCTCCGTTAAATGTCAAAGTGCTGCCCACAGGGCTGCCTTTTTGCTGTGAAACTGATATTTCAAACTGCCCCAACTGGATCTCCTACTTCCCACTAGCGAACAGCCCCTCTTTCTGCCTGGGGGAACCAACTCAAGGAGCCTGGTGTGAAATTTCTCCAATCTGTAGGAAGGATGATGGAGATAGAGGTAAAAGAAGCTATATGGCCAGGGCAGGCCTTCATAATCTTTCTTTTTCACTTTACTAAGAAGCTCTTAGGGGTGGGGGAGGCAGCATAATGGCTATACAAAAGAACTTTCATGCCTTAGGCTCCAAGGTCCCAGGTTCAATCCCCAGTACCACCAAAAGCCAGAACTAAGTACTACTCTGAACTCGTTGCCTCTGTATCTCCCTCTCATTAAAATAAAACAAATAAAGTAAAATTATATATATGAATAAGCTATTGGATTTTGGTTGATTCCTATTTTTCGTAGTCATTTTTTTCCCTTTTCTTCATGCCTGGCCTTGGGGTAGTCTGGCCTGACCCTGAGCTCCAGGGGGAATGAGATAGCTTTTAAACCTGCTTTCTGTCAGAACTCCTTCCCCACTGTGATGGCTTGGTGGGAACCCAGAGATAAAAAATGGGAACTGACTTCTTCCATGAGGCAGGAAAACAAGCAGGAGGAAAGGAAGGCTTCCGGCCCCCTCTACCACGATAAGCCTAATTGGCTAGGTCTGCCTGCTGCGTGTTGATTACACCAGGCTGGGTGCCTGGTGCAGTGGTGGTTCGCATGTTCAGTCTGCCCTCCTGCTCCTGATGCACTGGTTTTGAAACATCATAAATTGAGTCAAGGTGGGCAGTCATCACTTCTTTTGGGGACCTTAGAACAACCTTTTCTCTGACTCTCTAGGACCCAGTATGTCACACCTGTTGGGTGGAAAGGATGCCTTAATTGAATTCTGGAAGAACAGAGTTCCCAAACTATGTCTTTTATGTTTTAGTCAGGTCACAGAATCTACCCAAATACTGTTTGGGGGTCCCCAGTAGGTGAGGTTGGGTCAGGGAACACACTGGGCTGGACCTGGGCATCTGCTCTGCACACTAGACTAAGATGGTAATGCAAAGGAAGAAATGGCTGGAAGGTTATTTTTGAGGCCTATAGCATTGTGGTTACAGCTGAATGAGCCTGGGCAAGTCACCTTACCTCTCAGAGCTTCTACTCCCTCTTTTGTAACAAGGAGATTATGATAGTACTTACCTGAAAATAAACACCTTAAAAGATCATTGAAAGAATTAAATTAGCCCCAGCATAAAGCTTAGACTAGTGTGTGGTCCAAAGCAAATACTCAATGTACCTTAGCAAACAGTAGATGACTGACCATCACCATCATCATCATCATCTCTGTCACTCTCCAACTCAAGATCATATTTAGATCTCTGGAGGCAACTAAGAGTTGAAAACATGTCAATATAGTAGTGGAGGAGTATGAGATGAGGGAGACTCTCTTTAAAATTATTTATTTGCTATTTAACAGACGCAGAAACTGAAAGAGAAGGGGAGATAGAGAGGGAGAGATAGAGTTACCTGAAACACTGCTTCACCACTTGTGAAGTTTTCCTCCTAACCCCCCCCCCCCCGAAGGTGGGAACCAGGGAACCAGGGACTTGAACTTGGATCCTCACTCTGGAGAAGTGAATTTATATTGAAATGTTTTCGTTTTGGAGTAATTTTAGATTTAGACAATAGTTAACACAGAAAGTGCAGAGATTTTTTTCAGACACTTCCCCTGCTTCCCCTAGCACTAAGAACTCAAAATATTGCTCCAGATTTGATACAAGTATCACTGTTCCCTTGCTAATGATAAATTCAGGATTATGCATGACACTTAGTTATATCTCTGTAATTTTCCCCAATCTAAGACAATTCCTCAAGCTTCTCTTTTTTGGTCCAGCCCTGACAATTTTGGAGTTAAGTGGCCAGGCGTTTTGTAGATGTCCCCATAGATTTGTCTGATGTTTTTGTTTGTTTGTTTGTTTTGGTTTTTTTTTCATGATTAAGTAGAATGTATATGTTCTGGGAAAAGAACTTCATGGAGGCCAACTACACTCTTCATAACATCATCTTGAGGGTATATGATATCAACATTGCTTTTCACTGTGGCCTTAAACTTCACCTATTAGAAAGTTACACACAGAAAGATAAACCAGCACTCTGCCCAGCACTGGCTTATGGTGGTGCCAAGGATAGAACCTGCAACCTTGGAGTCTCAGGCATGAATATCTTTTGTTATAACCATTATGCTTGCTCCCCAGCTCTTTGTCAGGTTTCTCCACTGGCAAAGTTTTTTTTTTTTTTTTTTCATTTTAGGCTCAATTACTTGGAAATGAGTCACTATGTCTAGTCCATATTCAGTGAGAGAGGAATGAAGCACCACTACTTGGAGGAGGGAAATTTCTCTATATATTTCTCAATGCGTTTTTATTATTTAAAAAAAAAAAAACGTGATGACATGCATGACATGCACATAACATACAATTTAACATCAGCCATTTTTAAATATACAGTTCTCTCAAAGTATTAAAATACCTTTATTGAGATACCATTTATGTACCATAAAATTTACTCCTTTCAAGTGTGAAAATCACTAGTGTTAGTATATTCGCAGAGTTTGTACGACCATCATCACTAAGTTTAGAACACTTTTATCTCCCCAGGAAGAAAGCTCAAACTCATCATCAGTTACTCTCCATTTTCCCCTCCACCCAGATCCTGGCAAGAACTAACACACTTCTGTCTCTATAGATTTTCCTATTCCGGGTACTTTATATATGTGAAACCACAGAGCATGTGGTCTTTGTGACTGACTTTTCACATTGATGTATCTTCAAAATTCATTCACATTGATGTATCTTCAAAATTCATTCACACTGTAGCATATGACAGTATCTATTCCTTCTTCTTGAGAAAAATATTACTCTATTGTATACATTACTCTATTGTATACTTATTGTATACATGGTTTATTTTTTCCTTATCTGTTGATAGATGTTTGTACTACTTCTACTTTTGGGGTATTATGAATAATACATCCATGAATATTCATACAGAATATTCATACTTTTTGTGGACATATGTTTTCATTTCTCTGGGGTGTATAACTTGGGGAAGAAATTCTGGGTTATAGGATAACTTTATGTTTATCATTTGAAGAGCTGTCAAATTATTTTCCAAAGTGGCATTTTGCATTTTAAGTAGTGATAGACTAGGGCTCTGATTTCTTCATATCATTGTTATTATCCATCTTTTTGATTATAGTTCTCTTAGGGGAGAATAAAGAGTTATCTCATTGTAATTTTAATTTCCATTTCCCTCAGGGCTAATGATACTGAGTATCTTTTCATGTGTTTATTGGGTATTTACATATCTTCCTTGGAAAAAAATTGTATTCAAATCCATTCTTCTTCTAAAAATTGGGTTATTTGCGTTTTTATTATTAAGTTGCAAGGATTCTTTATATATTCTGGATACTAGTCCTTAACAGATGTTATGATTTGTAAATATGCTCCCTTTATTTGAATTGTCTTTGCACTTTCTTGATGGTGTTATTTGTAGTACAAAACCTTCTAGTTTTGATGTGCCTAGTATCTATTTTGTTGTTCTTGTTTGTGCTTTTCTGTACCATATCAGAGAAATCATTGCTTAATCTGAGGTTATGGAGATTTTACTCTTATTATTTCTTCTAAGAGTTGTATAGCTTTAACGTTATGCTAAGTGCAATAGCTAAGTGTGCAGTTAGGGCCATGATCCATCTTGTGTTGACTTTTGTAAAATGAGAGGGTATAATTTCATCCTTTTGCCTGTGGATATTCAGTGGTCTAGCATTTACTAATAAGACTATTTCTTCCTCCACTGAACTGACTTGGCACTTAATGTATTTCTGAAATAACATCTTGTAAAAGAAAATTTGAAGTGCCCAGCTTGCTGTTCCTAACCCAAACTGTCTAGTCAATGATTGTGACAAGTAACACTTAATGATTATGTTGTTTAATGGACAGAACATTTGTTTGGAGGAGTCAGTCCTACAAACTTAGATTCTTTTATTAGCCCCATGCTTATTAGCTGTGGAACTTAGCCTCTTTGATACATGCCTTGACTTTTCTGAACCTCAACTCCTCTACCTGAGAAATGTGAATTGTGCAAGATTGACAGAGGTTGTGTATTTGCTGTAGACTGTAGTATAACAAATTACCTCCATATTTAGTGGCTCAAAATAAATGATATTGAACATCCTATTGGCTAGGAATCTTGCAGTGGCCAAACTGGGCTCTTTGGTTCAAAGTCTCTCACTGTTAGTCAAGATGCTGGTTAGGCCTATGGTTATCTGAAGACTCAACTGGAGGAGGATCTACTTTCAAATTCCTTCATGCAGCTGTGACAGGATTCAGTTGCACATCAGCTGTTAGGTAAAGGTGCAGACATAGAACAGCTCACAACATGCCAGCTTCTTTCATCAGAGCAAGTGAGAAGAATCTGAGTGTGTGCAAGATGAAAGTTAACTAATCCTGAGTGATAATCTATCATGTTTGCATATTCTAGTTGTTAACAACTAGTTATTAGATTTATCCCATGTTTATTTACTTATTTTTAATATTTACTTGCTTATTGTGAAAGTCAGAAAAAGAGAGGGGGGAACTGAAGCATTGCTTAGTTCTGGCATAAAGTGGTATAGGAGATTGATCTCTGGGGCCTTGGGAATGTGAATTGGTGCTCTAACAGGCTGAACTATCATCCTGGTCCTAATTCATATTTAAAGGGAAGGAGTTACACAAGTTAATTAATACCAGGAGATAGGGACTATTTAAGGTCATCACACTTTCAAGGAAGCAGGAACAGGCATTTGTAGACCTCAGAGATTAGGATTATGGTTTGTACACAGTGGGCCTCTTTGCCAGTTTTTATGGAAGGAAGAACCCATTTTTGTAAGACTTATTCTAAACAACTGCTTTGTATCAACAACTTTAAACTCTCAGAATTCAGCTCTTTGTGCAGTGAGGTAAAAACAAAAAAAACAAACAAAAAACATGTGTCGGTCTGGCTTCGCGAGAGGAGACAGACGACCCGGGACTCATGGCTGGGCTGTAGGCAGTATCTCTTTATTCATGCAGAACGCAGCACAATCTAAGCCAAGCTAAGCTAAACCTAACACTACAACTTCAACTTACCACTACCAAAACGAACAATGTTGTTCTTATATACTTTCCAAGTAGGGTGTAAACAGGATGTGACGTAGAGAGGGTGGAGAGAAAAGTGACTGGTGAAAATCAGGGTGTGACAAGGAGAGGGGGCGGAGCAGGTGAGAATTCTACCACTGAACCACTAATGCCTTGGAGGAAGTGTGGTGCTTTATGTAAATGTAAAAGTGATTTATGTAAATAGACCACTTTGAATGGTATCAAACCAATCCCTATACAGGCATACCGGTGCTTGGTTAAGCAGAAGCCAGGGGGAGGTGGCATACTACCCAACAAACATGGTTCTGGTGGTGCACTGGTTGAGGGCATATATTACAGTGCACAAAAACCCAGGTTCGAGTCCCTGGTCCCTACCTGCAGGGGGAAAGCCTCACAAGTGATGAAGCAGTGCTACAGGTGTCTCTCTGTCTCTTGTCCTCTCTATCTCCCCTTCCCTCTCGATTATTGGCTGTCTCTATCCAATAAATAAAGATAAAAAAAAAGTGGTTCTGATGGAAGGAGTTTAATGGAAACCTGCTAGTTGCCTGTTTCATTTCCTGTCCTTCATTGGAAAGCTACATTTCCTAGTCTCCTTTGCTAGTTGGCTTCTGACTGAGGGAAGTCAGTGTGTATAGGAGCGAGGGGGTAGAAGGGAGGCAGCAGGGATGGTGGAGACTGAAGCCTGGGAGAAAAAAAGCCAGAGCATTTCTTTCTAGTCACTTCCTCCTTTGAGTGAATTCCTTAATAGGTGCTGTAGCTCCAGTTCATATCCTAGAGACCATCTCCTGTGACTGCAGCCTCAGCAGGGCAATCTGTGACCCCAGCTCCCAGGCTCTTTCAGGTTCTACTTTTGCTCCTCCATTTTTGCTCCTGCCATCATTGAGCTGCCTGTTTTTATGCCCGTTTGACAATTCAAATCTGTGTCACCTTTGAATCTAACTCCCTGCATTAAATTCTATTGGTTAAGATGCCTGGATAGGACTCACTTTTCCAGTCAGATCCTGGTTAATGCCTTTCTTGGAAGTTTTAGAGCATCCTGTCTCCTTGGATCACGATACTTTATTAGATCCTTGCAACACCTCTGGGAAGAGGCAGGAGAGGGAGTAGATGTTGGCCTCACTTTACAGATCTTCATCTGCGCTACAGCTCACTTTGGCAAGTGGGCTTCTGTGAGATGACACAGAAAACCAGTGGTGACAAGACCCAACACCAAATCCTACATGCCCTTAAGCCCTGGGCTTCTTGCAGCTGTCACTCAAGTCTCTATCTAGCTCTCTTCTTGTCCAAATGCCTTCATGTCTCCTTCTAAAAACTCTCTTTGAATTTAAGAGGGGCTTGCAACCAGTTTTTGGTCAGGAGACACATAGAATGTTTCATTATCATTCTTTGATAATGACTCTGCAGTTTCTACCTGGCACTAGGGCTTAGGAGGATTCTGAGGAGGCTGGACATCTTGGCTCAGGGCCATGCCTTCTGAAAGGAAGCAACACCTTTTAAAATTTTATTATCTCAGAAGAAGCACTTTTTTTTTTTTTTTGCACTCAGAGTTCCCAAAGGCACCATATAAGTAAGTTAGTAGCTACTCTAGTTGGAAACACCTCTGAGATGGGATGAAAGCTACATGATTTCTCCTCAGACACATTTGCCAAAACATGTGCCTAAGTTTAAGGCTTCTCAGGCTCCACTGAAGACCACTGGGACACATACTTGGTGCCCATGGAATTAAGCTTCATTCATAGTTGTGTGCATTTCAGAGTTCCAAGATACTTTTCACCAGCAGGAAACATCACCATGTCCCTGTATGTGTTTTCCATTGTTTATTTAATATTTCCTTGATGTTGACTTCTGATGTTTCAATTTAACTATAAAAAGGTCCTGGGGATCACTACCACAATAGCTGCACAACCACAAACTTGAAGGTGGCAAAGAGTTTGAATCTGGAGCCAGACTTCCTGACTTGGAGTCTTGGCTCCACTACTCATTAGCTATGTGACCTTGCACACATTACTTGACCTCTCTGTGTCATTGTTCTTCACCTATAAAATGAGACTAAAAAGAGCACCTTCTTCATTGAGTTGTCAAGATTAAAAATGCTCATGTACAGAGAGTCCTTTGAATTGTGCCTGGGGCATAGTTAGCACACAATAAATGCTAGTCTACATATTATTGCGACACCAGCAATTTTTTTCCCCCCAGTACATTTAAAAAAAGAAAACAAAAAAGACACAAGAAAACAAAGTTTCACATTGTGGGCCACTCCAAATCCTGTGCACTCCAGTAGCTCACACTTCTAACACTTGGGAAAATGTTGATGAGTACTTATCATTTCTAAGAGAAAGACACACACACACACACACACACACACACACACACACACACACACACACACACACTCCAGCAAGAGAAACAGGAAATCCCAAGGAGGAGATAAAGTAACTGATAGTCACTTTGGGAAGATACAGAGAGGGCCTCTAAGGGTATGTTTGTTTCAGGATTACAGTGACAGAGCCATAAGGGAAAGCAGACTGTTTACCCTAACCCATACCACCTTCCAGAGAGGCCAGGAAATGAAGCCACTGCTATCTGGTGACAGTGTGGTTATGAGGGCTCTTTGCTCCCTGTGTTAGCTGTGAGCTGTCCAAGGCCTCCCATATGGCCCACTGGGTGCTCACTTCTGGAGCCTGGTCTGTACACTGAAAGCTCTGCTTAGAAGGGAGGAGACTCCACTATAGCCCAACTTACCTGCCTATAGTGGCTACTGGGGAGGCATTTGGGTCTTGCTATTTGTGATTTCTTTACCTGATTTCTCTCTCCTCCTTCTCCTTCTCTTCCTTCTTGCTCCTCCTCCTTCTCTTCTTCATTTGATTTCTCTGCCTCCTTTCCCTCCTCTTTCTCTTTTCTTCCTTCTTCTCCTCCTCGTCTTCTTTTTGCTTTTCCTCTGTTCCTCCTTCTCATTTTGCTTTTCCTTTTTTCTTCCTCCTCTTTCTCCTTTTCCTCTTCACCTTCCTCCTTTTCTCCCTCCTCCTCTTCTTCCTTCTCCTCCTTCTCTTCCTAGTTGTCCTCCTTCTCCCTCCTCTTTCTCCTTCCTTCTCTGCCTCCTTTTTCTGCCAAGTTGGGTCCATGTATAAACATGGTTCCACCACTCTAGGCTGCCTTTTCATTTAGATAGAATAGATGCCACAGCACTAGAGTTTCCTCTGCTGCTATAGTACCTCCCGTGTGTTGCTGGGATTTGAACCTGGGTGGTGGACATAGCAAAGCAAATACCCTACCTGGTGAGCTATTTCTCCAGTCCCTACTCCTCCCTAATTTGGTTCTAGAGAGGTTCACCCAACTTTATTTTTACTTCTGCTTCATAATTTCAGGGGAGGTGCCTGGCACTGGATTAAGTCAATCATCCCTCTTGTTGTCCTATTTGGTTTTAGAAGTGGACATGTGAACCAAGTAAGCCCAATTAGAATCAAACTGACTTAACCCTGGGGCTCACATTTAAACACAGAGAAGGGACCACACTTCCTTGAGCCTACATTGAGAATGCACATTCCCAAAAATGGCCTGAAATGCCCAAGGTTGGAGCTGGCTAATGGGGAACAAAACTAAGGGGTAAACAAAACCAGAAGGTGGATCCTGCTGATACAGTGTGAGCCTGAATCACAATGGGTCTGAAATCCATGTCACTCTTGACTCTTATGTCTTTTGTAAGTGAAGATACAACATTTAGATCAAGCCCAGAAAAATTAGTCATCTCATTAAACAATTCCAGCTGGGTAGCTGGGGCTCTCCTTAAGCATTGCCACTGCTGGAAGTTAGGAAGTCAAAAACTTGGCAGTTCTATTCACTCTTGAATTTTGCCCTTCTAAAAAGCTGTATACATTCCTGAACTATGCTTTTTTTTTTTTTTTTTTTTTTTTTACCAGAGCACTGATCAGCTTTGGCTTATGGTGGTGTGGGGGATTGAACCTGTGACTTGGAGCCTCAGGCATAATAGTCTGTTTGCATAACCATTATGCTATCTACCCCTGCCCTGAACTATGCATTTTTTTAAAAAAAGGATTCCGATCTGCATTATAATGTTGATCCTGTTTTGCTACATAGTGTGCCAGTGAAAAGCATATGTATATTTTCTAAATCTACATGTGACTATTCAGTTCATAAGATATTTCAGACTTTATGTTATAAACCTTATCAGTACCTCCTAATGTTAACTTCACGGTAGTCCTATAAGGGGGCCTCTAAAACTGAATGCCAATCCCATTTTACAGGTGGGAAGACTAAACCTGAGAGAGATTATGGAATGACATACAGGGAGTAAAGATCGGATTAAATTCTATGCCTTCAGAGGCAGTGTTCTTTACTGAGTTTATATTTTAGTTATTCACAAAAGGACAGTGCTTTACATTTTATTTCATTATTTTTAAAAATGTTATTTATTGTGAGGCAGAATGAGTAAGGAGGGAGAGGAGGGGAGAAGCAGAATACTGCTCAGTTCTGGCAGAAGGTAATGCTGGGGACTGAACCAGTGGCCTCTGTGGCTTCAGGTATGCAAGATGTTGCTTTAACAGGTTGAGCTATCTCCATGATCTTGCATTGCCTTTGAACATGTGATTCTAATGTTCCTTTACACGTGACCCTATTTGTCTTTCACCATACTATGGGCCAGGTGACTTTCTCCTCATCTTGCAGATAAGAAAACTGAGATGCCTGCATACCTAAACTGCCAGTTTAGGTAGTTCTTGCAGTAACAGAAAGAATACATGAATGGAGATGGGCCTCAGGTCCTCCCTGGAGCCAAATGTGTCATATCCATATAGTAAGGTTTCCAAGGACTTATACTGCAGGTTATAGTATGGCTATCCACATACCCACATACCACAGCTCTAAATCAACCTTTAGATTAGATGCTAGTCTGGAGTAAGATGACAGGTTCATCATAGTAAGAGAAAATACCTTTAAAACATCTATAGTGATCTCAAGAATTTGAAATGTTATTAAAGGTGTTTACTGCCATATATATATATATATATATATATATATATATTTTTTTTTTTTTTCAATAGAGACAAGAGAAAACTTGAGGGAAGGGAGATAGAGAGGAGATAAAGAGAGATACTTTTACTACTATTTCATGAAGAGTTCTCATGAAGCTTCCCCCTTGCAGGTAGGGACCAGGGACTTGCACTCAGGTCCTTGAGCACTGTAATGTGTGTACTCTATCAGATGTGCCCTTATCTGACCCCTGTTACTTGAGTACTAAGCACAATAATCACAAACAACAGCCATAGCAGGTGCTTACTTCCAGGATGCCGTACAACCCAGGAAGTGCATACAGTAGGCACCATCACCATTTTAAAGACCAGCAGCTGAGGCTGATGAGCTGGGAGGCTACTTGTGTACAATCACACATTCCTCAGTGCTGACTCCAGCTGATTCCCTCTGCTGATTTCATCACTTTAGTCTTTGCACCTCCACATCACCCCATTTTGTGATGGGATAGCTTTACCCAGCCTCCCCTCACTCCCAGTGGTTCCACTCACTTGCCATTAATCCTCATTATGGCCGTCATAATACCTCCTCATAAATCTTTAACCACTTGGCACTTGATTATAACATAATAAAAGGATCGTAATGTAAATTGGTAGGTTACATTTATTGTTGTTTAAATGATGAGCGGGAAGAGAAAGTTCATAAAATATTTAAATATTTATTTCCCTCCAGGGCTCTGAATTAGAAGACTCGCTCTTATTCCTCTCTCAATACTTTTTTTCTACCCTTTAGACTGAGGCACAATAGGCCAGGGAGAACGCTCTGGTGCTGAGGCTTTATCTGCAGATACCAGGAAGCTGTGAAACATGATCTTCCTTCAGTTCAGTCCCAGCTGATTTGGGTAGGGTTGCTTGGTTTACACAAACTTCAGGCAAAAACCAGAGAGTAAATCTAAAAGCTGGGAGGCATCTTAACAGAACCCATTTCTACCATTTATCATCAGAGTAGTGTTGTGTAAACCGATCAGGATGCCAATTGCTTATTTATTTTTAAAATACTGTGACCTGGGAGATTGTACATTAGTAGAGCAAAGGTCTGGCATTCATGAGATCCCAAGAGTGATACCCTGGCACTGCAGATGCCAGAGTGATGCTCTGGCTTTCTTTATTTAAAAAAAAAAAAAGCTTAAATGTTTAGTGAGAGGAAGAAAGAAGAGCCTCACTTAATCATATGTGGTGCTAGGGATGAAATCTGGGATCTCATGCCTGCAGAACGTGGGCTTTACTTGTTGAGCCACTACTCCAGTTGCTAAAATATTAGGTTAAAACTAAAGGCATGACTTGGGATGATGAGGATTGATTGGCAGTGAAGTTAGTGTCAGCAGGGAGTGCTCATTAAAGAGGGTCTCCAGCTTGCATATGTGTCCGAGGTCTACTGCCAGTCAGCTCACATCAAATGACTTCCATGGGCATTCAGGGATGATTCATCTGTGCTCTTGACCTTTACCCCCCCAACAGGAATGTGTACTCATGGTCAAAGTTGAGGAGCAACAATATTCATAGTAACACTCCAGTGCTTTCTCAAGCTTTCATACTGTCAGGCGCTAAGCTCCCCCAAACAAATCTCCCAGTAAGCTCAGCATCAAGGCCGAAAAAGAACACCCTGCCTGAAGTGGGTGACTATTACAAGTGACACAGCAAAGGTTGCAGATACAACGAACAGCCATTTATACAGCCAGTGTATCATGGAATCCAAATGTGTTAGCATGACCAGCTCAGGCCAGATCGGGTTCCTGAGATTTTCAGCATGTTCAGTAGTGGAGAGTTGCTCAAGCACTCCTGGGCCAGTGGATCCCTTATGTTACTTTTATTACTCTATACTTCTTAGAGTAAGGGGACGAAATATGTTATAGACCAGGAGAAAAAGGTTTTGAAGTTGTGGAACTTCAGAAATGGTCACTTGTACTTGGCCCTGCAACCTTGGTAAACTCCCCATGTCAGCTTTCCCATCCAGCCTGATTTCTATCTAATATATATGCATATGTCAACTAAGTTTATTGCTGGGGCTTGGTATCCTCATTACTGATCGACCACTCCTGGTGGCCACTTTCCCTTTTTTGTATATATATAGAGAGAGAGTGGGAGGAGGGAGGGGGGGAAAGGGAGAGAGAAAGAGAAACACCTGCAGCACTGCTTCACCACTCATGAAGCTCCCTCTTGCAGGTGGAGGTAAGGGGCTTGAACCTGGGTCCCTGTGCATGGTAACATATGTGCTCTATGAGGTGCATCATTGTCTAGCCCCCAGAGCCTAATATCAAACCCTAAAATCTCCTTCACTATCTATGTCCAAGTTCCCATCCTGTCTGGATTCCCATTATGATATCTCCCTGATCCCAGTCATTTTTAACCCCACATGACAAAATTGCTTTTTTCTGTTCCCTCATAGTAAAATCCTTGGGGGCAAAGGACTTTGTCTAGTTTGGTTGGTGCTTAATAATCTCTAGTGTCAAGTAGTCCACTGTGACTGGAAAATAGTAGGTGCTCAATACTGAATGAATGAAATGGATGTATTTACTCACGTCATATGAATATGGCTGCAGGCTCCCGCCCACATCTTTTTCTCTTGGCCTATACTGGTGAGGAATTCTCAGACAAAAAAAAAAAGAAATGAGCAGAGTCCACTTTGAGAGGCATTAGTAATAGCTGCAGATGCCAAGTCTAGGTTAAGACTACAGCTCTAGATTCAAGCCCAGCCACATTGAAGAAAGCTTTGGTGCTGTGATCTCATTTGTTCACATTCTGTCTTTCCATATTCATCTTTTTTAAAAATGCAGGGCCACTACTAAAGCAATAACTCACCAAGTAGGGTGTCTGTGTTGTCAAGCACACAGCCCAAGTACAAATGATAGCACCACGTGAGAGGTGCCAAGGCATGAGAAAAAGTTAAAGTGCTATGATGTCTCTTTCTCGGAATGAAAAAAGTGCCTGAGTGATGAAATCACATAAGTGCAAGACCCAACTCTGCAAGAAAAGAACAGAAAAGAAAGGAAGAGAAGTGGGGGAAAGAAGAGAAAAGAAAAGAAGAGAAAAGAAAAAGAACACAGTATTGGGGGACTTCCCTGGCTGAGCCATGAAATGAGGGATCCCTGCATGAACAGGACGGAGAATGAGGCAGACCCTGCTTTAACCTACTTATGATGAATAGTGAGGATTTCTTTGCAATTAGTTCAACCGCTGGTCTACAATTAGTATGGAAGCCTGTCCTCTAATTTAATAGTCAACAAAGCTATCCCAGCAGGGCCTCAACTTAGAAATAATTTGTCAGCAGTTAGATTCATAGACTGGCAGCACCGGAAGAGCCCCTGTAAATACTTGAGAGCAATGAAGCTGTATCCACTTAGAAATATTCTAGAATTCTACCTTCTCCAGAGCCTGCTCCCCAGTTAATCCAAATGTGTTTATTTATGATGTCTATGCTTCCTACTTCCCAAAAGGATTTGTTGTGGCTTACATTAAAGGCTCATTTCAAGTAGAAAGAAGGGATTTAAAGAAAGAAGAGAACAAAACACCAAGCCTGCCCCTGGAAGTCAAAGGGGTGGGTGGGGCAGGAGGCAGCAATGAAGGTGGTCCTCTGATTGAGAGGCTCAGGATGCCAGGTTAGATAAATGGTTCTAGGGGATGGGAGGTTCAGGCCTTTGAGATCTAAGGAAGGGGGGACTTCTAATTCCCCTATGGTCATGGAAGTGCGTGTGTAGGTATGTGTATGAGGGGTGCTTTGCTATCTAAATCCCTTAGCCTAATACTTCATGCTTTTGTCTATTGACTTACTGAGTTTTCTTCTCCAATACTGCTTTCTTTTCTTTTTTTTTTTTCTCTTTCTTTTCTTTCTTTCTTTTTTTTTTTTCTCCTCCTCCAGGGTTATTTCTGGGCTCGGTGCCTGCACCATGAATCCACCACTCCTGGAGGCCATTTTTTCCCCCTTTTGTTGCCCTTGTTGTAGCTTCGTTGTGGTTATTATTATTGCCCTTGTTGAAGCAATTCGTTGTTGGATAGGACAGAGAGAAATGGAGAGAGGAGGGGAAGACAGAGAAGGGGAGAGAAAGATAGACACCTGCAGACCTGCTTCAACGCCTGTGAAGCGACTCCCCTGCAGGTGGGGAGCCGGGGGCTCGAACCGGGATCCTTACGCCGGTCCCTGCGCTTTGCGCCACATGCGCTTAACCCACTGCGCCACCGCCCGACCCCCTCCAATACTGCTTTCTTATATTGCCAGTGTGTACAACCTCTCCTCACCCTTTGGGCATACTTTCCAGGCATATTCGATGGGAAGGGGAAAAGGAGTTAGTGGGGAAGAATGAGATAACATTAAGCAACATAATTTGTAGTAGAGCAAACTTGTAAGCAATCTAAGATATCCAAGGGTAGATATGCAAATAACCAAGTTGTGGTATGTATACAGAGTGGAATCTTACTCAACTGTGAGAAAAAGATGGAGTCATCTTCTGTGTCTCATCTTGGATGGAGCTGGAATGAATCCTGTTAAGTAAAATAAGTCAACAAGAGAAGAGTGAGTACTGGATGGTCTCACTCAAAGGTGGAACTAATGAAACAAAGACAGAAAAGACTCTGAAAGTGGAGGTCAGGGAAGGGATCTGGGTTGGGGAGCTTTGAGGTCCTGGTGCATGGTGGTGGGGAAGACCTAAGTTGAGGGATAAGAGTGTTTTGTAGACACCTATTATGGGGAGACAAGAAATTGTACCTATGTGTCAACAGCTGTACTGTAGACCATCATCATAAAATGATATAAGGAACAAAAATAAGGCAAAGATAATACTTCCGTAGACTTTACTCTATGTCAGCACTATTCTAAGAACTTTACATGAATTAGCTGAGTCTTTAACAATTTATTTTTAGAGAGAGAGAGAGAGAGAGAGAGAGAGACCACAGTAGAGAAGCTTTCTTCGGTGTAGTAGGGTTGGACTTGAACCTGGACCATGCACCAGGCAAAGCAGTGTACTCTCTAAATGAACTATATCACCAGCCCTAGCCCTGTCTTTTTTTTTTTTTTTTAAGATTTATTTATTTAGTTCCTTTTGTTGCCCTTGTTGTTTTCTCATTGTTGTTATTGATGCTGTTGTGGGTTGTGGTTGGATAGTACAGAGAGAAATGGAAAGAGGAGGGGAAGACAGAGGGTGGGAGAGAAAGATAGATACCTGCAGACCTGTTTCACTGCCTGTAAAGCGACTCCCCTGCAGGTGGGGAGCCGGGGGCTAGAACTGGAATCCTTAGCACCTGAGCCTAGCAGGGAAGAATGTTGGGGCTGATTTGTAATGTCCTTGCACTTCAAATCATGTGTGCTTAGCCCGCTGCGCTACCGCCCGACTCCCAACCCAGGTCAGTCTTTACCATGGCCCCAGCGTGAATCTCACTTTACAGATTAGGAGGTGGAACCTTGGAGAGTTTAAGGAAGTTGCCCCTTAATATAAAGGGAACACATAGTAGAGCTAGGGTAGAAACTCCAGCCACGGGCTTCTGAATAGTCTCCTAACCACTGGGTAGCACTGCCTTCCTGATGGTCAGAACAATGGCTGCCTGAGGGTCTGTCTGAGCTTCAGAACCACCTCTCCTGAGGCCACACCTTGCTGGGGCAGAGGGCCTCAGAGGGGCATAGATCTGGCTGTTTCAGCCTGACGCTAAGGGACATTGTGGGATACTTCTCACTCCGGAGCTCTGGGCCTGGTTGATTGCGTCTTTTGTTGACTGTGTCATGGATCAACTCCTTTCACAGGTCATGGTTCTTGCAAACACCTCTGGTGTCATAAGCTAAACCTCATCATCTCCTTTGGGAGAACCCAACCTGCAACTGGAGTCACAAGTGGCAGCGGTGGTGTGGAAGGCAAAGACTTCAGCCATAGCAGTCACCATCACTAAGGGCTCTGAGTTGGGGACATAGGTGGGGTGCACCCTTCCGTATGCATGTTTTTAAAGGAAGATTTGGCCAATAGACATATGGGAGACACCCAAACATTTAAATCACCTGTCTTTATTGATTAAGGTAAATACTTTCCTGATGGTGTTAATCAATATCCCTATAAATCTTCCACACGTGATGCTTTTACTGTGCATTTAATGTTTCTGTCTTTAATTGAGTTACATTCCCCTCAGCCCCAAATGATGAACTGAAAGTTAGAAATCATCTTGACTCTGACAAAAATGGGGGGTGGAGTCTTTCTTCCCCCCTTTGTTTAATTTGAAGCACTAAATCCTATGCACATAAGTTGACAAGTCTTACTTGTGAACTGTTAGTGGCTCTCCTCTCTTTACCTTTCTGCGCCTTGGTTTTCTCATCTGACAGTGGGGGAAAATCATGGCTTTAGCCATGTCAACTGGGGAAGTCGTGAGTCTGCTGAGAAGGCTTATAGATGACTCAAAGTGGGAATCTATAAGGAAACGTACCAGAGTCTTCTATGATTCCCAAAGGGAGTGACCATAGTGGTCCTTGAGCCTGTTAATGCCCCCCATTGACTTCTTTGTGCACTGCCACCAGCTGATTGATTTCTCCATTTAGTCAGCTGAGTGTAAATATCCACCTGTCAATCATTCCATTATGCTAAGTGCCTAGCCAGACCAGGATGGTGATTTATATTCTTCTATGGAAGGTCCTGGTCCTCCTAGCAACTGTGTGCATGGTAGTCAGTGTGGGACAGAGCAGACTGTATCCCTAAATTCACACACCAGATCCTCAGGGGGATTGCCTTGTTCCCAAAGAGAGGCCTAGGTAACAGATGAGATGCTATTTTTACTTCCCTTTTCACCCCCATCCCTGCTGAGGGGATGATCTTCAGCAAATCTCCCCTTCCAGAGAGAAAGATCTATAGCAGTGGTTCTCAACCATAGGTTTCCCCCACCCCAAGGGAACACTTGACAATGTCTGGATATCTTTTTTATTGTCACAATTAGGGGAGTGCTCCTGGTATCTAGTATGCAGAGGCCAGGGATGCTTCTAGCACATTCTGAGATGTACAAGAAAGTCCCATACAGAGAGTTAGTTCCAAATGTCAATGGTACCACTGGTGAGAATACAGACATACAGAGGAGAGAATGCTAGGCATCACTGGACATTAGTCAGGGCAAGCAAATGCTCCCAGGCATGTGATGATAGAAGGCCATTCGGGGAAGACAGGAGTTGGGAAATTGAATAACAGTCTGAATTCTCTAAAGCAGGTACATCCTTCTTGAATCTTCATTTTACAGAGATGGATCCCAAGACACAGATGGGAGATACTTACTTGTTCTAACTGAGCTGAGATAGGAAACTTGATTAGCACTTTAGGGCTTTTCTCAACTTCAGAGATGTGAAAACATTTGGAGCAACTAGAAATGGCTTTCTAAAATAGTTGGGTCTACTCAGCACCTGAGCCTAGCAGGGAAGAATGTTGGGGTTGATTTGTAATGTCTGCTACAGCCACAGAAAAGAAGTGATAATTCCTGGGCAACATACTTGCTTTCTTTGCACTGTGTTTTCTATTTCAGTCATCACATTTAAGGGCAAATATTCTCGGGGACAATTAAAATATTTAGGCTTTTATTAAGCTAAACAAAAATAAGATTTTAATATTATTGTTGATTAGAAAAAGTGTATTTTTTCAATTTTTTAGTTATGCCTATTATGGAAAATAAGAACACATAGAGAAAAATCCCAAATTCTCTATATTCCAGAGATAACTACAAGGAATGTGCTGATATTTCCCTTTAGACATTTATTCTGTGTTGCATTTGTTATTTCCCTAAATTTTTCTTAAATTGAATGAATAGTAATCCATGGCTGTTTCATTTTTTCAAATTAACAAGAAAATATCTATGTTAATAGGTATATTTGTAAATACTATTAGTTCACAGGTATAATGTCATATGCCACATTGTGAATGTGATAAATAGTGTGCATCTAGTAAATATTAAGTAGTTATATATTTTTGCTATTGTTATTTAATAAAGAATCTGTGAATATATTTTTGCAGATGGATAATTCTTTTTTCATATTTTTGCATGTCTACAATTAATTCTTAATTATAGAATTTAGTTTTGTAATAACAACTGAGTCAAAGATTATGATTATTTATTGTGTACTCCTTTGATTTCATCTGTTAAGAACCTGCAGTAGTTAATAATGCTGCTTATTAATCTTACTGGATTTTAGGAGCATGGTTGGAATTCAGTTGGCTCCGGGAAATTAAATATGAACAGATGATGCTATAGGGCTTGTCTTAACTGTAACTTTTCCTTGTCAATGGGAGACCTTCCAGAATCATATTATTCTCTCCCACTGATTATTTATTTATTTATGTATTTATTTATTTATAAAAAGGAAACATTGACAAAACCATAGGATAAGAGAGGTACAACTCCACACAATTCCCACCACCAGAAATCCATATTCTCTCCCCTTCCCTGATAGCTTTCCTATTCTTTAACCCTTTAGGAGTATGAACCCAAGGCCATTGTGGGATGCAGAAGGTGGAAGGTCTGGCTTCTGTAATTGCTTCCCCATTGAACATGGGCATTGACTGATTGATCCATACTCCCAGCCTGCCTCTCTCTTTCCCTAGTAAGGTGGGTTTCTGGGGAAGCGGAGCTCCAGGACACATTGGTGAGGTTGTCTGTCCAGGGAAGCCTGGTTGGCATCCTGGTAGCATCTGGAACCTGGTGGCTGAAAGGAGAGTTAACATACGAAGCCAAACAAATTGTCGATCAATCATGAACTTAAAGGCTGGAATAGTGCAAATGAAGAGTTGGGGGGTACTCTATTTTGTAGATAGCTACTAGGCACATTTTAGTTATATTCCAAAGGGCCTGTGGCTATACTAGTTTTTTTTTTCTCCCTGAGCCCCTAGTGAACCTCTGGAGGGCATATGCATCAGAACTGAAATGGTTATTATGTTCGTATTTGGAAGTTGTTACAGCTGCAGAACTTGGTGTGTGCTGACAAATACTTAGTCTGCAGTTTTCCTTAATGTTTCTGTACTGCACTGTAACATGCAGTGCGGTAAAATGGTCTCTGTTCCTCTCTGCTTCCTGCAATATTTTGAGTAATTTTCACTTTTTTTTTTCTTCAGAAAACATTGTGATTGGGGCTGGGTAGTGGCACACTCAGTTGAACACACACATTACCACTGATTACAATGAACTGGGTTCAAGCCCCCCACTTCCCACCTACAGGGTGGAAGCTTCATGAGTAGTGAAACAAGTCTGCAAGTGTCTTTTTCCCTGTCTCCCACTCTCCTCTCAGTTTCTCTTTGTCCTACAAAATAAAATGGAAAGAAGAATAAAAGGAAAAAAAAATGGTTATTGGGAGCAGTGGTGATAAACAAGAGAGGGAAAGAGGGAGGGAGGGAGGGAAGGAGGGAAGGAGAGAGAGAGAGAGAGAGAATGAAAAAAATGTAATTCATTGTAGCTAGTCATTCCTCTCCTAGAACTCCAAGTATACTTCAGTGGGATATAGTTTGAATTGTATGAACTTCATTTTTAAATGTAGCAGTAATTGACCATTCAATATTTCATCATCCCATCCAGAAATATGGTGTCTTATTCATCTTGTTTACAAAGTATTCTGTGTAATGACCACAAAATATTTTTAGAGTTATGTATATTTACTATAAATATCATTCTTATATATACTGTTGTCTTATGTCTGGTTTCAATATTTTCTAACTGGATTTGGCTGTGGTTTAATAAGAAAGCTCTTTTTTAAAAAAAAATTTTTATATTGTACATTTTGTTATGAATGCTGATACCTTAGATTTTAATTGATTCAAATAATTTTAATTTATTATTTTAAATCTTTTCAAAATACTTCTCAAATTTACATTGTGCACTTACATTACAACAAGTAGTTTTATTTTGAAAAATAGAAACAACATTGTGAATAAATCAAATCAGACATGAATTATTTTGTCATTATTAATTTGAATCTATACCTCATACACAATTAGATTTTCTCTAAACTCATTATCTCATTTAATATGTTGAAGACAATAACATAGACTCATATATGCTCATATAATTTTAAGAATTTTCAACAAATGATTGATTTTGCTTTTTAAGGATTTATGTATAAATGGAAGAGGAGAAAGAGAGAGATAAAGATAGATAGGGAAAGAGAGAAAGAGAGAGAGAGATCATCTGACCACTACTCTGATAGAGATAGATAGGGAAAGAGAGAGAGAAAGAGAGAGATATCATCTGACCACTACTCTGACACATGCATTGACAAGTATTGGACTAGAGACCTCATCCTTGAGTGGGCAGTGTTGGAACCACTGAGCCACCTCCCTGACCACAACCTATCTTGTTTTACCTATACTTCTTCAATCCTTCCCCCCCACCCCTGTACACATGCACACACATACAGTTTTCCATCAAATTATATTGAAGAATATCCCATAAGATGGTATCATTTCCCCCTCTTGTATTAATTAACTAGTGATTTATATGACTACATTTTACTAGGAGTGTACATAAACACCATTCCCACCACCAAAAGACTGTGACCCATCCCTCCCACCCACTCACACAAACTGAATCTTATTAATATATAGGCTGTGCATGTGATATGCAGACTCTCTCAAAAGCCTAGACCAAGTAGATCAGAAGCAACCAATAGCACAGCTATATACAAGATACTGGGTACTGTACAGCAAACCATAACAAAAGGACTTTTCAAAGTTAACCCAATTACCAAATAATGTGATGATAACATTAACTATCGATTGTCTTTTTGAACCCTAAGACAGCAGGAACCTCACATCTCCACTATAGAGCCTCTACTTCTCCCAGTCCTGGAACCCTTGGATAGGGCCCACTTTCCCATATGCCTCTCTCTCCCAATCCATATCAAATAATATTGCATCTGCCGATCACAACCTAACCAACACAACGATTGCCACCTCAACATGCTTCACTTCAGACTGTGTCCAGAGATTTCATGTGTGGAATGACAACCCTTCAGCTTCATTACTCAGGTGAGACCTTTCCTTTCAGAGTATACTCTAATTCCATCCCAGGTGGTTCACTTTCTAACAAAGTCCCAAAACCTAGATATACACCAGTTTCTGTGAGAGAGAGCATATGTTCATATGTATCCGTAAACTACTGCAAAATATATACCTGAAAGCAGAAGTACACTAGAGTCTGCAGTGAGTACCCCCCTAACACTTCCTCTCCACTATTCCAAGCTTTGGGTCCATGATTGCTCAACAATTTGTTTGGCTTCGTATGTTAACTCTCTTTTCAGTCACCAGGTTCGAGATGTCATCAGGATGCCGGCCAGGCTTCCCTAGACTGAAGACCACACCGATGGGTCCTGGAGCTCCGCTTCCCCAGAGACTCACCCTTCTAGGGAAAGAGAGAGTATGGACCGACCAGTCAACACCCATGTTCAGCAGGGAAGCAATTACAGAAGCCAGACCTTACATCTTCTGCAACCCACAATGACCCTGGGTCCATGCTCCCAGAGGGATAGAGAATGGGAAAGCTATCAGAGGAGGGGATGGGATATGGAGATTGGGTGGTGGGAATTGTGTGGAATTTTACCCCTCCTACCCTATGGTTTTGTTATATCTTGCTATCTTTATTATATCTGCTATCTTTATTATATCTTGCTATGCTGTAAAATGAATCAAGAAAGTTCTGGTATGATTATTAGTATGGATCTCCTAATTGTGCAAATATTTAAAAAGGAAGAAAGAAAATATGGCTCTGGAATTTTTTTCTAAGATAGCCTCTTTGATAATTTGTTAATATCTTGATATTTTCAAAAATGATTTACATATAAATTATATATATAAATTTTCTAATTCACTGAGATTTTACAGGGAAACATACTAAAAATTTATGTTTTTAAATGATTGTAGTCCATTTTAACCAGATTCCTAAGGTAAGTGAATGCTAATATTATATTTGAAAACAAAAAAATTATAAATTTGAAAAGAAAAATTTACATGTACTTAAATTACTTTTAACTTAGCCTATAGGCTTTAAATCTATTCATTTAGATATTTTATTAAAAAGAACATGAAGCATTTCTGTCACATTAGTTTTCAAAAGTGTTACTTTAAACATTGCATAGTATTCTATGATTCAGGTGTATGATTATTTAATTTCCTAATTAGACACTTAACTCTCTTTTTCTTTTTTAAAATTCTATTAGTGACTTGATATTGATTTATAAAATTATATGATAACAGGGATATAATTCTCTACCATCCCCACTGCCAGAGTTCTCCATTGGGAGCTACAGTAGTTCTCCCAAAGTTGCAGATATGGCTTGTCTAATATTTCTATAACTATCTGTATATAGTTATATGCCTCCCCCCTACCCCGTGGTCCTGCTCTCTTCTCCCTTCCAAATCACACCCACACCTATTACTAGCTCCAAATGTCCTTCCTCTTTCCTTTACTCTCTCTGTGTCCTGATGGAGTTGGAGTGTAATGCCCTTTGGTCATCTTTCCCTAACATTTTTTCCCCTTCTGGGAGTATGGATCAAATTTTTTTGGGAGTTCAGAATGTGGGAGTTTTGCTTATATAATTGCTTCTCTGCTGGACATGGTCACTGGCAGGTCAATGCATACTCCCATCCTGTTTCTATCTTTCCCTAGTCAGGTAGGGCTCTGGAGAGATGAGGTTCTGGAACACACAGGTGAGGTCCTCTGTCCAGGGAAGTCAGGATGGACTCACGATAGCATCTGCAACTTGGTGACTGAAAGGTGATAAGATATAAAGCAGGAAATGATTCATGAACAGGAATCAAAAAGTAAGATTAGAACAGATGAGAATAGGAATCTTAGGGTGGAAAGAAATGAGGAAATCTATTTTAGGTATGTTTCTCTGGGCCCATGACTTTCATGTCTTTTGCTTTAGTTTGATAGCTAATATGAAAGTACACAAAATCCTGTCTGGAAAGTTGGTATCAGAGTAGAGAATAGGATTAGAAAGCTGGATTAGGGCAGAGAGTAGCTCCCAAATTTGAAGAAAATCTATGAATAAAATTATCTGTTGGACCATAAAGTATTTCCATTTGTCTTTGATTAAGGATTCTCCACACTGTTCTCCATTATGGTTGCACCAGTTTGCATTGCCACCAGCACTGTAATAGAGTCCCTCTTTATATATACTCTCCAACACGTATCCTCTCCTGTTTAGTTGATGAAGACCATTCTTTTTTTTTTTTCTTGCCTCCAGGTTTATTACTAGTACTCGGTGCCCGCACTGTGAATCCACTGCTCTTGGAGGCTATATTTCCCCCCCATTTTTGTTGCTCCTGTTGCTATTGTTGTTATTATTATTGTTATTTATGCCATTGTTGTTAGATAGGACAAAGAGAAATGGAAAGAGGAAGGGAAGACAAAGAGGAGAAAAAAAGATAGATACCTGCAGACCTGCTTCACAACCTGTGAAGCAACTCCCCTGCAGGTGGGGAGCCAGGGGCTGGAAGTGGGATCCTTATGCTGGTCCTTGTGCTTTGTGCCATGTGCGTTTAACCTGCTGCACTATGGCCCGACTCTTGATGAAGACCATCTAACAGGTATGAGGTGTATTGGAACATTTCCATATATGTCTGTGAGTCATATGTATCTCTTCTTTAGAGAATTATTGATTCATATCTTCCTTCCACATTTTTATTAGGTTGTTCTTATTCTTTTTGTTGATATAAATGAGTTCTTTAAAAAAAAACTTCTATTTATTTTATTTTATAGGATAGAGAGAAATTCTAGAGCAAAGGGAGGTAGAGAGGAAAAGAGACAGAGAGACACCTGCAGCACTGCTTTACCACTTGTAAAACTTTCCTCCTGCAAGGGGAGAGTTAAGGTCCTGGAACATGATGACGGAGGACAACCTAGTGGGGATTGAATTGTTATGTGGAAAACTGGGAAATGTTATGTATGTACAAACTACTGTATTTTACTGTCAACTATAAACCATTAATCCCTCCAAAAAGAAATTGATATATATATTAGCATAGTTTTTTTCTTTCTTGTTTTCAAGTAGGCTTACCTATACATTTAGCAGTTCTGACTATTTAATATGCTATAATCTCCATCCTAAACACGGCCGAGCCATCTACGCCAAATTGTATCTTGCGGACGTTTACCATACGGCCTCTTTGACCTTCTATGACTCCATTACTATTGGATCTATTCAGCTCGTCAACGTATATAAGCCTCCCAGTGCATCATGGGATAATGAGGTCCTGCCTAGCCCGAATCACCCAGCCATTTACGTTGGAGACTTTAATAGTCATCACCAAGCCTGGGGATATTCCTCCACTCGTGCTGACGGCTCTATCTTAGCCGACTGGGCTTCAGCGAATGACTTCTCCCTGTTATATGACCCCAAACAGCCAGGCTCTTTTCACAGTGGAATAAAGACTCATCAACCGACCTGTGCTGGATTAGCACAGTCAATGGTCAAGCCTTTCCCGCTACGAGACAAGTTCTCAAGGTCTTCCCGCACAGTCATCACTGCCTAGCTATCATCCACATTGGTCTCCAGCTCCTACTGATTCTGTGCTCGGAGAAACTAAGATGGAACTTTCGGAAAGCAAACTGGCATCTGTTCAGTGATCTTACCAACAAATCTATTCCTGCAATTCCAATTAACTCTATCCCCTCTGAAGATTCCTACAGGCGCTTCCACCAAGCCATCTTCAAAGCAGCTTCCCAAGCTATTCCTCATGGGAGACGTGCTAACTATACGCCTTGTCTTGATGCTGAATGCGAGCAACTACTAAAGCAGTATGAGTCGGGTGACCCACATGTGGCCGACCATCTCATTGCCTCCCTGGATGCAGCACACCAAGCCCGCTGGCAACAACTCACGGAAAGTCTGAACTTCACCCACTCAAGTAGGAAGGCCTGGAAGCTTATTCATAGTCTGGGTGCTGGTAGCCAACCCTCTCCTGTCTCCCATGCTCCCGTATCTCCAAACTCAGTGGCCAGTCACCTAACTCAAGTTGGATGTGCTAAGATCGACCCAGTCTGGAAAAGAGAAATTTCCCATGAGTGGTCATCCAACTTCCGTTTATCTTGTCCATCTCCAAAACTCTCTCCCTTTTCACTGTCTGAACTGGAAGACTCTTTGAAGAGGGTTAAACCGGGAACGGCTGCTGGCTATGATAACATCACCCCAGAACTCATTCTTAACTTGGGCCCCATGGCAAAGAAGTGGCTCACTACATTCCTGTCCCACATCTTGGAATCCGAATCTATGCCCAAAATTTGGCGTCATGTGAAGATAATAGCAGTTTTGAAACCAAAGAAAGACCCAACACTGGCCGCCAGCTATAGACCAATTTCTCTCCTCTCCGTGTGTTACAAACTCCTTGAGAGGCTGCTTCTGTCACGAATTTCTCCTCTTACAGAGAAATTCCTATCACCCACCCAAGCTGGTTTCTGCCCAGGAAGATCTACCTGCGAACAAGTCCTGGCCCTCTCAACTTACATTGAAAATGGATTCCAGAAGAATTTAAAGATGGGTGCTGTCTTTGTTGATCTCACAGCAGCCTATGACACGGTCTGGCATCCTGGTCTCCTAGTCAAGATCTCAAGATGCCTGCCTCCATGGGTGGCCAACACTATATAGTTTCTTCTCCAAAACAGAAGATTCCGGGTACATCTGGGTGACAAGTCTAGCAGATGGAGACTTGTCTCAAGTGGCCTCCCCCAGGGCTCTGTTCTGGCTCCTACGCTATTTAATATTTACATCAATTACCTCCCAGAAACTTCTTCAAGGAAGTTCATCTACGCCGATGACATCTGCTGTGCAACTCAGGCATCCAAGTTCGACATCCTGAGTGTAACTCAGGCATCCTCAAGGAAACACTCACAAAAGACATGTCTCTGATATCTAATTACTGTAAAAGAAGGCGACTAATCCCTAGCACTGCAAAAACGGTATCATCTGTTTTCCATCTACACCATGCCTCGGCCTCGCGTGAGCTTAATGTGCAGCTTGACGATACGAGATTCTGGCATGAAGCCCAGCCAGTCTATCTTGGCGTTACTCTCGATCGCACTCTGTCATTTCACGAACATCTCATAAAAACTGCAGCAAAGGTGGGCGCGAGGAATAACATCATTGCAAGACTGGCCAGCTCCTTATGGGGCACGAGCACTTCCACACTACGATCATCATCTCTGGCATTATGCTATTCCACTGCAGAATACTGTGCCCAGTATGGTTCCGTAGCCCCCATGTCCACTTGGTCAATTCCAAATTATATTCCTCCATGAGGATAATTTCTGGAACTATCCGTTCCACCCCGGTTCCATGGCTGCCAGTTCTTAGCAACATCGCCCCGCCAGATATTCGTCGGGATGCGGCATCATCTACATTCATTTCCCATGTCTACGCTCGACCGGACCTGCCAATATATGCAGACATCTTCGCCCACCCTGTCCAACGCTTGACGTCTCATCATCCAATCTGGTCTCCTACGCCTACACTGAACTACTCTGTTCCAGACTCTTGGAAACTTAGTTAGCAGTCAGCTGAGGTAAAGCACAAACACCTCATCACAGACCCCTGCAAGCGTCAACCCGGCTTTGACCTAGCACATTATGACTGGGCCCTACTCAATTGCTATCGAACAGGCCATGGCCAGTGCGCCGCTATGTTCCATCGCTGGGGAGCCAGAGACATCCTGAACTGCCCCTGCGGCTACAGACAGACTATGACCCACATAGTCAACAACTGCCACCTCTCCAGATTCAAAGGAGGTCTCGAAACTTTACATCAGGCTCAACTTGACGCTGTTGACTGGCTACGGAAGAAGGGCAAACGCTAGAAGAAGAAGTTCATATCTGAATTGTCTATTAATTTTCTTTGCATATATTCCTTTCAGTCCTTACATTATTCTTAATACTTTTTGTGATTTGTCTACTAAATATGTTAAAAATTTCCTTCTCTATTGCCATATGATTTTTATTTTTATTTTTTTTTGAAATTTTTAAAAATTTACTTTAAAAAGGAGACATTAAAAAAAACCATAGGATAAGAGGGATACAACTCCACACAATTCCCACCACCAGATCTCCATATCCCATCCCCCCCCCCCCCCGATAGTTTTCCCACTCTTTATCCCTCTGGGAGTATGGACCCAAGGTCATTGTGGGATGCAGACGATGGAAGGTCTGGCTTCTGTAATTGCTTCCCCACTGAACATGGGTGTTGACTAGTTGATCCATACTCCCAGCCTGTCTCTCTCTTTTCCTAGTAGGGTGAGTCTCTGGGGAAGTGGAGCTCCAAGACACATTGGTGGGGTCGTCTGTCCAGGGAAGTCTGCAAGTCTGGTCGGCTTCATGCTGGCATCTAGAACCTGGTGGCTGAAAAGAGAGTTAACATACAAAGCCAAACAAATTGTTGAACAGTTATGGACCTAAAGGCTGGAATTGTGCAGATGAAGTGTTGGAGGGTACTCACTGCAGACTATTGTATACTTTTGCTTTCAGGTATATCTTTTGCCCTATTTTATGGATACATGTGAACATATGCTCTATCTCATGGGACCTGGTCTATATCTAGGTTTTGGGACTTTGTTAGGAAGTGAACCACCTGGAATGGAATTAGAGAATACTATGAAAGGAAAGGCCTCACCGGAGTAATGAGTAATGAAGCTGAAGTGTTGTCATTCTACATCTGAAGTCTCTGGACACAGTCTGAAGTGAAGCATGCTGAGGTGGCACACATTGAGTTGATTAGGTTGGGATCTGTGGATGCAATATTATTTGGTATGAATTGAGAGAAGCATGCAGGAAAGTGTACCCCACCCTAAGGTTCCAGGACTGGGAGAAATATAGGCTCTATAGTGGAAATGTGAGGTTCAAGAAGACAATAGATAGTTATTGTTATAGTCACATTATTTGGTAATTGGGTTAACTTTAAAAAATCTCTTTATTAGGATTTGCTGTATAATACCCAACATCTTGTATATAGCGGTGCCACCGGTTGCTTCTGTTCTCCCTTGTCTAGGCTTTTAAGAGAGTCAACATATCAGAGACTCAGCCTATGTATTAAAAGATTTAGTCTGTGCTTTAAAAAGTTTGAGACATACAATCAATTTTACCCTCTCATATTAATTAGTTATTTATATGACTACAAATTAATAGGAGTTGGATCGACCTTCTCGTGGTGAATCCCGTGAGTACCCATTTATTGGGGAAACTGACGATCCTTCCTAGCCGACTGAATCCACATGGATCCCAGCCAGCAACAAGCAGACATCAGGCTCAACCTGACGCTGTTGACTGGCTATGGAAGAAGGGCAAACGCTAGAAGAAGAATAGGAGTGTACATAAACACCATTCCTACCACCAAAAGACTGTGTCCCATCACACCCCTCACCTCCCCCCCGCCCCCCACCTGCTTGCTGTCCTGGGAAGCCGAATATCCACCCTCACCAAACCCCAGGGTTTTTACTTTGGTGCCCTACTCCAGATTTAGTCAAATTCTGCCTTTAGTTTCCCTTTCTGTTCTTCTTTCTCAACTGTTGATGAGTGGGATCATCCCATACTCATCTTTAGCTTTCTGACTTAGCTCACTTAACAGTTCCTTCTTGCTCCATCCAAGATGGGTCAGAGAAGGTGGGTTCATTGTTCTTAATAGCTGCGTAGTATTCCATTGTATATATATATATACCACAGCTTTCTCAGCCACTCATCTGTTATTGGGCACCTGGGTTGCTTCCAGGTTTTAGCTATTACAAATTGTGCTGCTATGAACATTGGTGTACACATATCTTTTTGATTGGGTGCTATGGAGTCCTTGGGGTATATCCCCAAGAGAGGAATTACTGAGTCATATGGAAGCTCCATGTCTAGCCTTGTGAGAGTTTTCCAGACTGCTCTCCACAGAGGCTGAACAAATCTACATTCCCAGCAGCAGTGCAAGTAGGGTTCCTATGTCCCCACAGCCTCTCCAGCATTTGTTGCTGCTGTCCTTTTTGATGTATTCCATTCTCACAGGAGTGAGGTGGTATCTCAATGTTGTCTTTATTTGCATTTCTCTGACAATCAACTACCTGGAGCAATTTTTCATGTGTTTGTTAGCCTTTTGGATCTCTTCTGTATTGAATGTTCTGTTCATATCCTCTGCCCAATTTTTGGATGGGGTCGTTTGCTTTTTTGTTGTTAAGTTTGCTGAGCTCTTTGTATATGTTGGTTATTAGTCACTTTACATCAGGCTCAACCTGACGCTGTTAACTGGCTACAGAAGAAGGGCAAACGCTAGAAGAAGAAGAAGTCTCTTGTCTGATGTATGGCATGTGAAGATTTTCTCCCATTCTGTGAGGGGTCTCCTTGTTTGTGTGATAGCTTATTTGGCTGTGCAGAAGCTTTTCAATTTGATGTAGTCCCATTGATTTGTTTCTGATTTAGTCTTCTTTGCAATTGGGTTTGTATCATCAAAGATTTCTTTGAGGTTTAGGTGGGAAAGTGTTCCACCAATGTTTTCCTTTAAGTATTTGATAGTTTCTGGTCTAACATCCAGGTCCTTGATCCATTTAGAGTTGATTTTTGTTTCTTGTGAGATAAAGTGGTTCAGTTTCATTCTTCTGCATGTTTCAACCCAGTTTTCCTAGCACCATATATTGAAGAGAGCCTACTTCCTCCATTTAGTACTTTGGGCCCCCTTATCAAACATTAGATGTCCATAGGTGTGCAGGTTTAGTTCTGGGCTTTCAATTCTGGTCCACTGGTTTGTGTGCCTATTTTTGTTTCTGTACGAGGCTATTTTGATGATGATGGCCTTATAATATAATTTGAGGTCTGGGAGTGTGATGCCTTCATTTCTTTTTCTTTTCCTCAAGATTATTTTGGCATTTCTGGGTGTTTTGCAGTTCCAGATAAATGGTTGCAGTTTATGTTCCATTCTCTTAAAGATGGTTTAGGTAGAACTTTGATGGATATTGCATTAAATCTGTATATGGCTCTGTGGAGAATATTCATTTTAATTCTTCCAATCCATGAGCATGGGATGTCTTTCCATTTCTTGGTATCATTTTCTATTTCCTGAATAATGACTCATAGTTTTCAGTATACAAGTCTTTCACTTCTTTGGTTCAGCATTATTGCTAGGTTTTTTATTGACTTAGCTGCAACAGTGAATGGGAGTGATTTCTGGATGTCTTCTTCTTCAGATTTAGTGTTTGCATAAAGAAATGCCACTGATTTTTGTACATTGATTTTGTAGCCTGACACCTTGCTATATTGCCTAATAACTTTCAGTAGTTTTCTGCTGGATTCTTTAGGTTTTTCTATGTATACTATCATATCATCTCAAATAGTGAGAGTTTGACTTCTTTCCTTCCAATCTGTATTTGTTTGATTTCTTTCTCTTGCCTAATTGCTCTGGCAAGGACTTCCAATACTATGTTGAAGAGTAATAGTGATTGATAGTGGACAGCCCTGCCTAGTCCCCGATCTGAGGAAGAATGCTTTCAGCTTCTGTCCATTGAGTATGATGTTGGCTGTAGGTTTGCTATATATGGACTCTACTATCTTGAGGAATTTCCCATCTGTTCCCATTTTTTGTAGAGTTTTATGCATGAATTGGTGTTGAATTTTGTCAAAGGCTTTCTCTGCATCTACTGAGATAATCATTTGGTATTGTTTTTGCTTTTATTGATGTGGTGAATGACATTGATTGACTTACATATGTTGAACCAGCCTTGCAATCCTGGGATAAATCCCACTTGGTCATGATGAACAATCTTTTTGATATACTGCTGTATCTGGTTGGCCAGGATCTTGTTCAATATTTTGGCATCTATGTTCATCAGATATTGGTCTGTAGTTTTCCTTCTTTGTTGTGTTCATATCTGCTTTTGGTATCGGGGTGATGAAGGGAGTATTCCTGCTTCTTCTATTTTGTTGAAGAGCTTTAGAAGAAGTATAGGCATTAACTGAAAGTTTTTTAGAATTCGTTTGTAAAGACATCTGGTCCAGGACTTTTTTGTTGAGAAGATTCTTAATAACTGTTTTGATTTCTTTGACTGTGATTGGTGCATTTAGGTTTTGTAGTTCTTCTTGGTACAGTTTTGGAAGGGTATATATTTCCAGGAATTCTTCCATTTCTTCCAGATTCTCTAGCTTGGTGGCGTATAGTTTTTCATAGAAGTCTTGCATAATTTTCTGGATTTCTGTGGTGTTAGTTGTGTTAGTTTCTCCATCGTTTACAATTCTATTTATTTGGGTCTTCTCCCTTTTTTTTTAGTGAGTCTGGCTAGGGGTTTGTCAATCTTGTTTAATTTCTCAAAGAACCAACATTTGCCTTCATTCATCTTTTGTATGGTTCTCTTATTTTCGGTGTTGTTTATTTCTGCTCTAACTTTAGTCATTTACATCCTTCTGGTTGCTTTAGGGTCCCTTTGTTCTTCTTCCTCTAAGTCCTTAAGCTGTGTAGTAAGGTCGTTTATTTGAGCTTTTTCTTGTTCTCTAATATGTGATGGCTATGAGTTTCCCTCTCAATACTGCTTTAACTGTGTCACAAATATTTTGATAACTTGTGTCTTCATTTTCATTTGTTTCCAGGAACATTTGAATTTCTTGCTTGACTGCTTCTCTGAGCCTGCAGTTCTTAAGCAGTATGTTGTTGAGTTTCCAAATTCTGTGACTTTTAGTAATTTTCTGTTTGTTGTTGAGTGCTATCTTTACTCCACTGTGGTCTGAGAAGATACTTGGGATGATTTCAATGCTCTTGAATTTGTTGATACTGTCTTTGTAGTCTAACATGTGGTCTATCCTTGAGGATGTGCTGTGTGGATTTTAAAATGTGTATTCCAGTTTTTTGGGGTGAAGGACTCTGAAAATGTCCAGAAGGTCTATTGAGTCCATCTCTTCATTTAATTCTCTTGTTTCTTTTTTGATTCTCTGCTTTGTTAATCTGTCTAAGTGTGAGAGTGGGGTATTGAAGTCTCCCACTATTATTTTATTACTATCGATGTATTTTTGTAGTTCTTTCAGTAGGTGTTTGATGTATTTAGATGTGCCCTCATTGGGTGCATAGATGTTAATAATTGTTAAATCTTCTTGGTTGATTGATCCTCTAATCTTTATGTATTGGCCTTGCCTATCTTTTTTTTTTTTTTACTTTATTTAATTTAAAGTCAATGATGTCTGAATTGAGAATGGCTGCTTCTGACTTTTTTAGTGGTCTATTAGCCTGTAGGATAGTTTTCCATCCTTTCACTTTAAGTCTGTGTTTGTCTTGTTGGATCAGGTGGGATTCTTGTAAACAGCATTTGGTTGGGTTGTGTTTTCTGATCCATCCTCCCACTCTGTGCCTTTTAATGGGTGAATTTAATCTATTGACATTTATTGAGATTATGGATTGAATGTAATGTAGTGCCATTATTCAACAATTCTTTATTTGCTCTCATACATGGCAAGTATTATAGTGATGTTCTTGTTTATAAGAGGTCTTTTAGAATCTCTTTCAGGGCAGGCTTGGTGATGGTTTACCTCCTTTAACTGTTTGTCTGAGAAGGTTTTGATCCCTCAATCTAGTTTGAATGAAAGTCTAGCAGGATATATTATCCTTGGGTGAAACCCTTTTTCATTCAGGGCTCCATAGATATCTTGCCATTCTCTTCTCGCTTTTAGAGTTTGAGTGGAGAGGTCTGATAATAGTCTTATGGGTTTCCCCCTGTATGTGACTTTTTATTTTTCTCTTGCAGCCTTTAGGATCCTTTCTTTATCCTTTTTTCTTTTCATTGTAACTATGATGTGTCTTGGTTTCTTCAAGTCTGGGTTTATTCTGTGTGGGACTCTCTGGGCCTCTTGAATCTTATTGTCCTTTATGTTGTTTAGATCTGGGAAGTTTTCTTTCATTATTTCCTCTAGAATATTTACTTGCCCTTCCTCTCTTTCTTCCTCTAGTAGGCCAATTATAGGAATGTTACTTCTTTTGAGATCATCCCATATGTCTTTGTTGCTGTTTTTAGTGTCTCTCAATCTCTTTTTTGAGCTCTTTTACCTCTTTCTGAGTTTTCTCTAGCTCATCCTCTGTCTGGATAATTCTGTTTTCTGCTTCTGTTAATCTGCTTTCCCTTCCCTTACCTTCTTTCTTCAGTTCAGTTATAGTATTAGCTTGTTCTGCTAGTTAGCCTTTTAGCTCAGCTATTTCAGCTTTCATTTCTCTAATTTCTAGAGGTAGCTTGTATTTTCTTTGAGGTTCTCCTCTGTTGTTTCCCTAATTCTGATAGCCCTTTCCTCCATAGTTGTCTTCATTTCTGTGATTATTAGGTTTACTATTGCTTGCATACTTTTCTTATCTATGGTTACTTCTGACTGATTTGGAGTTTCTTCTGGGCTCCTGTCCTGACTCATTGTGGTAGCAGCTTTATTTGCTCTTGATTTAACCTTTTTTTTTTTTTATTGGTGTGGTTTTTATTTTTCTGTTCTGTCATTCTTCAGTTGTTGTGTTTTGAGTACAAGCCATGCTATACTAAAGACCTTTATGACAAGTGCAGTCACCAACCTCAGAAATTACAATAGCAACCGAGGCAAGGATTGATGCAGTTCAACCAATACCATTAGGCAAACAACACATCCAGTCCAAGAAAAAATAGCAACCAAAAGAAAAAGAAAAAGACAGGAAACAAGGGAAAACAAGAATCAACAATTATGCATATCTACTGTCCATTATAAATTCTAGGGATAGAAAGGGGAGAAAAGGAAGTAGAGAAGAAACACACACATAGAGACCATACCAACGATTTCTTCCAAAAATAATTCAGAAGCGAGTATAAGTGAATTCAGAAAACAAAAGAAGGAGGAAGGAAGTAAAGAATAAAAAGGAAATAGTTTTTTTTTCTTTTAATTAGCTAAGAGGATGGACAAAAGGAGAGTGGAGAGAAAAGGTAGAGAGAAACAAGTTCCTCTCACAATGGATAGGACACCCAGTACCTAGCAATGGATAAAACTACAATGGTTAATTTTGGTCAACCTGAAGAAGGTGGATGGGAAAGGAACAAGTGTATATAATAATAGTAGTAATAAAATAAAATAGAGTAGAAAACCCCTAACAGTCAGTCTGTAGCTTGGACTGCTAGATGGCTGCAGGCAGCCTGAGCAAACACAGCCAACTGAAAGAAGTATATATATATATATATATATATATATATATATATATATATATATATATATATATATATATATATATATAATGGAGTCGGGCGGTAGCAGGGGGTTAAGCGCAGGTAGCGCCAAAGCACAAGGACCGGCCTAACAATCCTGGTTCTAGCCCTCAGCTCCCCATCTGCAGAGGAGTAGCTTCACAGGCAGTGAAGCAGGTATGCAGGTGTCTATCTTTCTCTCCGCCTCTGTCTTCCCCTCCTCTCTTCATTTCTCTCTGTCGATCCAACAACGACGACATCAAATAACAACTACAATAATGAAACATCAAGGGCAACAAAAGGGAATAAATAAATAAAAATAAATAAAATTAAAAAAAAACCTGCAGGTAGTCTTTCCCAGGCAGAGATGAGGCTCTGATTGGTCAGGTGTTTTGTCACTCGAATAGAGATCCAGCCACTTAAAAAAAGAGAAGTTAAAGGAAAAGGCTTAGAATGACACCCCTGGTGAGCCAGGAATCTTGTTAAAGAAAATAGCTCAAAGGGGAACCTGCTAGGGGTGGCTGAACTACCCCTGTGGGCTGGTACTGGGGTTGAGGGGTGTGTGAGCTCAGAAATAATCAAAGAATTTTCCTTTGTCCCCCTGACCTCTATTTCTTAGCCCGAGAGCGAGTTATGTATTTTGGTGTCACTCTGACCAGCCCGTGTTCATCCTCAGACAGACAGCCCAATATCCTACCAGATCCAGTGGATTCTGGGTTGCAAGCTGCTGCCTCTTGGAGCTCAAAGCAGCTGTGACTCCAGTCGCCATCTTGGCTCCGCCCCCCTATTTTAAATTTCTTAGGAGCACAGAAATTTTTGTTCATATCATCTAACCATTAATTTCTTCCTTTTTGTTTTTTCTTACTTTTATGCTTAGAAGGGATGTTATTAATTCTTAAAATGCTCGTGGACTGTGAAAATAACACAGTAGTAATGTACCAGACTTGTATATCTGTGACTTCAAGGGTTCCAGATTCAATTCCTGACAGTACCTTATAGCAGAGCTAAAGAGCATTCTGATACTCTGGTGGTGCTTTCTCTCTCTCATTTATCAATAACATTAACAAAATCCTTATTAAACATCATTTTTCATTTCTAGTTTCATTTGGGTTTATTCTTACTTTTCTTTTTGTTATAAAATTTTCCCGAGAAAAAAATGTTTTCTTAAAGCTTTAATGAATTATTTCTTATGTTTATACTTTATTTCCCTTTCTTAATCAGTTTTTTTTTCTAGTTTGGGTTTTGTTTTCATCCAGATTTCTCTCTCTCTTTCTTTTTTTTTTTTTTGCTAAATTATTGAAGCAAATATTTAGCTTACTTATTTTTATCCTTGCTTGTTTAATAATAAAATAATTTATTGCTTTACATTTCTTTTCTGTAAGTGTAGCTTTGGCAGCAGCCCATAAACTTTAACAAAGCATTGTTTTGTTCTCATTTTACTATTTTTGAAATTGACTGTAACTGAAGTTTTTATTTCCCTTTTGACTCAATAACTATTTATGAGAAATTTTTATTTATTTATTATTCAAGTCTCTATTATATTCCTTGTGGCTTTAAGAAATGTTTCCATTTACTTTAGTCCTATTAGGAAATTTGACCTGTAAGCTTTTCTTTTTCATTGAGCTTTTCTTGACAGTGCAGTATATGGAAAGCTTTTTCAAGTATAAATACTTGAAAAGGTATTTACTGGGGACAAAGTTGGATATGCTATATATAAATTGCATTATTGAAGTTTTCTCAGTTTTGTTGGTGCAGTATAGGCATCTGAGGTTTGTTTAATATCTCAGAATTGCCTTGTTCCAATTCCTCCTTGGATTTTTTTAAAAAAAGAAAAATACTTTTGAAGGTTCATAAATGTCTTTTATATCTATCTTCATTGAAGATGTCATTTTTATCATAATAAAATGACACTTTTCAATTTAAAGATCTGACTTATCATTAGCTTCCTTTTCCTATGGATTTATCTCTCCTCCCACCCCCAATGACTTTTAAAATCTCCTTTGTCTCATTTTCTTTAGGCATGATTCATGGAAGTAGAATGTAGTCAAATTTTACTTTTACTCCCATTGTAGGCCACTAAATAGATTTAAAGTCATTCTCATGTACTGGAAGCTGGAGTTAACTGTATCTGAGTTATTTGAAAGGAAAACTATAGCCAGGAGTGTGTATTCAGAAGATCAAGGGATACCCTTAGGACACAGTCCCTTTCAGGCAAAGAATCACTGATGAAAAACTACATATAGACCAACACACGGAGGTTGAGGTTGTATAGCAGAGGTTATACTAAGGACAATATGATAACCTTTTACTAAAGTGTTTCCCTACCCATAGCCCAGCACAGGGCCATGTGTGTTATAGAGGTAGAAAAGTGGAATGGTGGTAGGTGAGAGACAGAGAAGGATTGAAAAAGACAGAGCTAATATCATACATCACGCCCAGTTCCTTGTATTGCAACCCTCCAGCCATATTATCTTAGAACCTCATCATAGTAACTCCAAAGAGAAAAAAGCAAATATCTTATCTTTGCTGTACCTACCAAGTAGCTTGGGCACCTCTAAGAACCTTGGTGCTCTTAAATGTCTTCATTTCCTAGGAGAGGTGACAGTGAACCAACTGGGTCTCGTGGATTCCGAGCAAGGAGTACTAGAGCCCAGGGGATGGAAGCTGACTTCTGGTTGGACATGATAATGAACCCACCAGAGACTTCTCAAAAGAGTTAGAAAAACATGGCAACTTATAGGATACATTGCAGGAACCTGACACCCTGCATTCAGAGACAACAGCAAACTGAAGGGTGGATAATTACCATATCCAGCACCTTATATGCACCCTCATAGGGTGATATACCTGGGGACATGTGCATTTATTTTCAGAATAAACACATGCGTTCTCATTTCTTTCATTTTATTTTGTATTGTCTGTACTAACTGATGTGTTCATTGATCTTTTGCTATAAGCCTCACAGGCATTCTTTTCTTCTTCTCTTTTCCTGTTTTCTTCTCCTGTGATTTGGAAAGTCTACTCTTTTATTTTTAAAAACAATATTTAAGTTTTTGCTGTTCGATTTTAAAGAAGGAACTTTAGTTGGAGTTTGAACCGTTGCTTCCCCAGGGGGTTGAACAAGTCTGGCAAGATTCTGCGAGGTATCTGCTAGAAATCTGTTTTCATGAGAAAGTGAGGAGTTTCATGGAAAAGGGGGGAAAAAAAGACATTTTCTCCACATTTATCATTTTCATCCTCTTTTCTCTAGGGGAAAAGAGAAACACACTTATGAGTTTTAGTAGATTAAGGATGACCACCAGCTTAGACAATTCTTCTATCAGTAGTGTGGTTTATATTCTTTCCTCTTGATCCTCAGTGGCTTCTGTAGAAAAGTAGAAAAGTTAAAAGATTCACTGGACCAGTTTCTGAGCCCTGGCAACTTTCACTACTGATCTTTGGAACACTCATTCCTGGCACCTTAAACATATATGTAAGATGTATGGATACCCTGCCCCACAGGGATAAACTATGAAAAACTCAGAGAGTGAAAGTATTTCCACTGACCCTTCCATCTGTATCACCAAGAACCAGGATAGAAGTGGAGAGAATTCTTGACAGTAGATTCCCCAACCCACAGCTGACTCCATGTGACTCACAGATGAATCATCCAGCTGAAACCTTCCTGAATTTTTTCCTGCAGAATAGTAGGTGATATAATGTGATTTAAAAATAAAACAAATAAACCTCTTAATTGTGTTAATATTTTGTTTCACTGCAATTATAATTTACACTTAGCTTTGGATCTTAGAGTGAATTAACATGATTTTTTTTTAAGCTTAAAAATATTTACTGTTTGGGGCTGGGTGGTGATGTAGCCAGTTGAACACACATATTACAAGGCACAAGGACCCAGGTTCAAACCCCTGGTCCCCATCTTCAGGGAGAAAGCTTTGTGAGTGGTGAAGCAGTATTGCAGGTGTCTGTCTCTCTCCCTCCCCACCACCCTCTTCCTTGTCAATTTCTGGCTATCTCTATCCAATAAATAAATAAATATAATAAAAAACACTCACTTTTCTAGTCTAGTCTGTACGGGCTATATCTAATTACTGTGGACAGCAGTGAAACCCAGAGAGATATGTTTTACTAATAATTCTTTAGATATCTGGGGCTTAAACAACTGCTCTAAAGAAATCTGGTATCAAATTATAAACATCAGAAGGAAGATGCTTTTCCTTTTATTTTCTCCATATTTTCATCTTCCTTGTATTATTTTTTATCTAATTTTTCATTTCCTCAGTATATTGGAGAGTCCTTCTAACTTATCTTCTGTTCCATGACTTGGCATTCATAATGTCAATTCTGCTCTTTAATGTAAGAAATCTGCCTTTCAATTCTGCCATTGTATTTTCAGATTCCTCACAAGTTTTCTTAGCTTCCTTAATCTTCATTTGTATCTCATTCAGATGATCTGACAGTCTTTTTAGGACTTCATGGCTTAGTTTCATGGAAAGCATACCTCAGTGGATAGTTTTGAGCATGTTAAACAGTTCTTTGAAACTATTATTTCTTTCTGTGTATTATGTCTCAAAGTCCTGCTGATTTTTGTGTCTTTCGAACTTCTTTTTCCCATTTGCTCACTAGATTTTGAGAACCCACCATGTTCATTTTGCTTTCTCTTGAGAAAGTTCTCTCTAGTCTCAGGAAGATACTGAATCACAGCCATGTGCTGCATTCACTGGCTTCCTGGTCAGATTCCCTTTCCTACCAGAGCTGAACAACACATTCATGTACATCATGGTCAGGCTATTCTGACCTTGCATCACATCTCCAGGTGACTCCCATCTCCAGTGAATCCAGATGGGGATCTTCTTCTTGCTTCTGAGTTTTTCTGCTGAATATGAATATTTGTGAAATATTTGCTTCCCTTTCCTTACCCCACACTTTTTTTTTTTAAAAAATTGTTTTCCTTGTATAAATTTCTTTTCAAATTTTTATGTCATTTTGTTGGTGGATTAATGGTTTAGAGTACAGTTATTGACATGTAGGTACAATTTCTTATCCCCCCCAGAATAGGTGTCTGCAAAACCCTCTCACCCCCCAAATTAGGTTTTTTTCCACCACCATGTACCAAGGCTCTAACACCTGCTCCACCCACTCTGCTCCCTCTCTTCCCCAAAGTCCTTTGCTCTGGTACAAGATACCAAACCTAGTCCAAGTTTCATTTTGTCTTTTCCCTTCCTTTCCTTTCCTTAAGTTCCGCCTATAAGTGAGATCATCTAGATCCCTATACTTTTTTTTTTTTTTTAACCAGAGCAGTGATCATCTCTGGCTTACAGTGGTATGAGGGACTGAACCTGAGACTTTGGAGCCTCAGGCACAACACAACAGACTGTTTGCATAACCATTATGCTATCTACCTCTGCCCTTTGCCCACATTATTTTTTTAACTATTTATTTATTTATTCCCTTTTGTTGCCCTTGTTGTTTTATTGTTGTAGTTATTGATATCGTCATGGTTGGATAGGACAGAGAGAAATGGAGAGAGGAGGGGAAGACAGAGAGGGGGAGAGAAAGACACCTGCAGACCTGTTTTACCTCCTGTGAAGTGACTCCCCTACAGGTAGGGAGCCAGGAGCTCGAACCTGGATCCTTAAAGCCAGTCCTTGAGCTTTGCACCATGTGCCCTTAACCCACTGCACTACCAGCCCACTCCCCCTTTTCCCACATTCTTAAGAGCTTTATCTCAGCTGTCAGTCAATGACTTCTAGACCTGAGAAAATAAAACTTTTTTCCCCCCTAAGAAAATGAAGCTATTGCCTCTGCAAAGGAAAATTTTTAAAAAATTTATTTTTTATTGGGGGATTAATGTTTTATGGTCACCAGTCAATACAATAGTTTTTATGCATAACATTTCTCAGTTTTCCACATAACAATACTACCCCCACTAGGTCCTTGCAGAGGAGGTTGTATGAAAGTTCTAGGGAAAAGTGACTCCAGACCAGTTCTACTTCTTTCTTATCCCCACCACATCATTATCAAATGGTGAGTGAATCTTTAAGATAGATTAGAACATGTGGATGCTCTTTCTGTTCACTGTTCCAAAGCATATATGCTACACCATTTTTTCCCTCAATTCCAGCATCACTTTATTGAGGCAGTATTGATTTACAGGATTTTTGTTGTCATAAAGGCACACTTCCACATTCTCATAAGACAGGTATCAATACATCTCACCCTCAACCAAACCATCTTATTTCACCATAGAGACTTAGGTCTGCAATCTCCCTTTAGTAACTCTCCTTCTCCCCTTCTGAGTCCCTGAATCTGCTGTGATAGAGTCTATTGAGGATTCATCCTGTATTGCCCTTTGTTTTGTTTCTTAGAGCCCACCTGTGAGTGAGATCATCCAATAATCATTCATCTTCGGCCTTATCTCAAGCAACATGATTTCCTGTAGTTTCTTTCATATTGGCCTGTACTCTTCCCCCTGCCTTGAAAGCCTTTCTCTCTCATACCTATGGCATTGTATCTTTGGAAAAACCTTTCCAACCTCATTTAAATAGCGACTTTTCTTCAACAGGGCTAGAATTCCACACCATTCCCACTGCCAGAGTTCTGAATCCCCAATCCCTCCATTGCAAACCACCACAGTTCTCCCAATGTTGTGGACATGGGTTAACCATCATCTCTACAACTATCTGTCTACATCTGTGCATAATTTCCTCCCTTTTTCTTCCAGGTCCAGGCCTCTCTTCCCCTCTAAGCCACTCATGACCCTATTACTACACCCACATGTTCCTCCCTTTTTCCTCTTCTGTCCCCAGGTCCTGATGGAGTTGGAGTTCAGAGCCCTCTTATCCTCACCCTCCTATCACTTCTCCTCCACTGGGAGAATGGATCAAAGTTGTTTTGCGGGTGCAGAAGGTAGGAGTTATGGTTTCTGTAATTTGTTCTCCACTGTATTTGGGCATTGGTAGGTCAATTCATACCCCAGCCTGTTTCTATCTTTCCATAGTCAGGTAGAGCTCTGAAGAGGTATAGTTCCAGGACACATTGTTAAGATCATCTGTCCAGAGAAGCCAGGATATAATCATGGTAGTGTCTGCAATTTGGTATCTGGAGGGTGGAAGGATATAAAGTGAGACAAAATTGTTAAAGAGCAGGAACCAAAATGTAGGAACAGAGCCGATGACATTAGGAATTAGAGATCTTAGGGTGGAAGAAAGCTAGGAAGTCCATTTTAGGCATGTTTCTAGGGGCCCATAACTATGGTAGTTTTTGCTTGAAAATTGGATTAGGGCAGAGAATAGCTCCCATTGTTGAAAAACCTCTGTGAATAAAATTAACTATTTATTAGCTATCTATGTATATATGTTTATTTATATTTAGCACTAAAGCCTGTGTAACCTTTGGCAAGGGGCAGCCTTGGTACAGAACTGGATACAGAGTGGTTCAGTAACACAAATGTTTGTCAGAGGGGTTAGTGTTGGCCTGACTGGTTCTTGCAACCCAGTTGTCTCCTGAGGCCACTTACCTCCTTACTGTCAAGCGTTACAGATCTCATGTCCTAAAGATGAAGTCTTTGATCTTCTGTTGGTAGTCTGCTGATGCCGATGGTGGTCTGAGTGACACTAGCTCCTCAGATGTGGGGGTGCCATCTCTTCTTTTGGATAACTTCTTAAGAGGTAACTTGTTCATCATTATCAGTTGTGTGTGGGGGTGGAGGAGAAGTCTAGTGAATCCTGAAAAGCATCTTTTTTTGCAGAGGCTAAGACAGAATTTGCAGAGGCTAAGTAAGGCTGGTATCACTCACTGGTCATATTTCTTTCCCAGGCTCTTCATCTATAATGTGGACAACATTAGTATTTTCTTCTCACGTTGCTATAAGATTAGATGAGTTACTACCCCTGAAGCAGTGAGTCCAGTGATGACCTATCTTAAGCACTATGCTAAGTACTATCATTGTTAATTTCATTAGTTAAGATAGATTGTTGTCATTTGCCAGTGTTAAGAAGGACTCTGAGGCCTAGCTTGCACTCAGCTAGAAAAGAATATGTTACCTACCACACAGCAAGAAGAAGTGGTATCTGCTTTTTCAAATATTTGCTGACTTTGCTTAGGCACTAGGAAATGGCAAGATTTATATGTTACTGTGAGGGGTATGGTGTGGATCTAAGCAATTTCTGAGTTTAGTTATGGGAGTTTCTAGCCCCTTATAGCAAAAATGACTGAGTGGGGGCTGAACGATGGCTCTCTCAGTGGGACACACATGTTAACCATGTATGAGAACTTGGGTTCAAGTACCTGGTCCCTACTTGCAGGAAAGCGTCACAAGTGGTAGAATAATTCTGCAGGTGTTTTTCTTCTTTTTCTCCATCTCTCTCTCTGTTTCTCTCTCTCTCTTCTATAAAAACGTGGAAAAGAGGAAGTTGGGTAGTAGTACAGCGGGTTAAGCGCAGGTGGCACCAAATGCAAGGACTGGCATTAAGGATACCAGTTTGAGCCCCTGGCTCACCACCTGCAGGGGAGTCGCTTCATAAGCAATGAAGCAGGTCTGAAGGTGTCTATCTTTCTCTCCCCCTCTCTGTCTTCCCCTCCTCTCTCCATTTCTCTCTGTTCTATCCAACAACAATGACATCAATAATAACTACAACAATAAAACAACAAGGGCAACAAAAGGGAATAAATAAATAATAAAAAAATATGGAATAAGAAAAATATGGAGGGACAGTGGAGTGGCTGTACATGTACTGAGACCCTGCAATAACCCTGGTGGTAGAAAAAAAAAAGAAGACAAAATTTGAAAGCTTGTGAGCAAATATATTGCACACGTACCATGCATGCATGCCATACACAATAGGAATATATATATATATATATATATATATATATATATATATATATATATATCCTTTACATTGTGGCCCATCTCCCCCACCCTCCTCCCTACTTCTAGGCCCTTTGCCAACTTTCTTTGTGGTGAAGTAAGGGGTTAACTGTCTAGAGAGGCTCCTGGGCCCATTTTGCAAATGAGCATTTCCATGTTAATAGGACATTTAAGGGGAAATGCTCTCTGCCAATTGATTGTATAAATATTTTATTTGGAGTAAGTGGCAGCTAGGAAGGTCTCTGGAAGACATTCTCTGAGAGAAGTGCAAAGGATAAAATCAGGGTTGTATTGTGGGAGAAATAAGACACAATGGGGAGTTACAAACTCTTGGTCCAAGGTGTAAAAAATGGTCCCTTTGCTTCTGTGCAGCCTGGAGCCGGGGCCGATGAAATCCATAATGGAATGAGTAAGTTTGGGCCGCATAAATTTGTCTCTCTACCCTAGGAATCCTGCCCGCTGCCCAGCTAGATTAATGGCCAGGAGCCTCGCACATAATGAAGTGCGCTAGCCTGGCACCCGCTCATGAATTTATTATGGTGTCCACAATTGGGCTGGATGGCGGAGACATCTTTATAAATCCTGCATTTAGCGCTGCTGAGATGAGCACTTCACTCCTAATGGAGAGCCTGATTTATCACCAGGGGCTCTGCTCCTCAGCCAGGCCCCTCCCAGGCACTTCTCGAAGGAAATACAGGTCATCTTGCTGATGGAAATGAAATGTGAAGGTAATTAGAGAATGCCAAATGGAGATGGGAAAGGGGACACTATGGACATTTTAAATATGTTGGTCATCTTTTTCCTTGGAGCAATTATATCAGGCTGATTTATTTTTACAGTTTATAATCACTTAACTACCTGTGGCTGATTCCCCCCCCCCCCCTTTAACCTCTAGCTTTGGAACAAGAGGCAGGCTTTTGATTTCTCTTTCTGCAGATGGTAGAAGGGGACTTTATTTTGGATGTCACAGGCTGCAGGAGCCTTTGCTGTTTTACCAGACACAGCAAGCTGGCTGCTGGAGGGTCTCTCCAGGTATATGTAAGAATATCTGCTTTGTCCAAAAGGTCACAGGTGCTGGCCTGCAGCAAGTGGGAGGACAGAATGATTACGAAGGGTTACAGACTCCTGCCCTAAGTCTGCCACTCTAGAAAAATGGCTCTGGAGGTCACATTTCACTTCTCTCTGCCTCAGTATTTCCACCCACAAAAATGGATATAATAAGAGTAACTCCCTAAGGTCACTGTGATGTTGTCTGGGAAAATGTGTGTTTCCTGCAATGTTTTTCATTATTTGATTTTTAAAACAATTATCTTTATTTATTTATTGGGTAAAGAATGCCAGCAATCAAGAGGGAAGGGGGAGATAGAGAGGGAAAGAGAAAGAGAAACACCAGCAGCACTGCTTCACCACAAAGCTTCCTCCCCTGCAAGTGGGGACTGGGGACTTGAACCCAGTTTCTTGCGCATTGCAACAAGTGTGCTCAATCAGGTGTGCCACCTCCTGACCCCTCATTATTTGATTTTCCATGATTTTTTTTATTAAATGAATGCTTACATATTTGTTGCTCAGGATTACAATGAAGCTTAATAAATAATATATGTAAAGAACAATGCTCCTGACCAAAAGTTTGGTGCTGGGTATATGAAAGCTTACATAACACATGAAGTTGTGCTTTAAAAAAATATTAGTGATTTAATAATGATTTACAAGATTATAAGATTATAGGGGTGTAGTTTACACTGAAACCACCACTGTAGTTTTCACAAAGACTTAGAGACAGTTTGGCTCCATATTTCTTGTTTTCTTTTTTCTTTCTTTCTTCCTTCCTTACCTCCTTCCTTTCTCCCCTATTTTTGGTTTTGCAATTTCATGTGTGTTTCAATTCCTTATTTCCACACATGAGCAAAACCATCTAGTAGTTGTCCTTCACCTCCTTCACTACATCACTAAGTATAATCACTTCGAACTATCCATTCTGTCCCAAAGGACACAATATCATCTTTTTTTTTAATCACAAGGTAGTAGTCCACTGGATATATGGCCCATAACTTCTTCATCCTTGTATGTTTTAACCGCCCAGAAATGTTCAGAGCACTAACTCTCCAGAGACACCGTGCCATATTTCATTTGAGAACTATGTTCTGGACTATGTAACTATAGACATAAGGCTTTTCCTTCCTACCATATCATCTGCCCCTAGTGGGGCAGGGCTCCAGGGAAGTGGGGCTCCAGGACACATTGGTGGGGTCATCTGCTCTTTTTAACCAGACTCTCATTGCTGGGACCTGGCACCATGCCTGCATGACTCTATCACTTCCAGTGGTTATTTTTCTTTTTATCTAGATAGAGGATGAGTAACAGAGAGATAAGGGGGGCTGGGCAGTGGTGGACCTGGTTGAGCACACATTACCATGTGTAAGGACTCTGGTTCAAGTCCCCAGTGCCCACCTGCAGGGTAGGGAGGAGAGCTTCACATCAGTGAATCAGGTCTGCAGATGTCTTTGTCTCTCTCCCTCTCTACCTCCCCTCCCTTCTCAATTTCTTTCTGTTCTATCAAATAAAATAAAAAGAAAATAAGAGAAGAGAAAAGAAAAGAGAAGAGAAGAAAATAAATTGAAAAAAAAAGAGAAAAGGAAAAAAATGGCCACCAGGAGTGGTGAGACTAAATGATAACCCTGGTGGCAATAAAAAGAAAGAAAGGAAGAAAGAAAGAAAGAAAGAAAGAAAGAAAGAAAGAAAGAAAGAAAGAAAGATATTGAGAGACAGACAGAGGGAGGGAGGGAGGGAGGGAGAGAGAGAGAGAGAGAGAGAGAGAGGAAGAGAGAGAGAAATGGAGACACATCACTCCACTACTCAGGAAGTTTCCCTCCTGGAGGTACTGAAAGCTTGGGCCTGGGTCCTCTAGTATAGTAAAAGTGTGTACTATATAAGGTGGGTTGTCTCTAGCTTCCATGAAGCTAGATATTTTCTTTCTTTTTTTTTAAGGAGATGACATTTATTGGGAGAAAGTAAGAACAAAAAAGAGAAGGAACTACAAGCCACACTGGCATGTAAGCCAGAGAGAGAGAGAGAGAGAGAGAGAGAGAGAGAAATGGAGACACATCACTCCACTACTCAGGAAGTTTCCCTCCTGGAGGTACTGAAGGCTTGGGCCTGGGTCCTCTAGTATAGTAAAAGTGTGTACTATATAAGGTGGGTTGTCTCTAGCTTCCATGAAGCTAGATATTTTCTTTCTTTTTTTTTAAGGAGATGACATTTATTGGGAGAAAGTAAGAACAAAAAAGAGAAGGAACTACAAGCCACACTGGCATGTAAGCCAGAGAGAGAGAGAGAGAGAAATGGAGACACATCACTCCACTACTCAGGAAGTTTCCCTCCTGGAGGTACTGAAGGCTTGGGCCTGGGTCCTCTAGTATAGTAAAAGTGTGTACTATATAAGGTGGGTTGTCTCTAGCTTCCATGAAGCTAGATATTTTCTTTCTTTCTTTTTTTTAAGGAGATGACATTTATTGGGAGAAAGTAAGAACAAAAAAGAGAAGGAACTACAAGCCACACTGGCATGTAAGCCCGAGAGAGAGAGAGAGAGAGAGAGAGAGAGAGAGAGAGAGGAGAGAGGAGAGAGGGAGAGGAGGGCCCCAGCCTCCCAGTCTTCCTAGATTTCTACTCCCTCTTTTATTACTGATTTAATAATAATCAACAAGATTATAGGATAAGAGGGGTACAATGCCACACAATTCCTACCACCAGAGGTCCATATCCCATCCCCTCCACTGGAAGTTTCCATATTCTTTATCCCTCTGGGAGTATGGTCCAAAGATCTTTATTTGGTGCAGAAGGTAGGAGGTTTGGCTTCTGTAATTGCTTCTCCACTGTACATGACCATTGACTGGTCAATCCATATCCCTTCAGCCTGTTTCTATCTTTCCCAGCTGGGGTAGGGGTCTGTGGAGGTGGGGCTCCAGGATACTTTGGTGAAGTCATCTGTCCACAGAAGTCAGGCTGACATCACAGTAGTGCCTGCAACTTGGTGGCTGAAAAGTATTAAGATATAAAGCAGAACAAACTGTTTAATAATAAGGAACCTAAAAATAAGAATATGAAGCTAGACATTTTCTATAAACATGTCTTTAAGACCACTAATGCTTTTTTATTTTTTGCTATGTGTAATCTGTTAAATTCATTTTTCTTTTTTGGTGGAATTAGGATCTTATATATATGTGTGATTTCACTGCTCCTGGGCCACATCTTATTTTACCCATTCAAATAGTGAGGTAGACAGGGGAGAAGGGAGAGACCCCTATGTGGTACCTGGGCTGAAACCTGGATCACATGCAGGATACTGCAAGCAACCTACCTGATGAGCTATCTCTCTGAGCCCCAAACCCATTTTCCAATGATTAATGTCAGCTATGGCATTTAACTGAATTTTCCTTTGATTGTAATTTTAGTTTTTATTTGATTTATTTTAAATATTAGTTCTAGCTATCTGCTTAAAATTAAAATTATGACCCAATTCCATTTTCTTTAACACAAGAATCACAATCATTTAAAAGTTCTTCTCTGATGACTCCAAATACATGGATTACTATCTGTGAGTCTGTTCTGTAGTTTCTGATTCCTTTGTTCTTACCTCTTGATATTTCCAGTATTAAAACAATATTTATTTATTCCCTTTTGTTGCCCTTGTTGTTTTATTGTTGTTGTCATTATTGGATAGGACAGAGAGAAATAGAGAGAGGAGGGGAAGACAGATAGGGGGAGAGAAAGACACCTGCAGACCTGCTTCACCGCTTGTGAAGCGACTCCCCTGCAGGTGAGGAGCCAGGGCTCGAACTGGGATCCTTACACCAGTCCTTGTACTTTGCTCCAATTTCCAGTACTTTTTAATTACATATTTGATACTGTGTATAAGACATAATAGAAGCTCTGGCTGTTGATTTTTGTCTTTCAGAGGGTTTAGCTTCTGGCAGGCAGCTTAATCTAATCAGTTACTGAGATGGCTTGAGGTTGGGTCCTGGCCTATTCATCCCTGTCACTTAAGTGACTCACAAAGGAATGTATTAGGAAGGTCAGGTTTACCTCAATGACTTTCTCTTTTCCTTGGTGTTCCTCCTCTTCAAGTCTTTACTGTTTGGCATGTCTCTGGAGCTTTTAAGCAGATCTAAAACAAAAATGTTTTTCTCATTATTCTCATGGAAGGGTGACCTGTCCCAAATTTATAGGCAGAGAAGAGTGTCTGGTGTATTTTAAATGTGATTTCACACCTTTCTTTTCATATTTTGGTGCCTTTACTTCATACTCTGGTCTATTACCATAGTCTTTTTATAGGTTTTGTATATTCTGCTTACCTTCTGAGTGAAACTGATAATTATCATAACAGTAACAATGGCTAGTGTTTATTTCATGCTTATTCTACACCAGAAACTGCTCTGTAACTGCCTTCAATGATCACAAGTCTCATTTTATAACCGGAGCACTGAGGTACAGACACCATGGCAGCAAGGCTCCAAGGGTGCCCAGCTTTCTGGCTTCATGTCTACCTGAATCCCCTCTCACATTTTTCCTGGCTTGATCTGTGTGACTTTTAATGGATAACAGAGGAGTTGGTGTGTCACTGCTCAGACTTTACTCTGAAGGCACCACTTTTCCTGTTCTGTCTTTCTCTCAGATACCACTTGTTCTTACTCAGACCCTTTGCTCTCAGAGAGCCTACTTGCCATGTCAAAAGTTCAATATATATATATATATATATATATATATATATATATATATATATATATATATATATATATATATATATATATATTAGAGTCTCCCATGGCAAGGGCATGGATGAGATCTTTTTGCTAATAGCATAGGGGCTGACCATATACATGGGTTGCACAAATGGCAAAGCAGGCAGCCTTCCAGGTGAACTTTCTTGATACCCAAGAACAGCCTTAGAAGAAAGCAAACTTCAGGCACCTAGCAGATTTTCTAGAAATGGGTTCTCTGCTTCTTTTAGAATTCTGCCACCTTGCACTCAGTAATTAGAGATTACCACTGGTCCCTTCAAATGAGAGAATTTTGTAAAGCTCTGACTTCCAACCAATATAATCCAGAAATTAAAACAGACAAACAAACAAATAAACCCCATGGTGTATTGCACCCAAGTAAAAGACTGGGGTGTGTTTGTTCAGAGAGGGTTCATGATGACAGAGGAGGATCTACTGGGGGCCGTATTATTCTGGAAAACTGGGAAATGTTAAGCATGTACAAACTATTGTATTTACTGTAGAATGTAAACCATTAGTCCCCTAATAAATTAAAAAAAAAAAAAACCCAAACTTCCAATTTCAGAAATGGCAAAACTAAGGCCAAATGAACACAGAAGGCAGGGACTGGCATTCAAAGCATCCCTTGATTGATAAATTCTACCCATTCTCTCAAGCTCTCTCTCTCTCTCTCTCAAGTTCCCTCTCTCTCTCTCTCTCTCCTCTCTCTCTCTCTCTCTCACACACACACACACACACACACACACACACACTTCCCACCTTTCCCTGACCCCAGGAGTCTGCACAGATTGGGGCTCACACAAAATCAAGACAAGTAGGGAGGCTCTGTTCCATTGACTAATCAAATACACATAAAAGCTCTTTCTGAACTATAATTACGTTTGTTCACTCCTCAGGTTGATTTATTTTTTATTTTAATTGTCAGCCCTGCTCCACCATGATGCTAATAGAAATGTTATTGCAGCCAATATGCACTAAAATGATGTCTAAAGATTATTAATGAGAGCAATAAGAAGGTGTCTTCATAATAAGTCAGCATTAACGGAGTAATTCATTTTACCTGATGTAATTGGATTGTAGCGTTTCAATAGCCTGGGACTTCCTCCTAATTGGGATTAGCTGCAGTTTCCTCCTTTTAGGACCACATTTAACTCTTCCTCTTCAACTTTCCAGTTTTATTTTTAATGGAGTAATTAAGTGTGAACTGGTGGACATTTCTGGAAAAAGAGCCAAGGTCTGAGTAGATGCTTGGGGGAGGGGGAGCAGGCCTGAGACACTTCCTCTCCCTCCTCTTTCTGCCCTTCTTTTCCCCTTTTCTTCTCCTTCCTCTGACTTCTTCCTCTCTACTTTCTCTTTCTTCCACCTCCTCTCCTTTCCTCCACTTTCCTCCTCCCCTCTTCCCTTCCCTTGTGTCTTCTTCCCTCTCACTCCTAGCTTCTCTCCTTTCTGCTCCTCAGAACTTTCTCTTTCTTCATAAGTAAGTCTGGGTAAAGTGCAGGGCATGGGATGAGGCTAGGTTGTGAGGGACAAGATTCAGCCAACAGTTTACTGGAAACGTCACCTGTGAGGAAGGCGGCTCCTTTGCAGGCTCCAAATGGTTCCAAGATTCAGGATAGGCCTTTAGCATCCTATGCCACTAATTTACCAGTCCTGATCTTCTGAAGAAAAGCTTTAAGTATGCTCCCTTTTTTTCTCATAAGAAATAAGGCAGAAATCATGACATCTGCCTGCTCTGCCCTGTCTCCCCTCATCCCAACATTCTGGCAGGTTTCCCAAACTGAAAGAGAAGTATTTCATGAGGGGTAGTCACCAAGATATTTTACTAAATACTTGTATGACTTTAATATGAATTAGGAAAACATATAAAATGGAAAGACTAGCACATCAAATCCTCTTTGTAGTAGACAGGAGGTTGTGTACCCTGTTAAGTGTACATGAGCTGGGTTCAAGCCCTTAGTCACCACCAGCAGGGGAGAAGCTTTATGAATGTTAAAGCAGAGAAGGCTACAAACGTTTCTCTTTCTCTATCTCACCCTCCCTGTTCAATTTATCTTTATTCTATCAAATAAAAAGAAAAGAAAAAAATGGCTGCTGGGGGTAGTGGATTCCTTGTGCAGGCACCAAATACGAACCCCAACAATAGGCCTAGTAGAAGAAAGAGTTCTCTTGTAGTTGTCATATCACCAGGGCTTTATTGCTCCAGGTCTACATTTGTTCAGACAGAGACAGAAGGACAGAGGAAAAGATACTGGAGCATCAAAGCTTACTCCAGTGTCTTTGGGGTCAAACTGGAGCCTGGGTGACATGCATAATAAATCAGGCACACTACTATCTAGTGAACTACTTTACCGGCCCCATCAAAAACTCTATGTAAATTTATGTAAGTGGAAAAAGTGAATTGTGTTAGGAAGGCCATGTAACTACCATGTACAATATCAATATGTGGACAGATCTGGCTTTTGGTAGAGACCTGTGAAATGCGCTGGAGTCTAATCTCTTTCACTGGGCCAATCTCAGTTGCATACAAGAAAAACCAGCTTTGATTGAAGGAGTAGAGCAATTATTGGAAAGGCAATTCTGGCTATTGCAATTTATATTGCACAGAGCACCAAGGTCAAGGACAAGGTTTCAGGGCTCTCAGGGATGTTCATTAGATGTCTCCACAATAAGCAACAAAGTTAGTGGCAGTGACTCTTTATGATTATAGAGACCACTGCCACCATTACCATCATCATGTTAACTGGTATATCTTGAGTAAATCTTATGTGACAGCAATTGACATGGATTATCACAGTTCATTTTTACAGCTATTATTACCATGCTGTAAACATTATTTCTATTAAGGCACAGAGAAGACAAGCAAGTTCCTCAAGTTCACCCAGCATCTCCAGACAGCCTAGGAAAACAGAACAGGATATTGACTCAGAGCAAGAGGTCAGATGCAACCAGGACACAAGTGCATCATGTCACCACTTCAGGGAAGACAACACCAGTGAAACTGGTCATCATTGCATCCTATCACCTCCCTGACCTTTGATCAGGACATGGCTCCCATGGTCACCATGCCTCTCGGTTTCCTACTTAGGATCTTGAATTCCCCCTCCAAAGGGAGTCCCTTAGACTGGACCTAGGTTATGTGGATGGACCCAACCTGAAGGATAGCTGGGAATAAGGTTTTCTAGCTTCTGTAAAGCATGTGGTCTCTGTCTCATGAGACTTCATCTGATAAAGAATTCCCAAATAGGGATATTCTCAAACTTTTTGGCCTTAAGATTAAAAAAACATGACTACTGAGCATCCCAATAATCTACACATATTAATATTCACCATTTTGGAAACTAAAAAGCTGGAGGCTGGGTGGTGGTGCACCTGGTTAAGTGCATATGTTACCAAGTAAAAGACCCAAGTTTGAACCCCCGCTCCCCACCTGCAGGGGGAATGTTTCACAGGCAGTGAAGCAGATTTGCAGGTGTGTATCTTTCTCCACCTCTCTCTGTTCTCCTCTCCTCTCTCAATTTCTCTGTTCTAATAAAAAAAATTTGAAAAAATTGAAAAAATATCTACTGTGAATAGTGAATTCCTAGTGCCAGCTCTGAGCCCCAGCAATAAACCTGAAGACAATAAAATAAAATAATAAAAAAATTAAGAAGTTTTAGTCACCAACTTATTTGAAAATAGCAATAATATTTACATATCTAGAAAATTTAGTGAGAAGTTGGCTCTGTTTTCTATTTTTGTAAGTCTCTGTCCAAATCAATTTTTGTTGCTTTTTACACCAACTGATCTTGATATTCTAGCAACATGCAGTCTCCGGGAAACTCTCTTGTACACTCAAGAGAAAATGACAATAAAAAAATTGAAATGTTTTAGTGTCACAATAAAACTTAATAGACACATTTAAGTAACCCCCAGAGGTTCCCTGGCCTCACTTTGAGAACTGTTGCTCTAATTATTAGACCACCATTGGCATGTCTTTATCGTCAACTTCTTGAGGTTGAGCTTCCTTCTCTCTGCCCTAAGTGTAGACAGAGCTTTCATACAATCTAACCCCGACACACCCCACAAAGGGAGATTTAAAAAACAATTTCTTTATTGGGAGATTAATGGTTTATAGCTGGCAGTAAAATACAATAGTATGTACAGGCATAACATTTCTCCACTTTCCACATAACAATTCAACACTCACCATGTCCTCTTCTGCCATCACGTTCCAAGACCTGAGCCCCTTTCTCCACCCCAGAGTCTTTTACTTCGGTGAAATACAGCAACCCCAGTCTAAGTTCTGCTTTGTGTTTCCCCTTCTGTTCTTCCTTTTCAACTTCTGCCTATGAGTTAGATCATCCCATATCCATTATTCTCTTCCTGGCTTATCTCACTTAACATGATTCCTTCAAGCTCCATCCAAGATGAGGTGAAAAAAGTGAAATAATCATTTTTAATAGCTGAGTAGTATTCCATTGTGTATATATATATATATATATATATATATATATATATATATATATATATATATATACCACAACTTGCTCAGCCACTCATCTGTTGTTGGACACCTGGGTTGTTTCTAGGTTTGGGATATTACAAATTGTGCTGCTAAGAACATATGTGGACACAGATCTACTTGGATGAGTATGATAGTCTCCTTAGGATATATCCTTAGGAGAGGAATTGCAGGATCATAGGGTAGGTCCATTTCTAGCCTTCTGAGAATTTTCCAGGCTGCTCTCCACAGAGGTTGGTCCATTGACATTCCCACCAGCAGTGTAGGAGGGTTCCATTGTACCCACAACCTCTCCAGCATTTGTTGCTGCTATCTTTTCTGATGTATGATATTCTCACAGGAGTGAAGTGGTATCTCTCATTGTTGTCTTTATTTGCATTTCTTTGATAATCAGTGACTTAGAGCATGTTTTCATATGTCTGCTGGCCTTTTGGATCTCTTATTTTATTTTTATTTATAAAAAGGAAACACTGACAAAACCATGGGATAAGAGGGGTACAACTCCACACAATTCCCACCACCAGAACTCCGTATTCCATCCCCTCCCCTGATAGTTTATTATTCTTTATCCCTCTGGGAGTATGGACCCAAGGTCATTATGGGGTGCAGAAGGTGGAAGGTCTGGCCCCTGTAATTGCTTCCCTGCTGAACATGGGTGTTGACAGGTTGATCCATACTCCCAGCCTATCTGTCTTTCTTTAGTGGGGTGGGGCTGTGGGGAATCGAGCCTCCAGGACACATTGGTGGGATTGTCCAGGGAAGTCTGGTTGGCATCATGGTAGGCTCTTGAACCTGGTGGCTGAAAGAAGAGTTAACACATAAAGCCAAGCAAGTTGTTGACTAATTATGCACCTAAAGATTGGAATAGTGCAGACGAAGACTTGGGGTAGGGGTATATCCGTTTTGTAGATAGCTAGTAGGCCTATTTTAGTTATATTCCAAAGAGCTCATGACTATACAAGTTTTTTTTTTTCTCTGAGCCTGAAGCCTGATATTAGGTGGATCCAAGTTATTGTCTGGGGAGATGATGTCATAGCTGGAAAAAGGACCAGAAAGCTGTATTAGGGAAGAGAGCAGTTCCCAAATATGGGAAAGGTGTATAAATGTTGTTGACTGTAAACCCCATCAATTTGATCTGATCTGGATCTCTTCTGTGGTGAATATTCTGTTCATAGCCTCTCCACATTTTTGATGGGATCATTTGGTTTTTTGTTGCTGAGTTTGGTGAGCTCTTTATATATTTTAGTTATTAGCCTCTTATCTGATATATGACATGTAAAGATCTTCTCCCATTCTGTGGGAGGTCTCTTTGTTTGGGTGGTAGTATCTTCTGCTGTGCAGAGCTTTTTAATTTGATATGGTCCCATTGGTTTATTTATATTTTAGTCTTCTTTATAATTGGATTCATATCATTGAAGATGCCTTTCAATTTTAGACAGAAAAGAGTTCTGCCAATATTTTCCTCTAAGTATCTGATAGTTTCTAGTCTAACATCCAAGTCCTTGATCCCTTGGAATTTAGTTTTGTGTTTGGTAAAATATAGTGATTCAGTTTCGTTCTTTTTTTTTTTTTTTCGTACAGCCCAGGAAGACTTTTTTCTTTTTGCATTTATTGGGGAATTAATGTTTTACATTTGACAGTGAATACAATAGTTTGTACATGCATAACATTTCTCAGTTTTCCATATAACAGTACAACCCCCAGTAGGTCCTCTGTCATCCTTTTCCAGGACCTGTACTCCCCCCACCCACCCACCCCAGAATCTTTTACTTTGGTGCAATACGCCAACTCCAGTTTATGTTGGTGTATTCAGTTTCATTCCTCTGTATGTTTCAACCCAATTATTCCAACACCAATTTATGGAAAAGACTCTCCTTTCCCTGTTTAATAATCTATGCACCACAAAGGGAGATTTTTCTTGAGACTCTTGGTGCCCCATTAAAGCTTAGTAAGAACACAGTCTTTACTCACTCTGACTAAACTGTATCCTGAACACAGAATTGGGCTTTGAGAGAGGTGGGCACAACAATGACAATGAAAGACAACTGATCCTATCCCACCAGTTAAATGTTCTAATGGACAAAAGGGGTGCTGGAGAGCCCAAGGAAGTAGTGGATTGTTGTGCCTGGAAGGAGTAACACAGGTTCCCTTTAGAAAAAATACTCTTCCTCAAGGTCCTCTTAGCTTCTACTCTTCATTGGAACTCCCAGCCAATTTGAATACTGCTTCCCTTGGCCCCAGATACCCTACTCCCTTATGCACTCAACTTCACACAGGGCACCACCAGAAGAAGCTAAGTGAGAGGGGAAGGAGACTTAAAGTCCTCAAGGAGCAGCCCTCATCCAATGACAGAGGGGTGATTCACACCTTTTTCCTTTACTCTTGGATGGGATAAGGAAGGAGCATTCCCATAGGATCACTGGGGCCTCCAGGGTCACCTTGCTCAACTTCACATTCTTTGTGGATTCCATTCTTCCTCTGCATCCCTTTCTTACTCTTTTGCTGATATTTTCCATAATATTATCCTTAATAAAATCTCCATTTAAACCTTTATCTTTGGATCTGTTTGAAGGTAATGCTTTAATAGCTTTTTGATTTCTCTAGCACAGAATTCATCTCAGTTTATTTGTTTAATGCCTATTTTCCCACTAGGCTGACTGTGACTTGGCAGAGAATGGTGATGGTCTTTTGTTTGTTATGGAGTCACTAGTGCTGAGCACAGGGTTTGGCACATGGTGGTCCCTTGAGGAAATATCTGTTGACTGACTCAGTGAATTATGATTGATTGAATGAAATATTTCACACCATCTTCCTGGTGTTCTAGAAAGTGCAGCCAGCACTGTTTTAGAGACATTGTTTCTAGGTCAGGGATTGGCAAAGATCTGGGAAGTAAATATTTCAGACTTTGGTGCCATATAGTTGTTGTCATTACTACTCAGCACTGCTATTGTAGCCTGAAGATACCACAGACATTATGTAAGTGAACTGGCCTACCCATGTCCCAATAAAACTTTATTTATAAATCAGACATGCTGAATTTGCTAGCCAAACACATTCAAGGACAAAGATGTTACCTGCCCAATGTGTAGTATTATTGAAAACATTTTGCTTGGCTCTCATGGAGGACAGGAAAATTGTCTTCTTTCTAAGAATTTGTGCCCAACATCTCTGGCACTTCATCTTCAGTGTCCAGGGAGGGGCAGTACTTCTGAAAATAAGCAGACTATTTCAGGATATGAAGACCATGACATTGCCTCTGATCCCTTGAGACTGGCTGCCCGCTTGACATCTGCAGCCGTAGTTCTCATGGTCTGTTTGCTGAACAGGTCAGGGAATGAGGGATGCAGGGGGCGGGGGGGGGGGGCCTTCACAGACTCAGCCAACTCTATGTTGGCTGTGGAGCTCCAAGTCTCAGTCACACATCCACACCTCCACCCCCACCCCATCTCAGCTTGAACTCATGTGACTCCAGAAACCTCTGCTGTAAGGTCATGTTACTCTTTACCTAGTATCCTCCAGGCAGGTCTGAGCTAGTTAGCTTGGACCACCATAACAAAATACCTCAGACTGGGTGGTTTAAACAACAAAGATTTGATTTTTCACAGTTCAGGAGACTGAAAGTTCTGAAAGTCCAAGACCAAGGTATTGGCAGTTGTTTTTTCCCCTTCCTTTTTTCCCCCTTGAGCTCTCCCTCTTTGGCTTACAGATGGCCATTTTCTGAATGTGTCCTCATATGGTCTTTCTCTGTAAGTGCAAATCTACTGTGTCCTCTCTCTCTCTCTCTCTCTCTCTCTCTCTCTCTCTCTCTCTCTGTGTGTGTCTAGAGTTTCTCTTCTTGGCAGGAGAAAGAGCCCACCAGTTTGGCTGACTGCCTTATCATGTGCATTGTGTAGGTCCAAAACCAGGTACTCCATAGGAGCTCCATGGTACTGAGGACAATTCTAGTGCTGTGGTATCTTTTACTCTTTATCCATCTCTCTCTCTCTTTCTCTATCTAAATGAAACAGTGGCCAAAAAGCTGTGAAAGCATACATATCCCAAGGTCCTGGCTCACCAAAACAGAAACAAACTAGCAAAAAAAAAAAAATTTCTTGTAAGGAAATCAGTCAGATTGGATTAGGGTCCACCATATGACTTCATTTTAGCTTAAACACTTCCTCCAGAGACTATCTTTACATATAGAAAGAGGATTGAGTCTTTAATACATGAATTTTGGTGAGAGACAAGTCAGTCCAAAATTACTTGGTCAAATTCCATATACTCTACTGGAAATTTTGAATCCTGGCAGCAGCTAAGGGCCTCTCTCCATTTTTATTCTGTTCCATGACCTCACATTGAGATAGGAACGTGTATATATAGAGATCTCTGTTTCCCAAAGGGAATTAGAGCAATAATTCGCCCAGTGTCATCTTTTCTTTCACCCCAGCACCCTCATTTCTGGGACTTTATTCCAGTGGGAAGTATTCAGACACACCCTCCTGTTCTCAACTGTACACTGTCATGGTAGATAACAAGGCTTGGAACCAGTGGACCAAACACTTCAAGGCCAGTGAGATTTTTCACTTTCTAATACTCTATTTCTTTATTTGTAAGCTAATACTTACAGAGTAAGTAGTTAGGGGTACTAATAGTAACTCAGTTGGATAGTTGCTGCTTTGGCATGTCTGTGGCCCAGATTTGAGTGCAGCTCTCCACTACTTTGGAGGAAGCCAAGAATTTGCTGCAAGAATTACGGAATCCATACAAAGTACATAGAATCTGAATACATATACCAAATAAAAGAAAGGAGAAAAACAAAAGGGACACTTAGAATGGTGAATTTATAGTGCAGAAAAACTCCCAGCAATAACCCTAGTGTCAAGACAAACAAAAATCTTTAACATAAAGCCAGTGCATCTAAAATGCCTGGCAAAGTGTTTTCCCCTAACAGGTAGGAAATGGTAGTACCAATAGTTTCAACAGTATAATATGAGCCTGATCAGGCAAAGAGGCTGCTACCACACATACACGCAACTTCTAAAATGCTTGTGGAGTTGCACGCAAGACAGGGTTATAAAATCCTAAATTACTACATGGTGAATGTTTGAACAACCCAAATGTCACATCTTGGCCTGGAACTGAAGCCAGTGCCCTAGGGAGATTAAATTCTTGTCTGGGCACCAGGGGACACTGGGAAAGTATCTCTTCGTAGCTGAGCTTGCTGAGGACAGAGGCAGCCTGTCTATCTCTCAGCCACGCATTTCAGGAAGAAAAACAGGAATCAGTGTTTGGGGGCATCTAGATGCCAAGAAAGAGTCAGTGCCAGGCTAAGCCTGGGCCCTTATCCAAAAGCTACTTGCAAGGACAGCAGGGAAACGTGGTGGTCACAAGTCAGGCCTGGTGATGACTGTGATGACAGGGGTTTTGCCTGTCTCTGGTTTCCACAAGCCTGGGCTGTCAGTGGCAGCTTTTTTTTGTGAAGTCTGGCTGTTGGGGATACTGGGATTTGACCAGTATGGAATCTATGGGTCTCCCATCCTGAGAGCTGTTCCTTTCTTAAAGGCTGTGGCAGGAGTCAGCAGGCTGGAAAAAAAGTGGTGCTCCCCCATCCTGAGTCCATGCCCACCTCCTAGTGCCCCCCCCCAGCCTTCTCCCTCCCTGCCACAGCTGTGATGCTGAGCCTCAGATTGTCCCACTATTGATCCCCCCTCCCATAATGAACTGTAACAACAACTCCATTACTCTGTGCTCGCCCATTGGCTGAGGATAATATAAAATTAGCCAGCGTGCATGGGGCCTCTCAGGATCGATTTCCCTACTCAGATTACTTGTTACGAAAGAATAGAGCTGTCTCCTCCGTAATTGAACAAGTTAACTCCTTGTCTCATAAAATGTAAGCCAGTATTGATTGGCTGTTGTGGCACACAGAGGGGGCTGAGGGGGTGTGTGTGTGCCTAGAATGGGGATGCTCTATTGCTCCTCCCACCCTCCCTCATGGCTCTGGCCCCCCTTAGGTTTAGGAATTGGAGTATCCAGCTGACAAAATAACTCACCTGGATAGTGTTCTCTGCTTTGCTGTGAATGCAGCCTAGGTTCAAGCCTGGCTCCCATTGCATTGGAATAAGCTTCAGTGCTGTATCCTTTTTCCTTTCCTCCTCCTCCTCCTCCTCCTCCTCCTCCTCTCCTCCTCTTCCTCCTCCTCCTCCTCCTCCTCCTCCTCCTCCTCTCTCTCTCTCTCTCTCTCTCTCTCTCTCCATATACATATGTATACAGATCTAAAAAACCTGGAGTAGTGAAGCTCTGGCAATGACAATAAAGAGAAAAAGAAAAGAAAAGAAAGGAAACTAGGGCATTCTCAGTCTGAAAAGTTAAGCGAAAGAGGGAGGGGAATGCTTGAACTCCAATTTAATGCTCTTATACCCCACTTTTTCAAATCCAGTGCATTTATATCTGTTAGAACACTTTGGGCTGTGAATTCAAGCAAGTCGGGGTTCAGTTCTAGCTCTGCCCAATTGCTGGCCCTATGACCTTGAGATAGATTCCCAGCTGTCTGATCCTCTATTTATGAGGGATGCACCTCTTTTGCAGTTACTGAGAGTCAGGTGAGCTAACCCATGTGCAAGTTCAGCCATGCATGGCACAGGTGTCCATGCCATGGAATGCTTTTTGGGGTCATGGATGTGTGTATGTGTGTGTATGTGCTTGTTTTCAATTTTTTCAGAAATAAAAACCCATCTAGGGAGCTGGCCAGTTACGCAGCCAGTAGAGTACACATGTTACCATACACAGGACCCAAGGTTCAAGTCCCCAGTCCCCACCTGTAGGGTAGGAAAGTCTCACAAGCAATGAATCACTGCTGTAGGTATTTCTCTTTCTCTTTCTCCTCCTCTCTATCTCTCCCTTCCCTTTCAATTTCTTTCTGATTTTATAAAACTAAATAAATCCTATCACAGTAACTCAGAGAAATCACACACACACACACACACACACACACACACACACACACACACACACGACTTTCTATTAAGTGAGTGAGTGGCACCTTTAAGAGTGAGGGCAGAGAAGCCTGTTTAAAATTCCTATGACCACCTTGCCTGTGTGCTGTCAAACTACAGAAACAGTTTTGCTGTTCCAGAAAGGAATGGGGGTCCTCTTACTGACACTCATCTCCATCAGTTCCCCCAGCCTCATGAGACAGAGTGGACCACCTGCTGCCAGGAGAAGTCTCATGTTTTCTGGGATCTGGGACCAATTCCCAACCCTGCTCATCACTCAGCAGTAGGCAGCTTGTAGCCAAGCAGTCCCACTTTCAAAGCTATCAGGTCTTACTGACTTTGGCTGGACTGTCAGAGTGTGAAAGGAGCAGGAGGCAGTAGAAGAAAGAAGCAAAGAGCAACCTGGGACCCAGCTCTGAGTTCACAGTCTTGGAAACAAGAAGCCATACATTCTGGTCCAGATGCTTTTGCCTTTTCCTAGGTTTGGGCAGAGAAGTCTTGTTCCACTGCTAGAGACAACAATACACTCACTCAGAAATTGCTTCCTCATTAGCCATGTAATTTGGGGGATTTTTTTTTCTAATAATAATGTCAATAACAATATTGACAATTTCTGTGTGGACTTGTTGTATGCTAGACTCTGCTCTGAGCACATGGCTACCATGCCTTTCTAGAAGCCTGCAAGCAGCCCTCTGTTCAGGGCGTGATGTTGTCAGAATGGGTGAAGCTCTGTGGAGACCTATTCTGTGTGCTTGTTAATAAATTGTCCTTCAGGGTCACCTCAACAGCCCCTACCAAGCAGAAGATGACATCCCTGGTTTCTGGCAAGCAATAATTACCTTACACTAAACTGTAAGAACTGGGTTGCATTTTAGCAATCAGAATTCAGTTTCATCATTTTATATTGGTACCAGTGCTCAGAACCTGGGTCTAGGGCATGCAAAGCATTTGCTCTAATGCAGACCCCCCCCCCACCAAACTGGGTTTTAAATTATAGAAGATCCTGCTTAATGTTACTTGACTCTGCTGTATCTCCCCAGCATGAACATGAAGGCTGACAAAAGTGGTATTTTAAACTGTAACTGATGGCCAACCTTCACTATATGTCTCTGAGTACATTTTGGTGGTGTGGTGGTGAGACAGACTTGTGTTTTATGAACTGAGATATCAATTTGTTCAACTGTGGAGGAGGCAACATTCTTTAATAGTGAAGCATACAGGTGTCTGTAACCAATAGGTACAAGTTTAAGGGACTGAAAGTTGGCTCAGTGGGAGAGCTTTGCATGTATGAGGTTCTGTGTTCTATCCCTGACACCACATAAAAAGGCAGACTTATATTCTTGCATTCTGGCCTCTCTCTAAAAGATTTAAGTTTCAGGGTTAGTTAGACATGTACTGACTATGACCTCAGAAGGATCATTGGCTAAGCATTGGCTTCATTATATGCCAATCAGGATAGGAATAAGCTCAGTCATAAAAAATAATGTGTGGGGCCCGTGTGGTGGCACACCCAGTAATGTGCACAGACAGGTCCCAGGTTCAAGTTCTTAGTGCCCACCTGCAGGAGAGAAGTTTCAAGAGCAGTGGAGCAGTGCTACAGGCATTTTTCTTCTTGATCTCTCTCAATCTCTCAGCCTCTATCAAAAAATAAGAAGAAAATACATTCACATTATTTTTTTTAAAATAATTTAATTAAGTAATACACCTAGAAAAAATTGGGAAGTGCTATAGAAACAATCACTTGTTAGTATCATGATGTAAGGCTGAGAAATGATTATAATGACAGCAGAATTTAAATCATCAGCAGACTAGACTGGACCCACACTGAAGTTGGATGAGGACAACTCCCAAAATGCTTTATAAATCCTGTGCCAACTCTTTCCCCCAAATCCTGTGAATCATATGAGTCTTGTTCTTGGCAACGTCTCCTCCATGTCCACTTCAGATCATTGCATTTGTGTCCCAGAGCCATTAGTTTTTCTTTGCTCATCTCTAATAGATAAAGCCATTGGGCCATACCCACTAGGCTTGCTATTGCTAGCAGGGACATAATTTAATACTTTTTTTTGTCAAAAGTTTAATCCAAGGTCCAGGTACCAGGCAACCTGCTATCAAATGAAAGGGCTTTTCCAAAGTCTAGACAGATCAGTACTCTGAGCATGCCTTGTGGTGATCACCATGAGCTCAGAAGTAACCCACCCTCATTCCAATGTCATTTTTATGGTAAAGTTTCTGCCTCAATGGTGCCATATTGATTTAATACCTATCTGTATTCAATCTAGCCAGGACCTGAAAAATTTCAGAAGAAGCACAGCAGAGGTTCTGGGACAAAAGGTATACATATATAAAGTTAATGTAAGTCCACCCCTATTTCCCTGCCCTAACTCATTTCATATAAATATACCCTCTTCCAGGAGAGTGCTAGATTTTGAAAACCTTCTCCTATTGTGTGATCCAAAATGAAGCTCCTGACATAGTTAATGCCCATTTTCTTTGGTTAATTCAGACTAGACAAGGATTCAAAAGGTTCTTTTGAACCAATTGGAAACAGAAAGAAAAAATTATTGAAAAAAATGACAGATTGGAAGAAGAAAGAAAAAAAGGAGGAACGGAGAAAAGAAAGGAGGGAGAGAGAAAAAGAGAGAGGAGGGAGAAAGAATGGGAGACTGTCTGGTACATCAAAGGCTTCAGAAGGCTAAAGCCCAGATTCCAACTCTTAGACAAGATGTTGAGTAATTGAGACCTGAGCCCACATTTTTTTTTGAGCTTTTTAAGCTGTGTGTGATTTTCAGGTTCTTGCCAGTCCAAACAACCACATTTGCTCATTTTAGAAAAGACTGTATACCTTCACTCTTGAGTTGCAGATGTAACCAATTCAAATTTTAAATATACATGATAATATAAACCTATTGTCAAAAAGCTGGAACACAGAGATAAACCAAAAGTAATTAAATTATCCACAAATTCACATTATCACCCTTCTGATGGTCCTTTTTTTTTTTTTCTTAAAATTCCAGATTGTTTTTCTATTTGGATGAAATACATGCACATGCATTTAATCCAAATAGGATAACATTATTCAGCTATGTTACCTTACTTAACATTATGTTTTGGCACCTTTCCTTGTTGATGCAAATACATTCCAAGTTGTCCTTTGCAAAAACCACATGTGGCAATGTGTTTCAAACTGCAGCCTGAAACTCATCTGTGGGTTAGCAAATCAAGTTAGTGAGTCAAGATCAATATTTTAAAATAAATGAAACAGAAAATAATCACACAGAATAGGAAAAAATGTTAGCTGTGTTACACAAATTAAAGATGAGAATTTTTTATGAACAATCTGGCTAAACATGTTAGGTATATGTTGAGTTATAATATAATATACATTTCATTTTTAAAATTTATAAAATAAAAATATCAACAAGACCATAGGATAAGAGGGATATAATGCCACACAATTCCCACCACCAGAATTCCACATCCCATTCCCACTATTGGAAGTTTCCATATTCTTTATCCTTCTGGTAGTATGGTCCAAAGATCTTTATGTGGTGCAGAAGGTGGGAGGTCTGGCTTCTGTAATTGCTTCTCCACTGGACACAGGCATTAACTGGTCAATCCATATCCCCAGCCTGTTTCTATCTTTCCCAACTGGGATAGGGGTCTGTGGAGGTGGGGCTCCAAGATACATTGGTGAGGTCATCTGCCCAAAGGAAGTCAGGCTGGCATCGCAGTGGTGTCTGCAACTTGGTGGCTGAAAAGTATTAAGATATAAAGCAGAAAAAATTATTTAATAATCAGGAACCAAAAATTAAGAATATAGCAGATGAGATTTGGGGTTTTCATGTTGAAAGAAGCTAGGAAGTCTATTTTAGGGTTAAAGAATAGGGAAGCTATCAGGGGAGGAGATGGGATATGGAGATCTGGTGGTGGGAATTGTTTGGAGTTATACCCCTCTTATCCTGTGGTTTTGTCAATGTTTCCTTTTTATAAATAAAATTTTAAAAATCCAATGGTTAGGATTTACTGTACCATATAAGACCTTACCATGATTTATGTCATTTAATGCTATTTATAAACAACTGCATCTTATATACTGACAAGACCAGTGCCTTCTGGTCTCCATGGTCTAAGATTATAGGTAATTTAATACTTCAAAGAAATAGTCACTTTTAGAAATCTATTAACAATTAAGCCCACTGTTGGAATTAAATCGGTTACCTATTTGAAAGCTTAAGTGCTTATGTTGAAGGAATATATGGTCAGAACTGGGGTCTATACAGCAAAAAGTTTGAGGCATTCAATCTAATTTTCCCCTCATACTGATTAGTGAGTTATAAGAGTATAAATTTATAGGAGTGTATATTAACACCATTTCCACCACCAAATGTCTGTGTTCCTACCCCCACCCTCCATTATTCCATACTTTTATCAGACTGCACTAATGTTTTCAGAGATGGCAAAAAAACTAACCTGGGTAGTGCACCTATTTTGCATGTGCACAATTCAGGTTCAAGCCCAGCCCCCAAAGTATGGTAGGAAGCTTTAGCATTGTGATGTTTTCCCCTTCCTCCCTCCCACCCTTCTATCTGACAAGTCAGCTCATAACAATGAAGACCCCCGGCAAAGCAAAAATGAATTTTATCTTTTTAAATTATCTTTATTTATTTGGATAAGACAGCCAGAAATTGAGAGGTAAGGGGGTAATAAAGAGGGAGACAGAGAGAGAGACCTGCAGCCCTGCTTCACCACTTGTGAAGCTTTTCCCCTGCAGGTGGGGGCTAGGAGCTCAAACCCAGGTCCTTGCACATTGTAACATGTACTCAACCAGGTGCAACACCACCGGGCCCCCCAAAAATGGATTTTCAAAATGTTCCAGTGGTTCTTCAAAATTTTTACATTGCTTAGCCTGAGATTCAATATCCAGAGTTTGGCCTTGGGATTAAAAATGATTATTTCTTAAACTAGATTACATATTCATTGGGTGGGGTATTCTTAAGAAATATGAGAAGTCAAGTCACAGGCTAGGAAAGTATTGTTTTCCTAAAGCCTTCACTCAATAATTTAAGTTTATATTGAAAACAACCACCGACTGTTTGCTACAGAGTACAGTATTTTAAAGTTAAATTGCCAAATGTGGGAGAAATGTTATCTTTCTGCAGACAGTTGTATCAATCAGCACAAATTAGGCTGTGCTGTAGGAACAAACCATTCGAAAACTTCAGTGGCTTAAAACAACCTATGTTTATTACTCCCTGACATAGCAAGTCTGTTGCCTGTTTTCTGGGTTTCTGCTCTCCTTCAACCTCTCTCTAGGATCCAGAATGACAGAGCAACCACCCATATACAGTAATGCTTTTCTCTGTTGGAAAGAAGAAACAGGGGTTCTGAAGGGTCTCAGACCAGCAATTAAATGCTTAGCTATAAGTGACACATGACCTCAACTTTACAATGGGACTAAGACAGGTCAGATGCAACCACAAAGGGATGGGAAATGCAGTCTTGTTATGTATCTGATATATAAAGAAATGTCTAGAGATGGCACTAATGACAAATGTTGCTATTTGGACTTTATTTCCTACTCTTTCTCTTGTTCTTATAAATGGATGTAAATGATTAAATGAGACCATCCAGTGAGTTGTACCCCCATAATGATCCTGAGTCCATGTTCCCAGAGAGATAAATAACAGGAAAGCTTGCAGTGGAAGGAATGGGATACAAAACTGGTGGTGGGAATTGTGTGGACTTTTACCCCTCTTATCCTTTGGTTTGGTCAATATTTTTTATTTTGTAAATACATTTTAAAAAGAATATTAGAATTACATATTCATATGAGATTATTTTTGTTGCTTGTTGCTTTTTCATCATTGCTGGGGCTTTATGGCTCTGTGCTGACATTTTTTTCAGATAGAAAGAGAGAGGCAGAGACACAGGGCAAGAGAGAAGGACAACATAACACTGAAAATTATCCCAGTTGGTGGGGGCCAGGAATGAATCTGGATTATGTGCATGACAAAGAAGACATCTTCCCAGGTGAGCTATCTTACCAGTCCCATACACTTTTTTTCTTTTTCTTTTTCCCTTTCTTTTTTTATTGAGGGATTAATGTTTTACAGTCAACAGTAAATACAAAAGTTTTTACATGCATAACATTTTCCAGTTTTCCACATAAAAATACCACCCCCATGAGGTCCTCTGCCATCCTGTTCCAGGACCTGAACCCCCTCACCCACCCAAGAGTCTTTTGCTTTGGTGCAATACACCAACTCTAGTCCAAGTTCTGCTAGTGTTTTCTCTTCTGATCTTGTTTCTCAATTTCTTCTTTTTTAAATTAATTAATTTATTTAAAAAAGGAGAAATTAACAAAACTGTAGTATAGGAGGGGTACAACTCCACACAGTTCCCATCACCAGATCTCCGTACCCCATCCCATGCCCTGATAGCTTTCCCATTCTTTTCCCTCTGGGAGTATGGACCCAAGGCCATTGTGGGTCGCAGAAGGCAGAAGGTCTGGCTTCTGTAATTGCTTCCCCACTGAACATGGGCATTGACAGGTCGATCAAGCCATACTCCCAGCCTGTCTCTCTCTTTCTCTAGTAGGGTGGGGCACTAGAGAAGCAGAGCTCCAGGACACACTGGTGGGATCATCTGTCCAGGGAAGTCTGGTTGGCATCATGCTGGCATCTGGAACCTGGTGGCTGAAAAGAGAGTTAACATACAAAGCCAAACAAATTGTTGAACAGTTATGGACCTAAAGGCTGGAATTGTGCAGATGAAGTGTTGGGGGGTACTCACTGCAGACTGTTGTATACTTTTGCTTTCAGATATATATTTTGGCCTAGTTTATGGATACGTGTGAACATATGCTCTATCTCATGGGACCTGGTCTATATCTAGGTTTTGGGACTTTGTTAGGAAGTGAACCGCCTGGAGTGGAATTAGAGAATACTATGAAAGTAAAGGTCTCACCCTAGTAATGAAGCTGAAGGGTTATCATTCCACACCTGAAGTCTCTGGACACAGTCTGAAGTGAAGCATGCTGAGGTGCCACTTGTTGTATTGATTAGGTTGGGATCTGTGGATGCAATATTATTTGGTATGAATTGAGAGAAGCATGCAAGAAAGTGGGCCCCACCCTAAGGTTCCAGGACTGGGAGAAACATAGACTCTATAGTGGAAATGTGAGTTTCCTGCTATCTTAGGGTTCAAGAAGACAATGGATAGTTATTGTTATCATCGCATTATTTGGTAATTGGGTTAACTTTGAAACGTCCCTTTATTAGGACTTGCTGTATAATACCCAACATCTTGTATATAGCGGTGCCACCAGTTGCTTCTGTTCTCCCTGGTCTAGGCTTTTGAGAGAATCAACATATCAAAGACTCAGCCTATGTATTAAAAAGATTTGGTCTGTGCTTTAAAAAGTTTGAGACATACAATCAATTTTACCCTCTCATATTAATTAAATAGTTATTTATATGACTAAAAATTAATAGGAGTGTACATAAACACCAATCCCACCACGTTTCTCAACTTCTGCCTGTGAGATCATCCCATATTCATCCTTCTGTTTCTGACTTATTTCATTTAATATGATTTCTTCAAGCTCTATCCAAGATGGGATGAAAATAGTGAAATCACCATTTTAAATAGCTGAGTAGTATTTCATTGTGTATATATACCACAACTTGCTCAGCCACTCATTTATTGTTGGATACCTGGGTTGCTTCCAGGTTTTGGCTACTACAAATTGTGCTGCTATGAGCGTAGGTACACCACACACTTTTTAAAAACACAATCGAAAATTATTACTTCTTAGAGTTCAATTTTTAGTTTCCTTTATTTATTCATTTGATGGCTAGAGATGGTAATTGAGAGGGAAGGGGAGGGGCTGGGTGGTGGTACACCTGGTTGAGTGCACATGTTACAATGTGTGCAAGGACCCAGGTTTGAGTCCCCAGCCTCCACCTGCAGGGGAAAAATTTTGAGTGCTAAAGCAGTGTTACAGGTGTCTCTCTATCTCTGTCCCTTTCTACCATTTCCTTCCTTTTTGATTTCTGGCTATCTCTATTTAATAAATGAATAAAGATAATAAAAAATTTAAAAAAAAAAAGAGGGAAGGGGAGAATGATAGAGAGGGAGAGAGATAGGCCTGCAACACTGCTTAACCACTTGTAAAGGTTCACCCCTGCAGGTGGGAACTAGGGGCTTGAACTCAGGTCCTTGCACACTATAATATGTGTATTTAACTAAGTGTACTACCATCCAGCCCAAGATTTTTACTTTTATCTTATGTAGTAGAGTAATAGAGGTAAGCAATTGGAACTTGTGGAGTTCCGTAGTGACAAATATCAAGGGTCTTTCTACCTTCTTTCTACATTATCACAGTTCTATCAAATGACTTTAGTTGTCCAAGCTCCAGCCATTATGATTACATTCAAATCAGCAAGGAAAAAATGTGCTTTTTAAAGTTGTACAGATTTATTAAGTTTATAGTTTTTATGCTATACAATTTAAGCATTTAACCTGTGCAATTTGATAGTTTTTAATATAGTCACAAATATGAATGACTATTGCAATAGGTGATTCTTATAAGATGACAATTGTGTCACCTTATAAGGATACCTAGTATACTTTGTTTGTTTGTTTACACCAAAGCACTGCTCAGCTCTGGCTTATAGTGGTGCTAAATATTGAATCTGGGTCCTTGGAGTCTCAGGTATGGAAGTCTTTTACATAGACATTATGCTGTCTTTCCACCCCATAGTCTATATACTTTAGATACTTATTGTTTTCTGCATCCTCAAACTTCTTCAGCTCTAGGAAACCATAAATCTACTTTCTGACTCTATAGACTTCCCTGTTCTGAACACTTTACAATAATGGGATTCTGTAATATGTAGTATTTTGTGATTGGCTTTCTTTGCTCAGCCTAATGTTTTCAAAGTTCCTGCAGGTTGCAGCATGTACTGATACTGTATTTCTTTTGTATGATTAAACAATGCCCCGTTGTATGGTCATATTACATGTCATTTAACCATTAATCAGTGGCGGACATTTAGGTTGGTTTATACCGTTTGGTTCCTGCAGACAATGCTTCTGTAAATATGTAATGTACGTGTGTGTGTGTGTGTGTGTGTGTGTGTGTACAAGTGTTTTAATTTCTATTGGAGACGTGCATACCTAGGAGTGGAATTGTTAAGTAATATGGTAGAATATAGGTTTAATCATCTGAGGGTCTATGGACTTTTGCTCAAGAACTGCACCATCTTACATTTACACCAACACTGTTTGAGGGTTCTGTTTTCCCCACATCCTCACCAACTCTTGTTTGATTTTTCAATTCTAATGTTCCTACTACATGTGAAGTGATACCTCATTGTGGTTTAGATTTATGTTTCCTAGATGTTTGATAATGCCGAGAAGCTTGTGTACTTACTAGCTACTTGTATATCCTTTGAAAAGTCTTGATTCATCTCTTTGGTCTCTTTCTAAATTGGATTATTTATCTTTATAATGAGTTCTTTACAAATACCAGATACAAGACCCAGAGAAGATACATAATTTACATTTTTCTCTCATTCTGTGGGTTGATTTTTCACTTTGTTAACATTTTTTAAATTTCTTTATTGAGGGATTAATGATTTATAATCAACAGTAAAATAGTTTGTACATATGTAACATTTCTCAGTTTTCCACATTTCCATTCAGTCCCCACTAGGTCCTCCTCTGTCATTTGATGAACAATGACTTATGCCATTTGCAGCATAAGACTTTAGTTTTGATCAGTCTCAATTATCTATTTTTTCTTTTGTTCATGGTTTTTGTGTCATAGCTTCTAAGTTCAAGGTCACTGAGATTTATCCCTATATTTTATTCTAAGAGTTTCATAGCTTTACTTATAAATATTTATGACTTTAATCTATTTTGATGTTGCTTTTTTATTTTACATAATATGAGGTAGAAATTCAGATTCATTCTTTTCCATATGTTCCTCAGTTGTACTAACATCATTTTTACAAAGACCACTATTTTCCTATTGGGTTGTTTTTGCATCTTTGTTGAAAATAAGCAAAGGTCCATGATAAAAGATTAATATAGGGGGCCAGGTGGTGGCACACCGGGTTAAGTGCACATAGTGTGAAGTACAGGGACTGGTGTAAGGATCCTTATTTGAGCCCCTGGCTCCCTACCTACAGGGGGCTTGCTTTACAAGTGGTGGAGCAGGTCTGCAGGTGTCTGTCTTTCTCTCCCTTTCTTTATCTTCCCTCACCCCCTCTCATTTTCTCTCTGTCCTATCAAGCAACAACAACAATAACAACAAAAGGAAAAAATGGCCTCCAGGAGCAGTGGATTTGTAGTGCAGGCACCAAGCCCCCATGATAACCCTGGAGGCAAAAAAAAAATTAATATACAAAAGTCATTTGTATTGAATACACTACTTAGAGTATACAATCTGAAAATGGATTTTAAGAACACTGTGATAGCATCAAGAAACACAGACAAGATTTGCAAAGTGTATGCTATGATAGAGACTTTCTTGAAATCTAAATAGTCAGAAAAATATTAGGCTGTTGGAACAGTCATAAGTCATTTTCTATGTTTTTCTGTGTAAAAAATATGTCATGATTCTCCTAATGACCCAATATTCCATGCTGATATTGACTGGGAGATTTAAAATTGATATCTGTAATTCATTATAATCTTTTTAGAATTCTATCTAATTTTGCCAGAATTGACAAACTGATTTTGAAACTCATGGGATTTTTTTTTTTCGCCTCCAGGGTTATTGCTGGGGCTCAGTGCCTGCACTATGAATCCACAGCTCCTGGAGGCCATTTTTCTCCTTTTGTTGCCCTTGTTGTTTATTGTTGTTGTGGTTATTGTTGTTGTTGTTGTTATTGATGTCGTTGTTGTTGAATAGGACGGAGAGAAATGGAGAGAAGAGGGGAAGACAGAGAGGGGGAGTGAAAGATAGACACCTGCAGACCTGCTTCACTGTCTGTGAAGCGACCTCTCTGCAGGTGGGGAACCGGGAGCTGGAACCGGGATCCCTACGCCAGTCCTTGCGCTTTGCACCAAGTGTGCTTAACCCGCTGCACTACAGCCCAGCCACCACTCATATGGAATTTTAAGGAACCTCACTTGCCCAAAACAAGCTTGACAAAGAAATCAAGTGAGAAGGCTCAGGCTTTCAGATCTCACAGCTTACTACAAATCAATGGCAATCAAGATGTGTGACACAGGCACAAGGATAAACATAGAGGTCAATGAAATGGAAGAGAGAGTCCATACTTAAATTTGTTTTTATCTATAGCCTGAGAGATAAATGAAGTGTTAAGTTTTTATCAACAAATTGGTTCTTTCATTCTGTCTTCTGTGATACAAGTTTGAATATCTCATTAACTCTACAAGTCAGGGGACCTGGTGGTGGTGCACCTAGATGAGTGTACATGTTATAATGTGCAAGGATCCAGGTTTGAGCCCTCAGTCGCCATCTGCAAAGGGGAAAGCTTTATGAGTCGTGAGGCACTGCTACAGCTGTCTAAATGTCTATATCCCTCTATATCACCCTTTTTTCCCTCTTGATTTCTGGTTGTCTCTATCCAATAAATAAATAAAGATATGTTTTCTTTTAAAGTTGAAAATCATTCTGAGGAAAACAATATTAGCCACAGGAAGATAGCTTGGACAGTTCCTCTATTGCCTATTTTTAAATTTCACACATTTTTAAATTAAGTTATGTTTCCTATGTACCAAGTTGACTGGATTTCCAGATTATTTTACCTTACATTTATCTAAATCAGCCTTCACAAAAAGGGCAAGTGAACTGAAGAAGATTCCCACAAAAGAATCACAATTAAAATTAATCATGATGGGAGGCATCTAGGGAGGTGGCTCAGCACAGGACTTACACATGTGAGGTCGAGATCCCGGCCACTATGGGTCAGGAATCTGGGCATAGCCCAGTGAGACCACCTGCTCAGAGTATCTCCCAAAGCTTTAACCAATGGATTTCCTGGGGCCTGACACATAGCCAGTGCTGAGTCAAGTTTTGCCAAATGGGTAGATAATTCACTGAACAGTGGAACTACAGATAATAGAATACAATAAAAGTAGAGCTGGTGAATTTTTTTTCTAATTGTTTTTTGTAGGTAAGATGAAAACCATGGCAGACTTGAGGAAAACTGGTCCTAAAATGAATGCAGCTTAGAATGATCCCAGCTGTGACCATGGACTCTGAACACAGACTGATAGGGACTCGGAGGTTATATAAGCTCCTGAGATAAATATAAATACGTATAAGCCAAGTCAGATGGACTTGGTCAATAGTTAATTGTATTTATATATTTTCTTCAAGTTTGGGTGCTACTCTCCGCCCTGATCCAGCTTTCTAGTCCTATTCTCAACTCTGGCACCATCTTCTCACACAATATATTTTTTAGTCAACCTATAGGTTAGCTATCAAGCTTTATCAAAAATCACCACAGTTTTGGGCCCGTAGGGACATACTTAAAATAGTCTTCCTAGCTCCTATGTACCCTTAAATCTGTTCCCTTCTTCTCTATTCCTACCTTTGGGTTCCTGTTAATTGAACATTTTGTTCTGCTTTATATCTTACTGCCTTTCAGCCACCAAGTTATGATTCCATCCTGAACCCCTTGAGCAGATGACCTTACCAGTGAGAGGTCCCGGAATATCACCTCTCCAGAGCCCTACTCTACTAGGGAAAGAAAGAAACAGATTGGGGGGTATGGATCAACCTAGTAATTCCTATGTCCAGTGGAGAAGCAATTACAGAAGTCAGACCTTTCACCTTCCACACCCCACAAAGAATTTTGGTCCATACTCCCAGAGGGATAAGTGTTAGGGGAAGATGACCAGAGGGCTCTGAACTCCAATTCCATCAGGATCCAGAGAGAGAAGAGGGGGAAAAAAATGGTTACTCAGAAGCAGTAGGTGTGACTTAGAAAAGAAGAGAAGGCATAGTAAAAATGGTCAATATGTACAAACAGTAGTCAAGCCATTATCTGTGATTTTTGGAGAACTACTGCCAAAATAGTTTCCAAAGTTTCCAGTAGAGGAAATAGGGACATAGAAATCTGGTGGTAGGAAAGGTGTGGAGCTAGAGAGCTGGGTGGTAGCGCATATGGCTCAAAGAGCAATGGCCGGTGTAGTGATTCCATTTCAAGCCCCCAGCTCCCCACCTGCATGGGGTCACTTTACAAGCGGTGAAACAGGTCTGCAGGTGTCTTTCTCTCTTCCTCTCTGTCTTTGAGTCCTCTCTAGATTTCTCTCTGTCCTATCCAGCAATAACAACAGCTATTATAACAATAACAATAACAACTACAACAAGTGCAACAACAAGGGCCACAAAATGGGAAAAATAATCTCCAGGAGCAATGGATTTGTAGTGCAGGCACTGAGCTCCAGTGATAACCCTGGGGGCAAAAAACCCCTGAGTTTTGGGGGGCCAAGTGGTGGAGCACCTGGTTGAAATCACATTACGATGCACAAGGACCCAGGTTTGAGTCTCTGGTCCCCACCTCCAGGGGGAAAACTTTGCAAGTGGTGAAGCAGGGCTGTAGGTATCTCTCTGTCACTCTCCTTCACTATTTCCTCCTTCCCTCTCGATTTCTGGGTATCTCTATCCAATAAATAAATAAATAAAGATAATAGAAATAAGTTTTAAAAAGGTGTGGAGTTATACCCCTGTTATTTTGTAATTTTGCAAATCAATATTAAAAACTAACAAAAAATTTTTAAGTGGAAAAAAATTAAATACAAGGCATCTTAGTGAATTATGGAGAATAAATTGACATCATTTCTGGGAAAGAAAAAAATAGAAAAGAAAACCATGGCAGGTGATGCCAATGATTATATGTGGCTTTGTTCTAATAAAACTTTATGCAGTGGTCTGGGAGGTGGCACAAAAATAAGTCTCAGGCATGAGGTCTCAAGTTAAACCTCAGGCTGAAAATTTATTCTCATTTTTTTCTTCTCCTATCTCACAAACTAATAAATAATTAAAATATTTAAAAAATAAAACTTTTGGGGGTCGGGTGGTAGCCCAGTGGGTTAAGCGCACATGGCGTGGTGTCTATTGTCTCCCCTCCTCTCTTGATTTCTCTCTGTCCTATCAGATAGCAACAACATCAATGGCAACAATAATAATAATAACAACAATAAGGGCAACAAAAATGGGAAAAAATGGCCTCCAGGAGCAGTGGATTTGTGGTGTAGGCACAGAGCTTCAGCAATAACCCTGTAGGCAAAAAATAATAATAAATAAAACTTTAAAAAATATATTGTTCCCTAAGGATTATTTTTAATTAGTAATTTAATATTGATTTACAAAATTAGAAGATAACAAGGGTACAACTCTACAGGCTTCCCACCACCAGAGTTCTGGATCCCCAATCCCTCCATTGTAAGCTACAGCAGTTCTCCCAGGGTTGCAGATACCGGTTAACTATTATTTCTACAACTATCTGTCTGTATTTATATATATTTGCCTTCTCCTTTTCATTGTTTATTGATTTAATAATGATTGACAACACTGTAGGATAAAAGGGGTACAATTCCACACAATTCCCAACACCAGAGTTCCGTATGCATACTGAAACGTGAATGTCATGTCATTTTCTTGCCTGTAGTGAAATATCTCAGTACCTGGGGTTCTTCATAAACAGACCATGTCAACCCACTGAAAAATAAATCCATGGTGGGTGGGTGGGTGCCTCCATCCTCTTCCGCTTCACACCCTGCCGACCCGACTTTGTGTGCGGCCCATTGTGGTGCCACACATGCCCGTGAAAAGGTGACATTTAATTTAGATCGTGCATCTGGAGCCCGTGAGGAGCCTTCATCAGGCTGTATTTAAATTTCTGCGTTCCACACTGGTGCCTCTAAAATTGTTAAAATGCGTCGCCCTTGCAGCTTTATTAAACCTTGTCCGCTGCAGCCAAGCTTGACGAAGGCACACAGTTCCCTCCAGTGGAGTAGATTCCCTGTGCGGGGGTCCCACTCCCTCCCAGCAGCTCCTGGGAAGCCAGGCTGTCCCAGCCCCCGGCCCTTTGTGTGCCCAGCAATTGTGTCTCTAATCAAGTGCCTCTAAGCAGGTGAGCATTTATCTCAGTCAGTTACCCCTTATAATTACTGTATTGAACCTAGTTGTCTATAAAATGAATGGTTTGTTCAGACACTTTACCCAAAGAGTTCATTAGGGGTTAAACAAAATGCAATCCCATTTGCAAAGAGTATAATAAATTGTTTCATCTGTGAATTTAGCTGTTCTCCCTAATGCAGACATGGGTGTTACAGTGGCTTTCCCTTGATAGGGTTATGGGTTAATGAAATGCCTTTTCTGTTGCTTATTTTCTTCTCTTCTGTGCTGAGTGATAAGTAGCTAACCAACGAAGCTTGTAATTACAATCTTACAGAAACCGGGCCGATCTGTATATAAATCTCACCATCCAATTACAAGATGTAATAATTTTGCACTCAAGCTGGTAATGAGGTCTAATACTCGTGCATGCGATAATCCCCTCTGGATGCTGGCTTGATCAGATGTTGGCTTTGTAATTAGACGGGCAGAAAATCATTATTTCATGTTCAGGAAAAAATTAGGTTGGTGGGAAGTTAATTTTCTCACCGCTCTCTGAAGCGTAGACAAGAATTTAATGATTTAATCATGATTGTTAGCTCTTTTGCAATCAATTTGTAATGATTGTGTAGCAACTCTCTTCAAGGGAAGCTGCTTTGGAGAGGAGTTTGCAAACAGCCGTCCAGGGGGGCTGGCCTTCTAGGAGCACGTGATGCTGAGCCCATTACAACTGTCTTCTGCCTGACTTAAGAGATGTGAGCAGCCCCACTCTTCCTGCCTGCAGAAGTGCTTGTATCCTGGGTAGGTGGGTGGATTGGGAGGGTAGTTTCTTCACATTTTATTCTACCAGGGACCTGGATGACACACAGTACACATTGGACAGGGGCTCCTTTGCTGCCCAAGCTTGGGGAGTAATTTTATTGGTGTAATGTGGAGTAGATTTCAGTTTACAAATTGACATGTGCACTAAATAGCACATGCATCCTCTTTCTTTCCATCTACTGAATTCTAACTGGGAAACTTCTCTGTCCTTCCTGAGAGGGGGGCAGGTCTGCAGGGACTTGCACAGTCAGAGGTCTCTTCCGGTGTAGCTTGCCTAGCCCCTGATTTCCATGCATGCATGTGGCACAGGAACCTTTGTAGAGGCTGAGAAATGAGGACTAAAGGCCTGACCCCTGTTGCTGGGCCAGTTAGAAAACCAGTTCCTTTGCAAGTTTCCTGGGCTTAGAGTGCCCAAGCCAGGTCCTGACTTGTGGTCAAGACCACAACTATCAACCGCCCCCCCCCCCCCCCCCCCCGGGTAGCTCTCAGTTTCTGACATTAAAGATCCTCTGAGGCAGCCCCAGCCCCAGCTCAGCTGCCCAGTCCCATCTCTTCAATGGCTTTATCTTTCCCAAGTGATCAGAAGAGCCTTCAAATCCAAGTGGTATCTCTTTGTTGCCAGGTTAAAGTTCCTGAGCTCAAGAATTACAAAACCTGTTTGGAGAAGACAGAAGGGAAAAGAAACTCTAATTAATATTTCAATAGATTATTCTCCTGTATTGACCCAGACTTCCTTCTATGTGTTCACTTGGTGATTTATTTTCTGAGCACCCCAAAGACATTCTCCCTCCCAATATTGGACAGTGTGATTATCACTTGGAGATGTTGGTTGTTCAAGTCAATTCTAGAATTAAAAAAAATTTTTTTATTAATCTCTAGCTAGATGCTGAAGATTGAGTCAAGGATAATCTATGTAGAGGGTGGGAGGGGTAAGAGGTGATAAACAGTGTTAACATTTATTACTGTGTTTTATTGAGTTGCATGGAATCCATCAATTGTAAAATGCATCATTATTTTATGCCACTAGGAAAGTAAAAAGTCATTGCCAGTTAAAGCACATACAAAGCTTCTTTAACTGTTCAGAATTTTTATTCCACATGGAATGAAAGTGCTCTTTTTCCCTTATACAAACATAGATATTTATTATAGATTATCCATTTGCACAAAGAGAGGAGAAAATATAAGCGTAATAAATTAGTAAATGCCTTTCTGAATGAACCTTTTTTCATAGTCAAAGCCCAAATTTCCTGAGCTCAGTGTTAGGAATTTCTTGTACTTTCTTCAAAGTACACACTTCCATTAAGACCTTTACCTTTGAGAGTATCTTCTAAGCAATACCATACTTGTGCAAATTTTGATGCAAGTAAGTAATGTTAACAATGTCCAGATTGGTTCTGGCCAACATCAATTCAATACAGGTGAAATGTACAAAGCAAAGGCTCCCCTCAATTGGTGAAATACAATAACCCTCCTAGCCTTCTACAAAAGGACAAGTATTCAAGGACATATAGAATGAAATGAGCCTGAGAGAATGTGTGGTAAGAGGGCAAGAGGAAATTGAGATCAAGGTTGGCATGCTCTAACAAAGTGAGAAGTGAACTCAGCCTTGTGTCTAGGTGACTAGAACTGACATCCAAGTTCTAGAATCTTAGAGCAGCTCTAGGGCCTTCGTATGGGCTAAGGAAAAGACTAGAGCCATGGAATATCTTTGGATAATTCTAGAAAACACCAGAATTCAAGAAAAGAGGATGAGAGAATGGTGATCCCCCCACCCAGTTGAGGGCAAGCAAGGCCAATGGAGCATGGGGGGGGGCAGAAGAGGGAGGGGGAGAGGGAGAGAGGGAAAGGGAGAGGGAGAGAGAGAGAGACAGAGAGAGAGAGAGAGAGAGGGACTAATACCAGAATTTTGTCATATGTAGTACTAGGGATTGAACCAGGGACCTTATGCATACAAGTTATATGCTGTACTACTGAGCTATCTCCCTGCCCCAAATATCACTTCCTAAAGAGGCTTTCAGTTTCTTTTCTTTTCTTTTTCTTTTTTTTTTTTTTTCTAGAGCACTGCTTAGCTCTGGCTTACGGTGGTGCAGAAGATGAAGACTGAAGCTGGAACTCTGGTGCCTCATAAGAGTCTCTTTGCATAACCATCATGCTATATCCCTGCCTGAGGCTTTCAATTTCTGTGCCACCATTTTCACTCTATAAGTGCTCAGGCTTTCCTACTACTTCTTGTTCTTATATGTCCTTTCCCACCACAGGGTTTTTACACTTGCTTGTCTAGCTGCCAGGATAGCTCTTTGCTCCCTTGCTTATCCTTCAGATATTACTAGCTGAAGCATCATCTCCTTGACAGCACTTGCCATCTGCGCTTATAAGCTTTGAGCAGTAGGCATTCTAGTATATGTGAGGTGTGAGTTTATTCTCAAATTTCAAAGCCCTGCCTCTAACTTCCCCTGATGATAAAGGGAATTAACTTAAAGTGGAATTTGGCAAACAGTGTGGTGACTCAGTATACTGGCAACCATAGATGGAAGTCCCGACACAGTGCTGACTTGAACCTTGATGACCGAGTATGCAGTGGTCTGCACAGGCGCATGGGGGATTGTGGGCAGATCCAGTCTATGCTGGTGGACAGCGTTGTGGGTGGGCTGAATAGACTTAAAAGGACAGCCAGCCTGCTGCTTCTCCTGGTCAGAAGTATCTCAGCGGAGTTGCTCCAGACATCCATCCGCCATAGCTACTTCTCCTAGGAACTGAACACGTGTGACTCTGCTAGCTGGTAAACTTTTAGACCCCTGTACAGCCATGAGCAACCTTTAGCAGAGCTGATAATTGTTTATCTTATGGGACTAAACTTTTGATAACTATATTCAGACTCTATGAACTTAGCATATATATATTTTTTTACCTCCAGGGTTATTGCTGGGCTCGGTGCCTGCACCATGAATCCACCTCTCCTGGAGGCCATTTTTTCCCCCTTTTGTTGCCCTTGTTGTTGTAGCCTCGTTGTGGTTATTATTATTGCCATTGTTGATGCTGTTCGTTGTTGGATAGGACAGAGAGAAATGAAGAGAGGAGGGGAAGACAGAGAGTGGGAGAGAAAGACACCTGCAGACCTGCTTCACTGCCTGTGAAGCGACTCCCCTGCAGGTGGGGAGCTAGGGGCTCGAACCGGGATCCTTCTGCCAGTCCTTGCACTTTGCGCCACATGCGCTTAACCCACTGCGCCACCGCCCACCCCCCACCTAAGCATATTTTTAACCCTTGATGATAAGTGCTTATTTTGTCTTTTACCTGTTTCGCCCTAATAAACCTTGTATTGCTTAAACCAGTTCCCAGCTCCTGCTGTGAATGCTTTTACGTGCTGCACCAGCCCCCACCCAAAACCTTTTTTAAGCTAAATAACAACAAAACAGCACTTTGGAAGCAGGACAGGAAGATGATAGAAATAAATGAGCTGTGTCTCTAGACTCCATGCTGTCACTTCTTAGCTGTACTCATCATTTCACTGCTCTGAGCCTTGGTCTCCTCAGCTGTAACTCAGAACTGACAACTAGGACCAGCATCATGGGCTCATTGTGACATTAACTTATTGGATGTGAAGGACTTAGCAGAGTACCTGGAATGTTTTTATCCCATTTTCCTTTCACTTTTTCATTTCTAAGTGATTTGACAATGGTTTACAAAATTTTAAGATTTCAGGGGTATGTTTTCACATCCACATGTTTGTATGTAATTCACCACACCCACCACCAAAGTCCTATGTGTCCCCCCCATGCCCCTAATAATTATAGTTCTTATCAAGTCCAAGAAATAGTTTTATATAACTTATTTTATAAACCCCTTCATCACAAAACTCTATTTTTCAGATGAGTGAACTTATCAGGTAGTTCTCTTTTTCTTCTTTTTTTTATTTACCATAATCACTTCTAGTTCCATCCATTTTGTTCCAAATGATACAGTACCATCATTTAAAATTTCAGAGCAGCACTCCAATGCATACATTACATAGCTTCCTTATCTAGTCATCTGTTGATAGACATTTAGGCTGATTCCAAATTTTGACTATTGTGAATAGTGCAGTCATAAACATAGGAGTGCATAAAGCCCTTCAAACTAGTGCTTTCATGTCCTTAGGGTATAGGTTAAGAAGTGATGTTACTGGATAATAAGCTATATTCACATTTATTTGCCTATTCTAAAGTATAATTTAAGAAATGATTTATTGGGAGTCAGGCGGTAGTGCAGTGGGTTAAGTGCATATGGTGCAAAGCACAAGGACCAGCATAAGGATCCTGGTTCGAGCCCCCAGCTCCCCACCTGCAGGGGAGTCACTTCACAGGCAGTGAAGCAGGTCTGCAGGTGTCTGTCTTTCTCTCTCCCTCTCTGTCTTCCCCTCCTCTCTCCACTTCTCTCTGTCCTATATGACAACATCAACAATAATAACTACAATAATAAAAAGTGTAACAAAAGGGAATAAATAAATATTAAAAAAGGAATGATTTGTTTACTAACAAGAATGATAGAGAGAGGGCACTAGAACATTACTCTGGCATATATGGTGTCAGGGATTGAACTTGGGACCTCATGTTCCTGAGTTCAATGTTCTACCTTATGTGCCACCTCCTGGGTTTGCATTATTCTTACTTGTTATACAGAAAGACTTAGCAGGATATATTTGTCCTACCACCAGAAATGAACAGGAGTCCTCTGGAGCATCCAATCCCCCTCCACCTTCTCTGTCCAGGGGTCTTGTCCAGCCTGGGCAGATATGACCCAGATATCATCAGGGTTTCTGTAGGTGATGATGGGAGTATAGACTTCTTAGGAGTCATTCTGTATTTTACAAGCTTTGAAAAGTGTGAATTATAATCACAGCTAAATGTCATAATAATAATGGCATTTTAAATGGGCACAGACTTCTAGCTAAAGATAATAAAATGAAGCCATTTTTCTCTACTCCTCTCTCTTGAAATTTTAATCTTAAAAAGAAAAGAGATAAACTCACCCTTTGAAGGAGGGAGGCGTAAATCCCCAGACAGAAGTTCTGTGACTGGAACCAAGCTCAGTGGGTGGGGAGAGCTGACCTTTGAGAAGATGGGCTCATCCTCCTGAGTTAGAGGAGAGTGATCAGAGAGATCAGAAGGGAGCTCAAGGTGTCCAGAGAGAAATGGAGACATTGGCTGTGTAACAGATGTTTTGTTTCTGTTTCTTCTGGGGTACAGAACAGACAGGTCTTATTTGTCCCTTTAGCAAGGTAGTGGGGGAGGAAGGAGCAGTGAGAGACCCTGAATTCAGTGGCAGAGTGAAGCTAGTATCTCCAACATGGAAATTAAAGCACCGCACACCCTGGAGTGAAAGAAAGAGACTCAATGAGAAAATACCTGAAAGTGTAACTATGAACTGATGTGGTGTTCTCATGCCCAGTCTCTGACCCCTGCCCACGCCTCCTGCACTGCCGTCCCCAGAGGTGGTGTGGAAGCTAGCACTTTGAACTTAAAACATTGAAGTTTTGAGTTTAATCCTCGGTATTGCATGTGTCCAGTGATAATGTGGTTCTCTCCCTCTCCCTCTCCCTCTCCCTCTCCCTCTCCCTCTCCCTCTCCCTCTCCCTCTCCCTCTCCCTCTCCCTCTCCCTCTCTCCCTCTCCCTCTCCCTCTCCCCCTCTCCCTCTCCCTCTCCCTCTCTCTCTCTCTCTCTCTCTCTCTCTCTCTGTCTCTCTCTCCTTTTTTAGCTTTTCCTCTTGTTAATATACAGATCTCTCTAAATGGGGGTGGGGGAAGAGCAGAATATCAGAGAATAATCAGAACATGCTCTTTTCAGTGCTGAAATGACATCGTGAATATTAAGACAACACACACACAATGAAGACCAGAACCACAATGGAAATGAAAATTAAAACTAGGGGGAAAGAAAAGGAAAATAAACAAAAGCCACCAAAGAGCATATACTACAAGGATCATTCAACAAGATGGAGGGTGGACGAGTGTTTATCTAATTCTTAAAATTTATTTTATTCCCTTTTGTTGCCCTTGTTATAGTTATTATTGTTCTTATTGATGTTGCTGTTGTTGGATAGGACAGAGAGAAATGGAGAGAGGAGAGGAAGACAGAGAGGGGGAGAGAAAGATAGACACCTGCAGACCTGCTTCCCCGCCTGTGAAGTGACTCCCCTGCAGGTCAGGAGCTGGGGCTAGAACTGGGATCCTTATGCAGGTCATTTCACTTTGTGCCACGTATGCTTAACATGCTGCACTACTGCCCAACTCTCTATCTAAATTTTTATAGATTGTAGATATTCTTATCCCTTTCTAAAGATAAGAATATATATTTAAAATATATATTCTATATAAAATTATTCTATACTTACCTACAAATATAAGAATAAATTATGGGAGGCCAGGTTGTGATGCACACAGTTAAGTGTACAAATTATCACGCTCAAGGACCGTAGATGGGAGAAGAAGATGGGAGGCTTCACATGTGAAGCAGGTCTTCAAGTGTCTGTTGTTTTCTTTCTTTCACTATCAAACCATCCTATCTCACTTTCTCTCTATTCTATCAAATAAAATAGGAAAAAAAAAAAAAAAGAAAAGCATGAAAAATCGGCCACCGGGAGCAGTGGTTCTTAGGGCAATAACCTTGGTGAAAATTAATTAGTTAGTTAATGCTGGGGGCGAGGGACAACATAATGATTATGTAAAAAAAAAAAACTTGGATACCTGAAGCTCTGAGGTCCCAGACTCAATCCCCAGCATCAATCACCATAAGCAAGATCTGAGGAATGCTACAGGGTCTCTCTCTCTTACTTTCTCTTTGTATCTCTCTCATTAAAATAATTACATTTAAAAAACAATAAATTATATTCAACATGGTCTTCTACTAGAACTCAAGCTTTAGTGAAAAGCAAGCTAGTGGGGGCCAGGCAGTACATAGTATGAAGTGCAGGGACAGGAGCAAGGATCATGGTTCTAGCCCCCAGCTCCCCACCTGTAGGAGGTTTGCTTCATAAGCAGTGAATCAGGTCTGTAGGTGTTTATCTTTGGCCACAGGAGCAGTGGATTCTTAATACAGGCACTGAGCCTCATCGATAACCCTGGAGGCAAAAAAAAAAAAAGTTAGCAAGGCCAGGGAAAGAAATGGTGAGAGTTCATACCATGTAGAAAGCAACAACCAGCAAGAATGAAAATGGTCACAAATTAAGCCAGGGAAATGGTAAACAAATAGGCCAGAGAAACTTGTGACTATAAAGTGAAAGAGAGTAAGAAATGTAAATTTAAAGATGACAGAGAAAGATAGACATAGAATACAAAGGAGAGCAAACATACGCACCATCTGGCATAGAGGATGTCAGGGGAGAAATACAAGTCCAAGGGGGAAATGACTGAGGAGGGGCTCAAACCTCTACACAGTGACTTGCAACTTACGAGACACTGGATGGCCAGGAGATGGTTCAAGTCACCACTGTCAAGGAAGCAGGCTCAACTCTCTAGTGAAGGAAAATAAAATGACCACAAGGAGCAGTAGATTTATCATTCAGGTATTGAGCCCAACAATAATTCTGGTGGCAATTAAAAAACTAAAAGGGGAACAAGGAGGAGGAGGAGGAGAAAGAAGAGGAAAAAGGGGTGACAGTGAAGCAATGTTTGTGATGTGCTCCTGTGAAAAAAAATCAGACCTCCAAATTTATACCCAACCAAATACTCTCATGTATAACAACAGCATATATCTTCAAGTGTGCAAAAACATAGTTATATGGGTCCTATTAGTCCTTCTTAGAAAATAAGGAAGAAGAGTTGGAGGAGGATGTGAGGAAGAAATGGAGGGAGGAAGGGAACAAAGAACTGTAGGAATTATGGGTACAAAAGAGAGCGTTTATGAGTGAACTGCAACTATAAAAATATAACTAAAGACAAATATTGGCAAAGTGTGCCATAAATTAGTGGAGTTAACAAAATGCGTTGTACCTTAGTTCTGAAATCTAGAAGTTTAAGATCAAGGTGTTAGCAGAGCTGGTTCCTTCTGAGAGCACATGTTGATTGGCTGGCTATCTTCTTCAGTGATCCTGATCTCTGTTCCTTCTCCACATGTATGCACACATGTCTCTACATCCAAATTTTTATCTATCTATCTATCTATCTATCTATCTATCTATCTATCTATCAATCTATCTACCTACCTATCTATCATCTGTCTATCTCTCTGCCACCAGGTTCATCACTGGGACTGTGCCTACATGACTCCATTGCTTCCAGGGACCACTTATGGTTTTGTTCTCTTTTTTTCTGATAGAGAGAAATAGAGAAAGAGAGAGAAAGGCACCTGCAGCACTCCTCTACCACTCATGAAACTTCTCCCATGAAGGCAGGGATGGGGCACTGAATTCAGGTCCTTGTGCATAGCAACATGTGCACTCTACTAGGTGGGCCACCATTCAGTCACCCGAATATCTCCTTTTCTATACAGACATAGTCATAGTGGATAAGAGCTTGCTAATCAACTGAGTTTATTACCTCAGTGAAAACCAACTTCCAAACAAGATCACACACTGAAGTAAGGACTTACTCTCTGGGTAAGGACTTCAACACCTAAATGGGGGGTGGTGGGTGGGCAGAATTCATCACATAGCAAACTAAGGGGAGAGAGAGTTGAGAGAAGAATTATTCAGGCAATTAATAGGTACAGTGTAAAGTTAAAATCCATAGCTTATAGGACTAAGCAACTCCAACCTCTTAATGCTTTTTTAATTTTTTAAAAAAAAATTAAATAGGTCTTATAGGATGGGAACACGTAGCTTTAGATTTAGTAACTCCTTCAGGTTTGCTTCTTTCATCTTCTTTTTTCTATCAAATTCAGTTAAAAGTCAATCTATTTAAATTTAGGTCATAACTGGCCTGGAGAGAGATGAATGCCTGGACATGTGTGCAACTCAAGTTCCAGCCCTGATGCAATATGGCCATAGAATCTGGGGAGGCTTCAGTGTTGTTATGTCTCCTCCTCTCTCTGTCTGTATCTATCTATCTGAAAGAAAAGCAACCCAGGGGGTGGTGAAATCATACACGCTAGAGGTCCCAATGGGAGATATGAAGAAAAGAAAAACCTTGCTGGAATCAAACTGTTTATCTTTTAATTTTCATAAAGTTTTTATTGCCTTTATTTACTGGATAGAGATAGCCAGAAATCAAAAGGGTAGGGTGAGATAGAAAGGGCTAGAGATGGGCCCCCATAGGACCTTGCCCTCAACACGGATCAACCATGGTAGAGAATGTTGCATCCTCCAAAGGGAGGATGGATAGCATACTCTATCTTCCACCTGAGGAAGATGGGTTCTGAAATTGGGGTAGCTTGGAATGTTCCTACTCATGACCACAGAATGTGAGCTCAGATCTACAGAGATGCAGAGGTCACATAGGCTCCTAAGCTGAATATGGGCCCCAGATGTAATCAAAATGATGGGATTTACAGTCAACAATATTTATATACCTTTCCCATATTTGGCAGCTACTCTCTTCCCTGATCCAGCTTTCTGGTCCCTTTTTCCAGCCATGACATCATCTCCCCAGACAATAACTTGGGTCCACCTGCATATCAGGCTCAAAAAACAAACAAACAAACAAACAAACACTACTATAGTCATGGGCCCTTTGGACTATACCTAAAATAGGTTTACTATCTATCTACAAAATGGAAACCCACAAATCTTCATCTGCACTAATCCAACCTTTAGGTTCATGACTAGTCAACAATTTGTTTGGTTTTATATATTAACTCTTCTTTCAGCCACCAGGTTCTAGACTTCCCTGGACAGATGACCCCACCAATGTGTCCTGGAGGCCCACTTCCCTGGAGTCCTGCCCCACTAGGGAAAGAGAGATCCATATTCCCCACAGGCTGGGAATATGGATCGACCTGTCAACGCCCATGTTCAGCAGGGAACAATTACAGAAGCCAGACCTTCCACCTTCTGCACCCCATAATGACCCTGGGTCCATACTCCCAGAGGGATAAAGAATAGAGAAGCTATCAGGGGAGGGGAGGGGATAAGGAGTTCTGGTGGTGGGAATTGTGTGGAGTTGTACCCCTCTTATCCTATGGTTCTTGTCAGTGTTTCCTTTTTATAAATAAAAATTATAAAAAGAAACAAAAGAAAGGCACAGAGAAAGAGAGACGCCTGTAGCATTGCTTTACCACTTGCAAAGCTTTCCCCCTGCAGATGGGGATCGGGTCTCAAACTTGTGTGTGTGTGTGTGTGTGTGTGTGTGTGTGTGTGTGTGTGTATTGTAATATGCACTCAGCCAGGTGCATCACCCCAAGACCCCTAACACCATCTTAAAACAACCATTACTCAGGTACTGTAGATGCTATATCAAACAAATAAGTGAGGACATTCAGAGTGGGAAGAATTTTCTAGATGGTTCCCCACAGTATCAGTTGGCAGATGGCAAACCTAGACTTCTGATATGGCCACTCTCTGACAAACTATTTGCCCAAGACACCCACTTTCAAAGGCTGTCCAGGCTAGGCTTGTCCCCAGGAGACCCTTCTCAGCCCTCCATGATTCCTGCATGCTTTATGCCACCCCATCAGCCCTGGAGCCCTTCTTCCTGCTTAACTCATGCTAAGAAGTCCCCTCCATTGGAAGTTGGCTCCAGGTCCCCTCCCCTGGACCGGCCCCACTTGGCCATCTCTTTTGAGTGCCTTTGAAGATTTCCAGCTTCTCTCCTCCGGAAGCCACATGCAGAGGTCAGGCGTTTGAGCCCGCTAATCACTCTACTCTGCCAGTGCCCGAGTGCCACGAAGCCTCTTTTCATGCCTATTTAAAGCCTCCCTGGGCCTTTCAAGTGCTCTTTGATAAATCATAGTAAGTGTTATTCTGGCCACTCCAGTGAGGTACCTGCTCTGGAGCCAGCCCATCTCCCAGCAGCTGCTCCCCATCACTGCCTTTCACTGGCGACAGTAATTCATTCCACTTGAGCTGACGAGCTTAGTTCCCATTTATTTGCACATTATGAGCTGTGTCATTCCACTTACCCTCCAGACAGTAAATGGTTTTAAAGAATGCAACTGTAACAAATACTCGAGAGCAGAGTAAGGGAGAGAAGGATATGGGAGAGAAGGAGGGAAAGGAAACTTTTTTGAATTGAAAGTCTGAAAAAAAAAAAGCAGATCTTGAATAAATAATGCTGTTGGATTTCCGCCATCAGCAAGGATATAGGGGAACACTGTAGAAACTTCCTAGGCTTCTGTGAACATAATTCTCATTCTTTCTCTTGCTCTTAAGTCTGAATTCTCTGCAAGTGGGTCTAAATCAAGTATCATTCTGGGTCAGGAGGACTGTTAGGCTTGTGTTGGCTTTTTTTGTTTGAAATCAGAGAAACCTAGCCTCTGTTCTTCCTTACCTGTTGTTGGTGGGAGTAATGGTGGTGGTGGTGGTGGTGGTGGTGGTAGTGATGGTGTGTGTGTGTGTGTGTGTGTGTGTGTGTGTGTGTGTGTGTATGAGATGTCTCACTTTGTAACTTCCCTCTCCTTGGGGTGCTTTTTGAGGAAACTGAGGCAGCTCAGAAATGTGATACCTTTTCTGCTAGATATGTAAATTTGTACAAATTGGAACCTGAACCCAAGTCTTTTAAAACTCTGTTGACTGGGCCTGTGCTCATGTCTACAATGCCTGTATGAGTAGGGCTGCCAGCTTCCTCTAGACTAGGGATTTGGTTGTGATATGGTCATTGATATGCTGCCCTGAACAAGGAAAAGGGAGGCTTTATCAGGCTGAATGTGGCCCCTTTGGGGACACGTGGTTTAGTGAGCACTGTATATGATCATGCATGGATAATGAATACTATTATATCCTAATAATCAGCAGTGACATCAGCTGTGTTCATTCCTCATCTAAATTTGTGATTTAGGTGTTGGCAGGTAACTCACCTGGTAGCACATGATACCATGTACAAACCCCAGCAGCATATGGAAACTAAATATGGTGGAGTGGTGCTGTGGTATCTCTTCTTTCCTCTGCCTCCCCCCTACCCCTTTCTAAAATAAAGAATGGAAGGGGGAGGCAAAAAAGCTTAGAGAATTGTATTGTGTATACTTGAAAGCTTAGAGAATTGTATTGTGTATACTTGAAACCCCTGACATCATATTAAGGAAAAATCCAGTCTGTGATTCTGATTAACTTGCCTTTTCCTCTCTCATTTCCTGGTTATCCATTGTCCCCAGAGAGCCCTTCCTTTGATTTCAACCTGCAAACAGTTGTATAGGCAGAGAAGATACTGACTTTATTTTTCATAGATTATTTCTATTTTGAATTTGTTTGTTTATTGTTGCTGGGGCTTCACCAAAAATCAGACAACTTTTTCAGGTAGACAAAGAGACAGGAGGAGAGAAGGAAAGACACCACAGTAGTAAAGCTTCCTTCAGGGTAGTGGAACTGGACTCAAGCCTGGGCCAGACATATAGATAGCACACTAGGCACACTACCCGGATGAGCTACCTTGATGGCTTGATTTCAAGCATCTTGAATTTCTGTTCCAAGTATCACTCCACTGAGTAGGTGAGGACCTCGATCTTAATCCTCTGCTTTCCTAAGGTCAAGTCAGGGCACAAAGCACTGGACTGGAGGACTCAATGGCCCACAGTATCTTGACTGAGACTTTAAGGCAGACACTGTGAGCTGCCTGATCCATGTCAAGTTCCCTCTCCCAGTCTTCAAATACTGTTTTCAAATTATAAAAGAAGTATCCCAGCAGTTATCTGTTTCACAGTCTCTAGCACACCCTTCCTGTATTCTTTACTATAGTGTGAAGATGTGATGGTCAGGTTTGCTGCAACCAACTTATAACCATGAGAAGAAGAGCCAAGAGTATCCCATAGAAGTTTCCCTAGGGACTGGAGTCTTCAGAGATGCCCAACCAGTACCAGTAAGTAAACACAGGTTATGGGAGAAGGCTTAGTCAGTCAGTTGGGCATGATCAGTTTTAAAGATTCGTAGGTACATTATTCTGAGTGCTCAGTATTATGTTAGACCCAGTGATAAGGCAGAAAGACCCTTCCAATAATTTCCTTCAATCACAACATCTGTGCAGCTCTAGGGCATGATCAGCTCACAGCAGACTTCTCTTCAATTGGTTTGCCCAGGACTGGATTCCAGGTTCATAATCTTGTGGCTTGCCAGGGGGTTGGGGTGGGGAGAGGAACAATTAAATTAAGTGTGAACTTCAGTTTCCATGTGTAGAGAATGAGGAGAGTTACTCCAGAGTCCTGGGATTCCTGACACACTTTAGCTTTCAATCCCTTGGAAGTTTATGATTTGATCTGTAGTGGAGTAGAGCTTTGGAGAGGTGAGACTTCAGTACCCATTGGTAAGATGCCCAGGGAAGTCAGTTGCTAATAAATATCAGGATCCTTGGGTCAGAGGTCACTGTTGTAACCCCCTTAATAGTGGACCTACAGCCCTGTCTGAAGGGCAGGGTGGCCACACAACAGGGCCTCCACATCCTCTCTAAGGACTCAAGGGAAAGAAATCACTTCTCTCCATTCAGGGCCCTCCTCTCTATTATCTATTCATCAAAAATTGCCCAGCATTTGTGCATTTTTCATGACAAGAGTCAACATTTGCCACGTTAACAAAGTACAGGCCTGCTTTTCTTCTCTCAGAAATAGAATATGTAACGACATGGCCCCTTTGATGTTTCTGAGCCAATACAATATGTATCTGAATGAGGATGAAAGCCATCCAGTTAGAGGTGGGCATGGAGGTGCAGCCTTGGGGTGGGGGTTGGCCATCTATCGGTAAGGAGCAGATACAGCAAGGCCAGAGGCAGGGGGAGGGATGGATCAGGCTTCCAGGAGGGGGGGTGCAGAACCTGTCTCTGACCATCTCCTCCTTCAAGCCCCATGGAGACAGCTGGTGGAATGACTCTTCTAACCTGTGGGTTGGTCCCTTCATGGTGGTAAGTGAGGGCAGAGGCTCCAAGGTTGCCATGGACTGGAGGAGCAACCAGAAGCTAAGCTCTGTGGGCAATAGAAGGAAACAGAGGCTAGTGGCTGGGTCAGCTCCTGGCATCTTGGGGAGGAAAACAGTGGAGGCAAAGAAATGCCCCCTTCTCAAGCTGTTAGTGTGCTTTAGATTGCTGTGTATGGGACTTGGGGAGAGAGAAAGACACTGGAAAGGCACCATCAACAGGAAAGCTTTCTTTCCAGGGCAGTGGGGGCCTAGACATGAACATGGGTCTCACACATAGCAGAACAGGCACTCTCCCAGGTGAGCTATCCTGCTGGCCCTCATCCTTTCCTCTCATGAGCCTCAAATTTGATATATCCAATCTTCAGGGCTTGGCCTCAGAATCACCAAAAAAGCATGCCACTTTGGGTATAATTCCATACAGTTCCCACCACCAGAGTTCTGTGTCCTATCCCCTCCATTGGGAACTTCCCTATTCTTTATCCCTCTGGGAGTATGGACCAAAATTATTTATGGGGTGCAGAAGGTGGAAGGTCTGGCTTATGTAATTGCTTCTCCTTAGGACATGGGTATTAGTAGGTTGATTTATACTCCTAGACTGTTTCTCTTTCCCTAGTGGAGTAGGACTCTGGGGAGGTGAGACTTAGGTACACATTGGTGAGGTCACCGTCACCTGCCCAGGGAAGTCAGGATGGTATTGTAGTAGCATCTGCAACTTGGTAGCTGAAAGGCAGTAAAATATAAAGCAGGAAAAATTGTTTAATAAACAGGAACCCAAAAAATAGGAATAGAGCAGATGAAACTAGGGTTCTCTGGGTGGGAAGAAGCTAGGAAGCTTATTTTAGGTATGTCCCAAGAGCTCCATGACTTTAGTAATTTTTGCCTGAGCCTAGTGTCTAACATGCAGGTAGACTAAGAATATTGTCTGAGAAGATAGTGTCAGAATTGAGCATAGGGCCAGAAAGCTGAATTAGGGCAGAGAGTAACTCTCAAACACAAGGGAAGTATATAAATATCATTAACTGTTTACCCCAATGATCTGACCTATGACCCATATATATTCATATTTAGCCCAGGAGCCTGTGTAACCTCTGCATCCCTGCATCCCTGAGCTCGTAGTCCATGGTCACAACCAGGAACACTCGAGGCCCGCACTCATTTCAGGGTCAATCTTTCTCCAGTGACAGAGTAGGCTGACCCAGCCTCCCTTCAGAGAATGGGGCAGTCCCTGCCATTGCTATTAAACAAACCAAAACAGCTATCCACATATGTCTGTATAAAGTTATAGGCCTGTAACTAAAAAACCAAGGTGTATAAATAATCCTGGCATATGCTATTTAAGAAGAAAGAAAGAAAGGACAGAAAGAAAGAAAGGAAGAAAGAAAGAAAGAAAGAAAGAAAGAAAGAAAGAAAGAAAGAAAGAAAGAAAGAAAGAAAGAAAGGAAAGAAGGAAGGAAAAAACATTCTCCTTTGGGTTTGGACAAAGGAAGGGATGCGAGTTGACTCAGCTGGTATAGTACATACTTCAACATGCCAGAATACCCAGGTTCAAGCACCCAGTTACAAAATGAGAACACTTGTATGAGGAAGCTCCAAAAATGCTGATGTTGTGCTATAGTTTCTCTGCTTCTCTCTGTGTCTCTTATCCTCTGTCTAAAATAAAGAAATTGTTGGCAGTGATAGAATCCTACAGGCATGGATTCCCAGTGATAATTTTGGGTGACAGAAAAGAAAAAAGAAGAAAGAAATAGGCATTTTTGAAAATAACACCTCCTCCCCTGAGTTCAAAGATCCTGAAAGGTTAAGGGACAAAGAGAAGCCCCAGCAGCTGTTTAGCTGAGCTCTGGATCAAGGCAGCATAGGGTCAGTACCCTCCTAACAGAACCTCCAGGAGGGTTCAGAGAGCATCTGTACATAGGGTCCAGTCCCACTCCAGGAACCAGGTTCTATCTCCAAAACTCAGTGGACAAAAAAATAAAGGGGTGCTGTTGACTGAGTGACCCCATGTCTTCTTGAGTCTACCATTGTAGGCCAATGACAATAGTCTCTCTTTCATACTCTGAAGTCTGCTGCTTTAGAAGACTGATTCTGTACTTGCCTTCATTATAGAGACACCAAAGGTTGTGTGGAAAAACAACCAAGAGAAGCACATTAAGATGGGTTAGGCAGTCACTCAGAGACTATAGAGTCTCATTAGGACCTGAATGGAGAGAAGGAGGCAGCCGTACAACCTTTAAGGCAATGATGTCTCCAGGTCAAGAGAACAACAGAGGCAAAGGCTCTAGGCAGCACTGAGTTTTGGGCATTAAACAGGAAAGTTAATGAAGTGGTTGAGCAACAAAGATAACAAAAAGAAGAGAAAGGGGAAGGCAGTGCCAGGGTGCAGAGGGGTTGGTGAGCCACAGGAAAGGATTTCAATTTGTCCGCAAAAGGTCATCAACTCTGTGTGTGTGTGTGTGTGTGTCTGTGTGTGTGTCTGTGTGTGTCTGTGTGTGTTCCCAGAGTAGGCATTTTAGATGTTTCAGGACATAGGTCTCTGTTCCTAATACTCTATCCCCTAAGTCTGTTATCATAGCCAAAGACAATATAAAATGAATTATTGAGACTTTATTCCAAAAAAACTTTCTCTTCTTCCTCCTCCTCCTCCTCCTCCTCCTCCTCCTCCTCCTCCTCCTCCTCCTCCTCCTCCTCCTCTCCTTTCTTTTTCTATCACTGGGAAGGCTTAGTGGACATGATTTCTTTTCCTTCCTTTGATAAAGAGTGAGCGATAGGGGCTGGGTGGTGGGGCAAATGGTTGAGTGCACATGCTACAATGCATAAGAACTGAGGTTCAAGCCCCCAGTCCCCACCTACAGGGGGAAAGGGAGAAAGCTTTTCAAGTGCTGAAGCAGTGTTGCAAGTGTCTTTCTGTCTCCCTCCCTCTCTATCACCCCTAGCCCTCTTGATTTCTGGCTGTCTCTATCTAGTAAATAAATAAAAATAATGTCAAAAATAATTTTAGAAAATTGTGAGAGACAGAAAGAACTAGAGAGCAAGAGAGACCTGCAGCACTATTCTGTTGCTCATGAAACTTCCCTCTTGTGAGTGAGGACTAGAGGCCTAAATCCTGATCTTGAAGCATAGTAATGAATGTGCTCTTCCAGATGAGCCACCACCCAGCCCCCAAAATTTTCTTTATAAGAATTGCTAGCAGGCTGGATTTGATCCCAGGATATAATTTCCTGGTCTGACTTCACATCACTAAAGGAGTCTCTCTGATTGCTTTTAAGATGGTACATACAGTATAGCGAGAGAGGGATTCATTTAAAAAGAACATTGTAAAAGTCCAGGTAGACGTGGGTTTCTGAGTCTCAGGTATCAGCAGAGGAGAAAGAAGGAGGTATGGATTTGAGATATGTTTGGAATGGAAGCAGCTCAGAGGGTTGTTACAGAACTCTGTGACAGTGACATGGACCAGACATAAATCCTGATCGTTGGCACTGTTGTTGGCACTTTCTTGCTAGCCTGGAAACCACTGGATCCTTGTAATAATCTTTGCATAAATTGCCTCCTCACTTCCAATCACTTACAAAAGCCTGGGCTGCAATTATAAGGCTCCATGGCTGTGCAGCATCCATAAAAAGAGGTAATTTTAATATGTGATTCAACTTCAAAGCTGTAACTTAGAATTATATATACTCCCATTAAAATATAATGCCCCCCCAACTAATCAAATGGCTAAATCAATTGTTGGTGAATTGCCAGTGGCCAAGGATCAATGGGAATAGAAAATGTATTCTATATTTTCCTTGTTAGACGGAGTTAGAGTGCATATTTTATTAATGTTCATCCTTTAGAGACCAAATTTGTGCATTCGCTAAAATAAACACTATAATCTCAAGGGCTTGGATGGATGGAGAGTGCAGAAGTTTAAGGGCAAAGAGTACTTCATGAAGGATAAACCATTCCAGAACCCTTGTGGGATGATAAAAGCACTCAGGACCAGGATTCAGGGACCTGAGTCTTATATCTACCACTCACGTGCTCAATAACTTTGGAAGATACTCCTCTTCTTCTAACTTGCCCCATTTCTCAAATGAGGAGGTTGGATAAGATCAGTGAAAGCAAATAGATTTTGCATTAATTTGGCTTAATTACTAGGCACTACATAGAGCCTCATGTGGGAAGGGGGGTATTCTGAAACATGGCAGGGTTCAGAAGAAAGAAATGCTGTGATTGCTTAGTAATGTCTGCCCTGGCCATGGGTGAGGTGTCTTAAAAACTCCACTGTTTGTAATTCTTGGTGTAAATGAATTCTGAGGGCCTTTCTGTTGTAACAGGTGGAGCAATTGTCTATAATTCTGAGCAGCCTCCTCTATGTGAGATCTAGTTAGATTTCAGCACTATGCTTTTTCTATGGCCAGGTTGGAACAGAGGCTGCATTGAGGATAATAAATTTTAGTTGCCAAATATGAGAGAAGCTTACTGTCCACCAAACACTGCACACCCAAAGGTCCATAACTGACAACAGACTCATGCAAATAGAGATAATGGAAATTGATGTTCACTTTAAAGGAAAACTAACAACTAACCTTTGTTAGTTTTCCTTTTTTTTTTTTTTTTGAGGAAGACCCGTATTGCTTTTCAAAATGGCCACACCAACTCACATTCTGCAAAATATACACTAATCCTTGCAATTGTTCTTCAAGGAAGCCAATGACACTCCTTTCTTCTGTCCCCCATGGCTACAGAAGTTTTCACATGAGGTAGTGGAGCTAAGTTTCACACCCACGCCTCTCTGGCTGGCACATATGCACACTTCCCACTGGAACCAACTCCCACTTGACTTAACCCCTCGCTATTTATTTTTCCCCATTCATTTAGTAAGAAACTTGAGAGAAATTCTCCCAAAATGGAGTAAGAAGGCCTACTGATTTATTCTTCTTGCTGACACACCAACACTTGTCCCTCACAGCAGAACAATAGCCCACATTTGTAGGTCTAGCTATGATACTCACGGTTTCTCCTTTCTCATGGTGAACTCAAGGGCAACATTTGTGAGTTACCTAGCTTCCCACCAGGTCATGCCAGGTTCCTGCAGATGTCCTAGGAACCCACAGATGCATTTCCTAGTAATCATTCAGAATTCATAAAAAAAAATCCCTGAGAGTTGGGGGTCCCCTTGTGAAGACTCCAGGTTTAGTGTACTCACTAACCACCAATCCTTCAGCACCAAAGAACTGAATTGTAGGCCTCAATTGTCCCCTGCAGTTGTGGCAACCAAGACCCATGATTAAAACTATCTGAGCATGGGTGACTAGGGAAATACATAATGGCTTTGCAAAAAGGCTTTCATGCTTGAGGTTCCGTCATCCTAGGTTCAGTCCCGAGCACCATCAAAAGTCAGAAATGAGCATGTGCTCTGGTAAAACAAACACCTACCCGAATTTAAATTTATATCCTTGTGCTACAAACTCACTCCATAACAGAGGTTTCATATCAGTCATAGCACTGCAATTTGAGGTATGTAGGCCTCTGAGCCCCAGTGACACTGGAAGTAAAGTTAAGTTGAACAGAGCACAGCTGAAGATCTTCTCAGAACTGACAATTACCCAGCTTTGAGCTAGTGGCTTCCCTTAGGTCTAGAGCTCTATCAGCGATTTCTAATAAAACTTTTCCATATTTCAGATAAAGAAACAGGCTAGGAAAGGATAATGACTTCTCCCCCCACCCCACCCCTACAGAACATCTCTAGGCCCCCTTCCTGGGAGCTTTCCCTGACAACCCAAGTGGGGTGGGGCTAAGCCACGGACAGGTTAGCTAGTGAGGTCCAGTACAGACAGCTTGGGGCGGGGGAGCCTACCGATTAGTCTGGGAAAGTGACAGGCATGTGAAAAATGATCAAGAAAAGAAGCCTAGACACTTCACAAGGAAAATTGCACTTCCTCACAGCCTCAAAACGTTCCCCACAAAGTCTCCCAGCCATAGATCTCTGAGAATAGGTGACATGTTGGGATTCCCTCATAGACTGCTCTTAAGTGTTTTCACCTGGGCCAAAGCTTTCTTCACTTGCAGAATCAGCAGGCTCAACTTAAAGGCTCAGAGGCAATCCTTTCTTGGGAGGAGAACAGTTATGCTTTCCAAGAAGCATTTATTTATTCTTATTCACTTTTGTGCTTAGAAATGACAAGACTCGAAGATGGCAGACTGAGAAGCTGCAAACAGCGTGTTCTCTGATCACTTCTTCTGGAAACGGTAGGATTTTCTGCCTTTAGCAGGCCTGTCAATAAGGGGTGACACCAAAGAGGTGATTATAATTTAATTTGGGTTAAGAATTTGAGTAAAGGTGACACGGACTAGCGGAGCTCTAGACTTCCCAGGCGGCGCCGGGCAAGGCGAGTGCGCCGGGCATTGTCCTCCGCCCCAGAAGGCGGCTCCTCCGCCGGTTGCAGAGCACTGCTGGGCGGCGGGCAGAGGACCCGGAGAGAGCACTTTAACTCGGGGGGCTTTCTCTTGGGAGTCTCCAGGGACCACCACGACCCTGAGGGCGGATCCAAAGACTTCTTGCGTATAGCTCTCATTGGATCAAAGGACTTGGAGCTAGTTTTCATTTTTGAGAAATCCTTTAAAAAAGTCTGGAGGGGGGGGGTTTCCCAGAAGATGGCGGACTGAGAAGCGGCTAGAGGCTGAGCTCTGGACACATCTCGTGGAAACAATAGGATTTTCTGCCTTTAGCAGGCCAGCCAATAAGGGGACATTGCGGTGACACCAAGGAGGTGACTATAACTTAATTTGGGTTAAGAATTAGAGTAGGGGGAAAAATTCTTTTTTTTTTCCTTTTAATTTTCAAGCATACATCCTTCCTGCTGCCCCCATAAGCAATCCGTGGGGACCAGCTCCTAGCAGGATACCCCATACCACCAAACAGGGTGTTTTTTTTTTTTTTTTTTTTTTGAATTCACTGATACACATTTGGGAAGTTCCTTGCACTGCTCTTTAATTATAACTCTTTTTCTTATCTTCTCCCTTTTCTCTCTCTTGTCTCTGTCTCTCTCTTTTTTTTTTTAATCTTGTCATACACTTCTTCTTTCTTCTTTGCCTTTCTGAATTTGTGAATTACTTTGGGGAAGAAATCTGACCCAGAGTGAACTCTCTATGCGTGTATCTCTGCTCTAGTTCCCTTTCCCCTCTTGTTACCCCTAGAATATACAGTGGATAGTAGATTTGCATAACTGCCTATTCTTGCTATCCTCTCTTTCTCTTCTCTTTCTTCACTGGGATTTGGTTACTATTTTTTCACGGACTGGAGAAATTGTTTGGCTAACTGGTAATGATTAAACTACTTCAATACTTACTTCAGTTGCTACTGTAATTCCTGAGGTTGGTGAGTGCAATTGTCATAAAGGTATTTAGTACAGTGTTACTTGTACTCAAGACACAACAACTGAGGAACAACAGCATAAAAAAAAGAGAAACACATAAATAAAAAAATGGGTAGATTAAAAACAAATAAAACTGCTACTCCAATGAATGAAGACAAGAGCCCAGAAGAAACTACAAATCAGCCAGAAGTAACCATAGATAAGAAAAGTATGCAAGCAATAATAAATTTATTAATCACAGAAATGAAAACAACACTGGAGGAAAGGAATGGCAGTATTAGGGAAACAACAGTTGAGACCCCCAAGGAAAATACTGATTATCTTGAGACAATTAGAGAACTGAAAGCTGAAATAGCTGTAATGAAGAAAGAAGCTGAGGCAAGGGAAAGCAGACTAACAGAAGCAGAAAACAGAATTAGTCAGACAGACGATGAGTTAGATAAAACAAAGAAAGAGGTGAAAGAGCTTAAAAAGAGATTGAGAGACACTGAAAACAACAACAGAGACATATGGGATGATATCAAAAGAAGTAACATTCGTATAATTGGCCTGCCAGAGGAAGAAAGAGAGGAAGGGGAAGCAAACATTCTAGAGGAAATAATAATACAAGAAAATTTCCCAGACCTGAATAACAGAAAGGATATCAAGATTCAAGAGGCCCAAAGAGTACCAAACAGAATCAACCCAGACCTGAAGACACCAAGACACATCATAGTCACAATGAGAAGAAATAAGGATAAAGAAAGGATCCTAAAGGCTGCAAGAGAGAAACAAAAAGTCACATACAGGGAAAAACCCATAAGATTGTCTGCAGACTTCTCCACTCAAACTCTAAAAGTCAGAAGGGAATGGCAAGATATCTATCGAGCCCTGAATGAAAAAGGGTTTCAACCAAGGATAATATATCCTGCTAGACTTTCATTCAAGCTAGATGGAGGGATCAAAACCTTCTTAGACAAACAACAGTTAAAGGAGGCAACCATCACCAAGCCGGCCCTGAAAGAGGTACTAAAAGACCTCTTATAAATAAGAACATCACTATAATACTTGCAATATATCAGAGTAAACAAATTTTTTTTAGAACAATGGCACTACAATACATTAAATCCATAATATCAATAGATGTCAATGGATTAAACTCACCCATCAAAAGGCACAGGGTGAGGGGACGGATCAGAAAACATAACCCAACCACATGCTGCCTGCAAGAATCCCATCTGTCACAACAAGATAAACACAGACTTAAAGTGAAAGGATGGAAAACTATCATACAGGCTAACGGTCCACAAAAAAGGGCAGGAACAGCCATTCTCATCTCAGACACGATAGATTTTAAATTAAATAAAGTAATAAAAGATAGGCAAGGACATTACATAATGATTAGAGGATCAATCAGCCAAGAAGACTTAACAATTATTAACAGCTATGCACCCAACGAGGGACCATCTAAATACATTAAGCATCTACTGAAAGAATTTCAAAAATACATCAATAGTAATACAATAGTAGTGGGAGACTTCAATACCCCCCTCTCACACTTAGACAGATCAACAAAGCAGAGAACCAATAAAGATAGAAGAGAATTGAATGAAGAGATTGACAGACTAGACCTCTTGGACATTTTCAGACTCCTCCACCCCGAAAAACTGGAATACACCTTCTTTTCAAATCCACATAACACATACTCAAGGATAGACCACATGTTAGGCCACAAAGACAGCATCAATAAAATTCAAGAGCATTGAAATCATCCCAAGTATCTTCTCAGACCACAGTGGAGTAAAACTAACATTTAACAACAAACGGAAAATTATTAAAAGACATAGAATTTGGAAACTAAACAATATGCTCCTTAAGAACCACTGGGTCAGAGACTCACTCAAACAGGAAATTCAAATGTTCCTGGAAACTAATGAAAATGAAGACACAACCTATCAAAATATTTGGGACACAGCTACAGCAGTACTGAGAGGGAAACTTATAGCCATACAATCACATATTAAACACCAAGAAGAAGCCCAAATGAACGACCTTACTGCACATGTCAAGGACTTAGAGGAAGAGGAACAAAGGAATAGACAACATTGAAAATAAAAGAACCATACAAAAGATCAATGAAGCCAAATGTTGGTTCTTTGAAAGATTAAACAAAATTGACAAACCCCTAGCCAGACTCACCAAACAAAAAAGAGAGAAGACTCAAATTAGTAGAATTGTAAACGATGCAGGAGATATCACAACTGACAACACAGAAATCCAGAGAATCCTGCGAAACTTCTATAAAGAACTATATGACACCAAGCTAGAGAATCTGGAAGAAATGGAACAATTCCTAGAAACCTATGCCCTTCCAAAACTGAAGCAAGAAGAACTACAAAATCTAAATGCACCAATCACAGACAAAGAAATTGAAACCGTTATTAAGAATCTCCCCAACAACAAAAGTCCTGGACCAGATGGCTTCACAAACGAATTCTACAAAACTTTCAGAAAACAGTTAAGACCCATACTTCTTAAGCTATTCCATAAGATTGAAGAAACAGGATTACTCCCTTCCACCTTTTATGAAGCCAACATCACCCTGATACCAAAAGCTGATAGGGACAGAACAAAAAAGGAAAACTACAGACCAATATCTCTGATGAACATAGATGCCAAAATATTAAACAAGATCTTGGCCAACTGGATACAGCAACACATCAAAAAGATTGTTCATCATGACCAAGTGGGATTCATCCCAGGAATGCAAGGCTGGTTCAACATCTGTAAGTCAAAACGTCATTCACCACATCAATAAAAGCAAAGCCAAAAACCACATGATTATCTCAATGGATGCAGAGAAAGCTTTTGACAAGATCCAACACCCATTCATTCTCAAAACTCTACAAAAAATGGGAATAGATGGGAAATTCCTCAAGATAGTGGAGTCAATATATAGCAAACCTACAGCCAACATCATACTCAATGGACAGAAGATGAAAGCATTCCCCCTCAGATCGGGGACTAGACAGGGCTATCCACTGTCACCGTTATTCTTCAACATAGTATTGGAAGTTCTTGCCATAGCAATCAGGCAAGAGAAAGAAATCAAAGGAATACAGATTGGAAGGGAAGAAGTCAAGCTCTCACTATTTGCAGATGATATGATAGTATACATAGAAAGACCTAAAGAATCCAGTAGAAAATTACTGGAAGTTATTAGGCAGTATAGCAAGGATTCAGGGTACAAAATCAATGTACAAAAATCAGTGGCATTTCTTTATGCAAACACTAAATCTGAAGAAGAAGACATCCAGAAATCACTCCCATTTACTGTTTCAGCAAAGTCAGTCAAATACCTAGGAATAAAGTTGACCAAAGAAGTGAAAGACTTGTATACTGAAAACTATGAGTTGCTACTCAAGGAGATAGAAACTGATACCAAGAAATGGAAAGATATCCCATGCTCATGGATTGGAAGAATAAATATCATCAAAATGAATATTCTCCCCAGAGCCATATACAAATTTAATGCAATACCCATCAAAGTTCCACCAAGCTTCTTTTAAGAGAATAGAACAAACACTACAATCATTTATCTGGAACATGAAAACACCTAGAATTACCAAAACCATCTTGAGGAAAAGAAACAGAAATGGAGGCATCACACTCCCAGACCTTAAACTATATTATAAAGCCATCATCATCAAAACAGCATGGTACTGGAACAAAAATAGGCACACAGACCAGTGGAACAGAATTGAAAGCCCAGAAATACATCCCCACACCAATGGACATCTAATCTTTGATACGGAGGCCCAAAGGATTAAATGGAAAAAGGAGGCTCTCTTCAATAAATGGTGCTGGGAAAGCTGGGTTGAAACATGCAGAAGAATGAAATTGAACCACTTTATCTCACCAGAAACAAAAATCAACTCCAAATGGATCAAAGCCCTAGATGTTAGACCAGAAACAATCAAATACTTAGAGGAAAACATTGGTAAAACACTTTCCCACATACACCTCAAGGACATCTTTGATGAATCAAACCCAATTGCAAGGAAGACTAAAGCAGAAACAAACCAATGGGACTACATCAAATTGAAAACCTTCTGCACATCCAAAGAAACTATTAAACAAACAGAGAGACCCCTCACAGAATGGGAGAAGATCTTCACATGCCAGACATCAGACAAGAAACTAATCACCAAAATATATAAAGAGCTCAGCAAACTTAGCACCAAAAAAGCAAATGACCCCATCCAAAAATTGGCAGAGGAAATGAACAAAACATTCACCTCAGAGGAGATCCAAAAGGCTAACAAACATATGAAAAACTGCTCTAGGTCACTGATTGTCAGAGAAATGCAAATTAAGACACTAAGATACCACCTCACTCCTGTAAGAATGGCATACATCAAAAAGGACAGCAGCAACAAATGCTGGAGAGGATGTGGGGACAGAGGAACCCTTTTACATTGCTGGTGGGAATGTAAACTGGTACAGCCTCTGTGGAGAGCAGTCTGAAAAACTCTCAGAAGGCTAGACATGGACCTTCCATATGATCCAGTAATTCCTCTCCTGGGGTTATACCCCAAGGACTCCATAACACCCAACCAAAAAGAGGTGTGTACTCCTATGTTCATAGCAGCACAATTCATAATAGCTAAAACCTGGAAGCAACCCAGGTGCCCAACAACAGATGAGTGGCTGAGAATGATGTGGTATATATACACAATGGAATACTATGCAGCTATCAAAAACAATGAACCCACCTTCTCTGACCCATCTTGGACAGAGCTAGAAGGAATTATGTTAAGTGAGCTAAGTCAGAAAGATAAAGATGAGTATGGGATGATCCCACTCATCAACAGAAGCTGACTAAGAAGATCTGAAAGGGAAACTAAAAGCAGGACCTGATCAAATTGTAAGTAGGGCACCAAAGTAAAAACCCTGTGTTGAGGGGTAGACATGCAGCTTCCTGGGCTATTGGGGGGTGGGAGTGGGTGGGAGGGATGGGTCACAGTCCTTTGGTGGTGGGAATGGTGTTTATGTACACTCCTAGCAAAATGTAGACATATAAATCAGTAGTTAATTAATATGAGAGGGGGGAAATCAATTGTATGTCTCAAAGTTTCTCAAAAGAGAAACTGAATCTTTTTAATATATAGGCTATGTATTTGATATGTGGACTCTCTCAAAAGCCTAGACCAAGTAGATTAGAAGCATCCAATAGCACAGCTATATACAAGATACTGGATACTGTACAGCAAACCATAACAAAGGGACTTTTCAAAGTTAACCCAATCAACAAATAATGTGATGATAATATTAACTATCGATTGTCTTTTTGAACCCTAAGACAGCAGGAACCTCACATCTCCACTATAGAGACCCTACTTCCCCCAGTCCTGGAACCCTTGGATAGGGCCCACTTTCCCGTATGCATCTCCCAATCCAAACCAAATAATATTGCATCCGCCGATCACAACCTAAGCAACGCAATGATTACCACCTCAGCATGCTTCACCTCAGACTGTATCCAGAGACTTCACGTGTGGAATGACAACCCTTCAGCTTCATTACTCGGGTGAGACCTTTCCTTTAATAGTACACTCTAATTTCATCTCAGGTAGTTCACTTTCTAACAAAGTCCCATAACCTAGATATACACCAGTTTCTGTGAGAGAGAGAGCTTATGTGCACACGTATCCACAAACTACTGCAAAATATATACCTGAAATCAGAAGTACACTAGGTTTGCAGTGAGTACCTCCCTAACACTTCCTCTCCACTATTCCAAGCTTGGGATCCATGATTGCTCAACAAATTGTTTGGCTTCATATGTTAACTCTCTTTTCAATCACCAGGTTCCAGATGCCACCAGGATGCTGGCCAGGCTTCCCTGGATTGAAGACCCCACCAATGTGTCCTGGAGCTCAGCTTCCCCAGAGACACACCTTACTAGGGAAAGAGAGAGGCAGACTGGGAGTATGGACCAACCAGTCAACGCCCATGTTCAGCGGGGAAGCAATTACAGAAGCCAGACCTTCTACCTTCTGCAACCCTCAACGACCCTGGGTCCATGCTCCCAGAGGGCTAGAGAATGGGAAAGCTATCATGGGAGGGGGTGGGTTATGGGGATTGGGTGGTGGGAATTGTGTGGAGTTGTACCCCTCCTACTTTATGTTTTTGTTCATTAATCCTTTCTTAAATAAAAAATTAAAAAAAAAACAAATGACAAGACTCAGAAAAAGCACTAATAACACAAATGGAACAAGAAAGTGATAATCTGTGGTCTTGGAGGCAGCACAGTGGATAAAGCATTGGGCTCTCAAGCGTGAGGTCCTGAGTTTGATCCCTAGCAGCACATGTACCAGATTGATAGAGTGATGTCTGCTTTATTCTCTCTCCTCTTATCTTTCTCATTAATAAATAAATAAAATCTTCAAAGAAAAAAAAAAGAAAGTGACAATCTTGGCCCTAATGGTGATGATGATGATGATGGAGATGGTGGCAGTGAAGATGATGATATTCTGTAAATAGCACACTGACCCCATGCCCTGCTCTCCATTGATCATCTTGTTGTGTTTTTGTAACAAACTCATGAGGCAGAATCTTGCTGTGAGTCCCTGCTACTGATAAGAAAACTGAGGCACATAGGTGTGAAGGACTCTCCAATGATAATCATGTAAGTATATGAAACCAAGGTTTGACTCAACTGATTAGGTGTGACGGGGAAGATAAATGACTAACAACTTGCCTCTGAAAATAGATGTATCACCACATGCTGTGATGAGTTCTACAAAAGACAAGCATGACTGTTTTAAGAAAATATAACGGAAGAACCACTTTATGCAGGAACTTCTGAAAAATACTGGAAGGGTAAGTAGGAGCTGGTTCAGCAAATATGAAGTAGAGATGTGGGGTGTGTGTGTGTGTGTGTGTGTGTGTGTGTGTGTGTGTATGTGTGTGTCACTGGGGTTTTACTGCTCAGGTATGACCTTTTTAATATATATGGGGGAGGGAGAGGGAAAGGGAAATGAAGACACCAGAGCACTAAAGCTTCTCTTTATGTGCTAGGGGCTAGGCTTAAACCTACGCTGCATGTATGGAAGGGAAAAAAGCACACTATCCAGGTGAGCTATTTTTCTGGCCCATTTGTACCTTCCTTCCCTCCTTCTTTCCTCGATTCTTTTTCTATTCCTTCCTTCTTTCCTTTTCTTTTTTAAATTTCTTTATTTGGGGATTAATGTTTTACAGTCAACAGTAAATACAAAAGTTTGTACATGCATAACATTTCTCAGTTTTCCACATAACAATACAACCCCCACTAGGTCCTCTTTCGTCATGTTCCAGGACCTGAACTCTCTCCCACCCACCCCAGTCTTTTACTTCAGTGCAGTACACCAACTCCAGTCCAAGTTCTGCTTAGTGTTTTCTTTTCTTATTCCTTCCTTCTTTTTAAGACAGAAGCAGAGAGATAGAGTGAAAGAGACCACAGCACTAAAGACTCCTTCAATGCAGTGGGGATGAGGCTAGAGCCTGGGCAACACACTATCCATTTGTATCCATTTGTACCTATTTTTCTGGCCCTTCTTTTTCCCTCTTCTTTTTGCCAACAGAGTTATCTCTGGGGTTCAGTGCCTATACCACAGCTCGATCATTCCTGGTAGCCACTTTCCCCTCATCCTTTCTTTTCTGATAGAGACAAGAGAGAAAAAAGAGGGAAGAGGGGAGAGAGAGAGAGACTTGTAGCACTGTTCCACAGATCATGAAACTTCCTCCTACCCCTGTAGGTGAGGACCAGTGCTTAGAACCTGGGTCCTTGCACATGGTGTGTGCACTCTACCAAGTGCATCACTGCTTGGCCTTTTGTTGTTTTAGGTTTGTTTGTTTTTGAGGGTTTAATGCTTTATAGTACAGTTATTACACATGTGTGGAATTTCATTAAGCATCAGGTCCCCAGAGTTTTCTTCCTCCCCTCCTTCTACCTCCTTCCTTGGAGTCCTCTGCTTTGGTGCAATATATGTGTCCAATCCATATTTCATTTTGTGCTCTCCCTCCCTGTCCCTATTTGCTAAGTCCCTCTTATATGTGAGATTGATTGTCTTAGGTTTTTAAAAATTTTTAATAGGTTTTAATGTTTTTTTATCTTTATTTATTGGATAGAAATAGAGTTAGAGAGGGAGAGAAACAGAGAGACACATGCAGCACTGCTTTACCACTTGCAAAGCTTTCCCTTTGCAGGTGGTGATTGGGGGGGTTGAACCTGAGTCCTTGTGCATTGTAACATGTGCACTCAACCAGGTGCACCAACACCTGGCCTCTGTTTTAGTTTCTTTTTTTTTAAATTTATTTATTTATTTAAGAAAGGAGACATTAACAAAATCATAGGATGGGGAGGGGTACAACTCCACACAATTCCCGCCACCCAATCTCCATATCCCATCCCCTCCCCAATAGCTTTCCCATTCTCTATCCCTCTGGGAGCATGGACCCAGGGTCATTGTGGGTTACAGAAGGTGGGAGGTCTGGCTTCTGTAATTGCTTCCCCGCTGAACATGGGCGTTGACTGGTCAATCCATACTCCCAGTCTGTCTCTCTCTTTCCCTAGAAGGGTGAGTCTCTGGGGAAGCAGAGCTCCAGGACGCATTGGTGGGGTCTTCAGTCCAGGGAAGCCTGGCTGGCATCCTGATGGCATCTGGAACCTGGAGGCTGAAAAGAGAGTTAACATACAAAGCCAAAAAAATTGTTGAAGAATCATGGACCCAAAGGTTGGAATAGTGGGGATGAAGTGTTGGGGGGTACTCAATGCCAACTCCAGTGTACTACTGCTTTCAGGTATATATTTGCCCTAGTTTATGGATACCTGTGAACTTATGCTCTATCTCCTGGAACCTGGTCTATATCTAGGTTTTGGGACTTTGTTAGGAAGTGAACCACCTGGGACAGAATTAGAGAATACTATGAAAGGAAAGGTCTCACCCGAGTGATGAAGCTGAAGGGTTGTCATTCCACACCTGAAGTCTCTGGACACAGTCTGAAGTGAAGCATGCTGGGGTGGCACTCGTTGGGTTGATTAGGTTGCGATCAGAGGATGCAATATTATTTGATAAGAATTGGGAGAAGCATATGGGAAAGTGGGCCCTACCCTAGGGTCCCAGGACTGGGGGAGGTTTAGGCTCTATAGCAGAAATGTGAGGTTCCTGCTGTCTTAGGGTTCAAGAAGACAATGGATAGTTACTGTTATCATCACATTATTTGGTAATTGGGTTAGCTTTGAAAAGTCCCTTTGTTAGACATACAATCAATTTTCCCCTCATTATATTAATTAAATAGTGATTTATTTATATTACTACAATAATAGGTGTGTACATACTGTTTTAGTTTCTAATGAACATTGGAAATCTTCATTTTCCTTGAAATCCCACTTAACATTCCATATACAAAAGACAGAGCAGGAGCAGAGCCTATAGGGAGCATCCTGGATACCCATAACCCCTCTGCTTTCCTGATCCTCATCTCTGGTACCCCTGTCCATCCCACATAAGACAGTGTGGGCCACCAGCCTGAAAGCAGAGGAGATTTTATCTAATGCTGTCTGGGTACACATGGGCAGTGGTTTCCTGGGCAGAGCTCTGAGGAGTGTCAAAGTCAAGTCCATTAGCCTAATATTGCTTGCTCCATAGACCTCAATGCTATTGGTTCCTGGTTCCAAGTAGTGTGGATGCCAAGTCTTTGTAACTCTCTACCATTCCTGCTAGACTTGGAGATCCCTGGTGAGGGAGAAAGAAAAATGGAACAGGGACCCATGAGAAGGCTTAAGAGGAAGACCACACAGCCCCTAAGGGAGAGTGAGGGGCCAAGAGAGCCATAGCAGGAACACCAAAACAGTTCACCTGGAGGGTGCTTGATTTATCATGTGTGCAACCCTGGTTTGAGACAGGCCCATATACCACTGGAGGAAGCTTTGGTACTCCGGTGTCTTTCCTTCTCTGCCTTCATCTCTCTGTCTCTGTCTCTCTGCTTCTATCTGAAAAAACTTTACGGGGAGCAGCAAAGCCTTAGTGACAAAAGAGAGAGAAGGAGAGGGAGAGAGAGAGAGAGAGAGAGAGAGAGAGAGGAGAGAGAGAGAGAGAGAGCAGACATCTGAGTCACTGTTTTTCCCACCACAAGAGGGAGTTCTCCTTTCCTGACTAAGGTCTGCCTAGAGGTTGTTTTTTCCTGGCAGGGAAGATGAAGGATCAAAGTCATGCCTTCTCTATCCCCTCCCCACCTCCAGTTAGCAAGGAACCTGGTTAGGAAGTAACAGTGACTAACTGTACCATGTGCTCTTGTGCCAGATGCTCTTCTATGCATCCATTTCTCAAAACAGCTCCAGGAGGCATATGCCAACCATCTTCCCATTTTGCAGACAAGGGAAATGAGGCACAGAGCAGCCATGAGCTCTTTCTTATGACACACCTAAATAAATGAGTGATCGAGGATTTGAACCTGAGTTGTCCTCTCCACAGCCTCTGAACTGTCCACTGTACAATCCTTCCAATTAATTGTAATATACCAAAATCAAATTCTGTTTAAAAAAATAACAAATAGGGCCAAGCGATGGTGCACCGGCTCAAGTGCACATATTCCAGTGTGTAAGGACCCAGGTTCAAGCCCTTGGTCCCCACTTGCAAGGGGAAAGCTTCACAAGTGGTGAAATAAGGCTGCAGGTTATCTCTCTATCTCTTTCCCTCTCTAGCTCTTCTCGTCTCAATTTCTGTCTCTGTTCAATAATAATAATACTACAACCCCAAAGTACAAAGTTGCTTCATGAAGCAGAAGGTCTGAATGATGTGCATGCCATGTTCCTCTATTGATTTAGTATTGTAAAGTAGTTAACTTCATTGGTCATGATTTAGAAATTGACAGAGACCTAAATGACAAAGGTTATTATTACTATAATGAGGTTCTAAGGGTGAAACCACATGAGGAGCAAGTGATCTACCACTAAATCACCTTCCCAATCCAATTTTCATGAAAGAGAAAGAGAGAGAGAGAGAGAAGAAGGAGGAGGAGGAGGAGGAGGAGGAGGAGGAGGAGGAGGAGAATGAGGGGAAGAAGGAGGAGGAGAAGAAGAAGGAGGAGAAGAAGAAGGAGGAGAAGGAGAAGAAGAAGGAGAAGAAGAAGGAGGAGAAGGAGAAGGAGAAGGAGAAGGAGAAGGAGAAGGAGAAGGAGAAGGAGAAGGAGAAGGAGAAGGAGAAGGAGAAGGAGAAGGAGCTGCCCAAGTGCTACTCCAGTATCCATCATCCATGACTCTTCACTTGCTTTGTGTCTGTTGCTCTCATGTGGTGCCAGTCATAAAATCCAGAGTCTCACATATGTAAACATATACTGTCTCTACTACAGTATATGTACTACAGTACAGTACTACGGTACTGACAAACTTATATTTTAAAAGATTTGTGTTATCTATTTCAGGGGTGACAGGTAGATTGAGAAGGGGGGGGAGTGGAGTAGCATTCTGGCATAGTCAGTGCTGGGAATTGAACTCAGGTTCTCATGCTTGCAATTCAATTATACATACCTTGTGAGCTGTGGTAAAGATATTTTTAAAATGACTTTATAGTATAATTTTAAGGTGCACCTAAAAGACTTGATGGGAAAGAAGCATGAAGTTTTTGAGGGAAGTATCATACTCTCTTCTTTCTTTCTTTTTTACCAGAGTTTTGGTCAGTTCTGGCTTATGGTAGTGTAAGGGATTGAATCTGAGCCTTTGAAGCCTCAAGCATGAGAGACTCTTTGCATAATCATTATGTTATCAGCTCCCCCCCCCCAACTTGTGACAGATTTGTTCATGCTCATGTTTGAGAAGTATATTACAAAGCCATGACTAAAAGACTGACACTAACTTTTGAATATAGAGATATAAAATATATATATAATTAGATACCTGTTGTAAGATGAGAGAGCATTTCATATAACTCAGGAGAAATTAATCATTATGTCATAATTAATTTCAAATGGATTCCATATTGTCTTGCAATGTACGAAACTGACTTCCTGTCAAAATTACATAGCCTAAGTTTAATCAAAAGGAAGCATAAAACAAGCTTGGATAAGGAAGCTTCTACACAGTGGTTAGCCTGAAATCTTGTAGTTCTCAGCAGCAAGCTGGAGGATGAATTTACAGATCTGAGGAAAGGAACTCAGAGAGGAGAGGAGAGTTTTGAAGAAATCCTATGCAGAGGGAGGGGTGTGCATGCACAAGGCAGGGATGGTCACAAGAGGGAAAATAAACTTCAGTCACACACACACACACACACACACACACACACACACACACACACACACACACACACACACACACACACCCTAGTCTCCCTAGGTTTCTGAACTCTTCTCTAGTGTTTTCCTCTATGTCCCTTAATAGAATATTGTGCAAGATTGGGAAATTGTATTTGAGAAGAAGGTTTTTTTTCTTTTTCTTTTCTATTTTTATTTGACAGGACATTGAGAGGTGAAGGGAGATAGTGCAGAGGAGAGAAAGATAGATACGTGCAAACCTTCTTTACTGTTCATGAAGCTAGAGCTTGAACCCTGGTCTTTGCACATGGTGATATGTGAGCTTAGCCAGGTGCACCACCACCTAGCCCCCTACTTGGGCAATTTCTTTTTTTAAAATTTATTTTTATTAGTGATTTAAAAATGATTGACAAGATTGTGGGATAAGAGGGGTATAATTCCATACAATTCCCACCACCAGAGTTCCATACCCCACCCCCTCCACTGGATTCCCTATGCTTTATTCCTCTGGGAGTATAGACCAAAGATCTTTATGGGGTGTAGAAGGTGGAAAGTCTGGCTTCTGTAATTGCTTCTCCACTGGACATAGGCATTGACAGGTAGATCCATAATCCCAGCTAGTTTCTATCTTTCCCTAGTAGGGTAGGGGTCTGGGGAGGTAGGGTTCCAGGATGCACTGGTGAAGTCATCTGCCCAGGGAAGTAAGGTTTGGCACCATCTGCAACTTGGTGGAACTAAGATCTTGAACCTGAGTTTTTTACTTGGTAATGTGCACTTTACCAGGTGTACCAATCCCCAACTTCCACTATTCTAAATCTTTAAATTTATACCCCTTATACCTACTCTGATACAGGTACCATTATTAAACATTTATGTTGACATTTGAGGAAACTGGGGCAGGCAACAAGAGGTCAAGTGACCCCACCAAAAATCCCATGACATCATATGCTAAGGCTGGTACTGGACTACAGACAACTGAACCCCAATAATGACTCTCTTGCCAGCATGCTTACTGAATCCATAAAAGCAACAATATGACCAGAAACAAGATCAAAGAGATATTACCCAAATTGCCCAGAAGGCTGGATTAAAGAGGTATTTGTTTTCTGCATCTATTTGCTCTCTGATGAACAAATAGAATGTTCTATGGCAAGTCAGTATTATTTCCACAGTTGGGAAAAGTCAACAACAAAGTGAAGAAATTCTCTCACCCTTTTAGTTTGTTCTGTGAAAATCAGTTCTTGGCCATTACAAGTTCACACTGAGCTCAGTCCAAGTCCATGCTGACCTCAGGCCTCTCTGAAGTATTTAGGCCACCAGTTGGGTCTCACACCAGTATGTCCTTATTATTGGCAAGGGCATCACTGATGACTAGTGAGGTATAGTCACAGTTAGATCACTGTAGGTTCCTCAAGATGGTCTATACTTGATTTTCTGGGTCAGAGGTGGGAGTGGGAAGAGTACAAGTTCTAACAATACAAGCTTTCTTGCTTGTTCAACTTCTGAAATACATTTTTTTAAAGTTGTGAGGTCAATGGTATACTCAACTGAAAGAAATAATGAAATAATTTTCACCACATCTTGGATAGAACTTGAAGAGATCATGCTAAGTGAGGTAAGCCAGGAGAAGGACTAATATCAGATGACCTCATTTGTAAGTGGGACTTAAGAAAGAAAGATAAAGCACAGGACAAAACAGACTAGCTATGGTCTATTGCAGCAGAGTGAAAGAATTTAAGGTGGGGGAGGTGGGAAAGGACTAAAAAGACATGGGGGACCCAGTATATGGTGGTGGAAGAGGACTTAAGCTGGTGGTGGGAGTGGTATGCAGATACCTGTCACTTACAAGAGACTGTATACAGGTGGCACCAACTGTCTTGCAAATCATTATTTCCCTCAATAAAATGATTTGGAGGAAAAAAAAACATAAAATATTCTCTACCATGACACCACCAATGTGTCCTGGAGCCCCGCTTCCCCAGAACTCCGCCCCACTAGTGAAAGACAGAGACAGGCTGGGAATATGGATTGACCTGCCAATGTCCATGTTCAGTGGGGAACAACTACAGAATCCAGACCTTTCACCTTCTGCATCCCCATAATGACCCTGGGTCCATAATCCCAGAGGGTTAAAGAGTAGGAAAGCTTTCAGAGGAGGGGATGGGATACAGAGTTCTGGTGGAGGAAATTGTGTGGAGTTGTACCCCTCTTATCCTATGGCTTTTGTCAGTGTTTCCTTTTTTAAAAAATATTTATTTATTTATTTATTATTTATTCCCTTTTGTTGCTCTTGTTGTTTTATTGTTGTAGTTATGACTGATGTCATTGTTGTTGGATAGGACAGAGAGAAATTGAGAGAGGAGGGGAAGAGAGAGGGGGAGAGAAAGATAGACACCTGCAGACCTGCTTCACCGCTTGTGAAGCAACTCCCCTGCAGGTGGGGAGCCGAGGGCTCAAACCGGGATCCTTATGCTGGTCCTTGCGCTTTGTGCCACCTGCACTTAACCCACTGTGCTACTGCCCGACTCCCTCAGTGTTTCCTTTTTAATAAACAACAACAACAACAACAAAAACAACTATCAGGACAGAAAAAAAAGAAAAGAAAAGCTGATGTAGTTTTAAGTTTACTATAACTTGTTATAGCAACAACCAGAAAGTCATACCCACCTGTTGTAAGAGAGGGAGTAAGTCTATGAAGCTGTGCTGTTGGGCTAAACTTCTAATCACAAGAATAGATTATTTGGAAAAGGGTCCACAAGCATAGAGTTGGGGGTTTGGTATTCTGGAAACTCAAGTGTCATCAACACTGTTGTAAGTGAGCCTTAACATAGATCATTGCACTTCATGAGCTTGGACAAATGGGGGCGAGTGAAAGCAGGGCAGAAAGAACATTCTGAGTGGTGGAGAATACTAGCAAAGTCCCAAAGGTGGCAAACAAGAAAACAGAGATGAGTAAATTGGGGGAGCCGGCAGGTCAGGGAGCAGCAGACCCAGGCTAAGGGCTATGTCAGAAGGCACAGGGAAGATGAAGCAGAGGTGGGTTAATCCCAGCACACTAATCCAGAGCCTGAGCCACTCACCTCATCAGTTTCCCTAGCTGCACAGAAAGGCTGGAGTCATACTCCTAGCAGGACTGCTGATGGCTGGGCATAGGAGCTGGTCAGACCTCCTTTACATCTGGGGCTTGGCAGATGCCATGGTGCCACATGGGGTGGGGCATGGTTTGGTGGGTGTTTTTCTCAGATTGAGTCCAGCTCAAAAAAAGCTTTCTGGACCCTGGAGCACCAGATCCACTGGAGCTGGACTCTCAGTAGGGCTTAGTGTTTGTCCTTAATAGAAGAAACAGCAATGGAGGTGGTTACCTGAACCCTTGGTTGGCTAGAGGTGCTTAAACGTGTCTTGCTCCTGATTCATCCTGGTCTCAAAATTCTTATTGTTACCCAAGCTAGACAGCAGACAGAGTTTGTCTACACTGTCTCTTTCCCTAAGTCATGAGATCCTCAGTTTCCTGGGAACCCATTCCAGACTAGATGTTCATTCATTCACTCATCACATATTTATTGAGCCATCACATGATAGAGACAAACACTGGGCTAGCTGCTTGTGAGTCCATGCTGACCACAGTCCACCCTGCAGGGAAGTCACTTCTAGGCAGAGAAATATGACATTGGGACTGGATGAGACACAGTAAGTGTTTCAGTCTGGGTGATTTAAAGTAGTGGTCTGAATCTCACAGAATCAATAGACACATTTTGCTTAATCTGCATAGTTTTTTTTTCTAAGTCTACTGCCAAATGGCCATGCTTTCTTATTCTAGACTATCAGAGGGACCACTATCTTAAATATGGCAGAGGGAAAAGGACTTTCTAGGAGCCAATTGCTCCAGCACAGAAACAGTACCTGTCACCTTCACTCACAATTCCATTGGTTAGAACTAGTCAGATGACCCTACCCAGGGAAGTTAGGGAGTGCAATCTTGCCTGATATATATGCCCAGGAGATAGGGGCCTGGAACTACTTGGAGTCATGCCCTCTTTTCCGCCATAATGGCATGATTCCTTTAGCACCTGGGGTGGTGGAGGACTATGGTATAGTTTGACCTACCCATTTTATAGATGTGGAGATTGAGATTTGAAGAGAATCTCAATAGCAATAGCAACCTTGTGCTGAATGCTTATCAGAAAAGGCTTTGAGTTTTGCTTTGGACAGATATCTGAGTTCTGAAGTCAGGCAGCTCTAGAAATAAAGTCTGGCTTTGCCTAGCCAGTGTGTGATTGTGGTCTTAACACTTTCTAAATCCTCTGTAAAGGATAAAATCCCAGGACCTGCTTCCTAAGGTTGTCTTTGATGGGAAATGAGATGATCTGAAGTCCTCAGTCCTGTAACAAATCTTAAGTGTCTCATGGTCACTCCAAAAGCTTCAGCACTATGCAAATAAAACTGTCCCTTCCTTTTAAAAATGTTTTTATTTATTTATTACTGGATTGAGACAGAGAAATTGAGTGAGGAAGGGAAGATAGAGAGGGAGAGAGGCAGAGAGACACCTGCAGCCCTGCTTCACCACTTGTGAAGCTGCAGGTGGGGACCAGGGGCTTGAACCTGTGTCCTTGCACACTGTAATGTGTGCGCTTATCCAGGTGCACCACTGCCTGGCCCACAAATGAAACTGTTTAAGTCCAGAGGTCTTAAGTAATTTGCCTAAATTCAAGCAACAGAACTGGGCTACAAAGAGACTGCTGACTCCTGTTTAAGTGCTCACAACTCTAAGCTTAGCCGCCTTTCCTGAACTGGAACTATCCACCTTCACAGAGATTACCCCACATCTGGGATTTCTACGGCCTCATCTGTTATCAATACTGACCTTCCATGAGTTCTGGAGGCATGCTGTCAGGTGGGCTCAACAGTCAAGAAAATATTCATGTACCTACAATCATATTTGGTGTGGATGGGAATGCAACAAGAACCTGTTGGTACTTCTTTTCTTTTTCATTCAGATTTATATAGAGATTTAGAAAAATATAGAGATATGTAAATATATACATATATATGGAGAGGGAGAGAGAGAGCGAGAAAGGAAGAGAAAGACACTACCTGGACTGTACACATGGTAAAGCATGTACCATACCCAGTGAACTATCTCTTCACTGGCCTCCTGTTCCTTTTAAGAACTTTCTATTTAATCCTGAGCAAGACACCTGATTCCAGTCCTTTGTCTCCTCGCCTGCACAGTAGGGAAGTTACACATCCTCCTCAAGTCCTGCAACTCAAAAGCTCTCTTGGTGAATTGGCTTCCCAAGGGTGCTGGGAGGAACCATTCACAGAACAGATGGCAAAGCAGCCTGAACACTCAAGACTTGCACATAGTCTATGAGCACAGACTTTGGGGGCTGATCATTTAAGGGTTTAAGTTTCAGCCCAGTTCCTGCTTGCTGTACAGGGGAGAACTTTCTGAAGCTCTCACCATCTCAGTTTTCTCATGTGTCAAAAGGGTATAATAAAAGTCCTTCCATCCTACTGTTGTGAATATTAAACAAGTTATGGTAGGGAAAAGTGCTTAAAGAGTTGCCTGGCGCCAAGAAGTGCTTAATAAATACTAGCTGTGTGCCAGGAGCCACTGGTATCATAAAAAGCTCTGTTGTCAAAGAGTGTCTAAGCTCATGAGGAGACAAGAAGGGCTTCTGAAGTGCAGTCTGGGGACCAGAGGATTGCATGGTATTCAACATGTATTCAGAGACCATGGAGAGGGAGCACAATAGAAATAGAGGAAGGTAGCTCACAAAAGCCAAGGAGGGGGAGCCAAGCAGTGGTTCACCAGGTTCAGTGCACATGGTACTATGTGCAAGGACTCACTCAAGGACCTGACTTCAATCTCCTGCTCCCCACCTGCAGTGGGTAAGCTTCACAAGTAGTGAAGCATGTCTGCAAGTGTCTATCTTTCTCTCTCTCTTTTCTTCCTCTCTCAAGTTCTCTCTGTCCTATCCAATAAAGTAGAAAATATAATAATAATAAAGAAAAAAAATGGCCACCAGGAGTGGTGGATTTATAGTGATAGCACTGAACTCTAGTGATAACTCTGGAGGGGAAAAAAAGTCAAGAAGGTACCTCTAAGAAAGGTGTTGATGGGGACAGTTTAGCTGGGAACAAGTAGGTGCCACTGGCAAGTTATTTTCTGGGGAACTCCATCCCAGGAGAAAAGGAATGAACTAAGTTACCTCTTCACCTGATCATTCAAATCTTTAACAATTTCTTTGTGGATGTGTCAGGTACTGAATTCAGTGTCAAAGACACAAGATGAACAAAGAAATTCAACCATGTAGCAAAAACTTTGAGCTTTGGTGAGAGTGCTGTTATCATTAACAAAATATATAATCTTGGTAAAATATTTGTTCTCTCTTAGCTTTACTGTTCCCTTCTATAAAATGGGGATAATTATAACACCTTATAACAGGGTCATTTATAGGTTTAAATTATCATCCTTAAACCAGATATCAGGTCCTAGAAAGTGATGGCCATTGTTACTCTCAGTATATGGCCTTTGCATTGGAAAGATGTAGGAAATCTGGCCTGAGTGAGCAACACAGTTTCTGAGTGGAAATGTACATCACTTCCAAGCTAAATGGCCCACATTGTACCCCCACACTCCAGATAAATCCTAGGATGGTCCTACACAGGAATAGAAAGTATCCCAGAAGAGTAGTAATCAAAATTAGATCCATGCATTATCCCCCCCACCCAGCTCCTGGTCAGATATCTGTGATGAAACAAGTACAGACATTGGGGGCAAATATTTAGAAACAGTCACAGCAATTTGACAGTGTGGTGGTAGCCAGCTGCATTTTCAGCAGACTCATCTCACTGAACAGGGCCTGGATCAGTTATTGTCACACAAGCATGGAAAATTAGACGTGACTTAAGCTTCACACCAACTATATGTATTTGGACCTTTTGTCAACCTATTGGGTTGGAAATATTTAACTTTTATTTTTTTATTCAATTGTATTTAATTTTTATTTATTTATTTATTTATTGTAACAGCTTGAGAAACCTTGTTTTAAAGATAGGCAAAGAACTTTGAGTGGAGATGATAGATAGATAGATAGATAGATAGATAATAGATACTATGTTGAAATTTACTAGACAAACAAAAAGTGTACTAGGTAGCTAAAATTTAAATTATCAAATTTTAGAGAATTTGCCAGATGGGGTTGATGATACAGGTAGTGGAAAATTATGAAAATCAAACATGAGACAATGGCATAACCCAGAGATTGGAGGTAGCTGCTACCACTTTTAAGGCCAGAAAGATAACAGAAGGGCATAGTGCAACCAAGACTCAAGATTCAGGATTGTCTAGGAGAAACTAGACCTGAGGCAGAGAGTCCAGTAATAATTGAAGCTACATAGTAATTACAAAAATTAGACTTTGGTGTGGCTTTGGCTGTGGTTTAATTAAATGGGGAATTTACTATTACACTGTGGTTATTTGGATATAGCAAAATAAGCAAAGGGGCAAAGATTGACTAGCCATGATGGCCAGGGCCATAAATCTGTAAGTGAGTTGCCAGAGCTTGGCTACACACATTTGGGCCCATGGGAGAGGTGGCTTGGTGAGTCCTGGGAGAAGGAGAACTCCCAGGAAGTGGGAGGATGGAACCACGTGGATAGGAACTGGGGGAACAGAGAGTAGTTACAAAATCTAGGCTACTCATGTTCGGGTCCTAGGAGAAGTGGCATGGTTGTCCTGGGAAGGAGAGCAGGCACTGAGAGCACCCAGGAAAAGAAAGCTATTTCTGGCAGACTAACTCTTAAATCACTTCTGACATACCCATAATCCCTTGTGGTTTTACATAAGTCTGTAGGGTGCTGTTAGGCTGATGTCAGCTGTATGCTAATTATGTCCTAAATACCTTAAGTTTTGTTCCCAATAGAGCCATAGAAGAGATTTAGCCATTGACATAGACGCCACTGGAAAAGAAAGAGAAATAACTCTGACCTTCCCTTTCCTGTCCTTCAGTATTCTCTTTGCTTTTCATGGACTGAACCTACACAGAATTTGGATGGCAAGAAAACCTGAGGATAGGTAAATGATACTGAATAGTTACAAGAGCAAAAAAGTCAAGAATTATATCAGGTGGCAAGAGAAAGTAGGAAAGTATTCAGATAGAAATGACCTTCAGCCAACTTCTTTTAGCCATGGTAGTGGTGGTAAGTTAGGGCTCCTCACCAGCTCTCTGGTTGTTGTGAAGACTGAGAAAAATGGTGCTTGCTTGATACTCCTATGTTGGAGGGTGGAGGTTAGGAAAAGAGATGGAATTTCTGTACCTCCAACTCTAAGGGCAACATTAAGAAAAATAGATAATGTCTGTTTCTCTAGATTATTTTCTTTCCAGACTCCCCAGTTAACTTCCAGGTAGAAAACATCTCAAAGGGTGTGTTATTTTCCATCTGTAAAATGGAGTTGCTATAGACAAAAGATATGCTCATTACAGAGAACTGAAAACACGGAGGATGGACTCCATGTAAGCAAGACTTGAACACTTGTAAAAAGAACCATTCAGGCTGGGTTGCAACAAGAAAATTGATATTAATGAAACATCATGAGCGAATTAAGACAGCCAAAGTGCTCTCAGATGGCTGTAGGGACTGCTCTTCTCACTGGCTTTTGGAAAATGTTAACATGTAAAACTTCCTCATAAACAAAAGTATTTTAAGAATTTCAACTTGGAGACATTCCTGGCTAGCATCACTCATGCAGTTGGGAATACCTTTGATTAATTCCGGCTGGTAATTAAGTTTGGGAGTAGTATTTGTGCCTAGTTCTCTCAAGAACTGTGCAGAAAATCAGGGCAACCAAGGGAGACCTCATGGGCATTGCTTCTGTCCTACCTTGGAGTGAGCAGGGTGGAGACTTCTGGTTTTAAATGGGGATAAATATCCTCTTATTTATCCCGAGGTGAGCTCAGGTTATTGCTTCTATAAGGCATGGGCTATCCCATCAACTTATAACTTCTTCTCTTAGAACAATATCTCCCTAAACTATAGCCATCTTTAAATCACAAGATACCAATTCTGTACTCTGGGTTGCATATCGGACTAGTGATAGTCACCTGACTAAAGGTGAGCCAATCAGATTCTTTCTCTCTAGCATGTGGAACTAGCATTTGCAGATGGGTCATTTTCTCTCTCCCTCTTTCTCTCTTTCCTTCTTTCTTTATACCTTCCTTTCTCTCTCTCTCTCTCTCTCTCTCTTCCTTTCTTTCTCCCTCTTTCCCTCTCTGTGTCTGCCTTTCTTTTATTCTCTCTCTCCTTCATTTTTTCATACCTAGGTTATTTCTGAGACTGGATTCCTGTAGAATTCTAGGCAACCTTCCCACCCCCACTTCCTTCCTTCTTTCCTTCCTTCCTTCCTTCTTTCCTTCCTCCTTTCCTTTCTTTCTTCCTAGAAACATGGAGAAATAGAAAGGAGAGAGAGAGAGAGAGAGGAGGGACTGTCAGCACTGCTCTACTGCTCATGAAGCTTCCCCCCTGCAGGTGGGGACTATGTGCTTGAACCCTCATGCTCACTCATATGCTGTGCCTGGTATCCCAGTCTCACTAATCAGTTTTTATTCATATCAACTCAGGAATTGCCAGCAGGCTGCCCATCACAGAGAAACCAGTTGTCAGAAAAAGAAAAATAAAGACCCTGGGGTTGTCAGGCAGGGGTAGAGAATAGCTATGAGGCATGAGAGAGAACCCTGTTATATGACCTGTCCTCCAGGAAGCTGAGTTCTGTGCCTCTCTCTAGGGTCTTGAGAGCTGTGCTCCATAAATAGAAATCCTGCTTATTACTTATGAAAATACAGATTTTATCACTCTGTCACAGAGACACCAAGACTATTGAAAATGGTGACCACCTTGTGATGTAAGATGACCCAAGTGCTATAGGTGTGGCTAGTCAACAACACTTTCTTATTATTCACTTTACCTTTGGGCACATCTGTTTCATGGCTCCTAATTCTCTCTTCCACTCAGGACGCCAAGAAAAAAAGAAGTGACTGTGCTCCGAGATTTGATAGTTCTTCCAAAGCTGCCCTGATCAAAAGTAGCCCTGTCCGTCTGTTTTATTCCAGGAGTCACTTAATTCTGTACTCGTCAACATAGGATGCTATGTGGGCAAGGAAAGAGCCCACTGTACATATTATGTGTCTAAGGCTCAGAGTTTATGTGACTTTTCCTTAAGTATTTACCATCACCCTAGGTACCATGTTTTTACTTAATAAGCAACTCAGTCTCAGTACCAATCTGAAACCTGTACCTCAGATGCAGGTTCATGAGCTGATGTCATTCTATCATCAGGAAAGGCTGTGGCCCTAGTGAAATGGCTACTCTTTCTTTCAAGCGCTGACTTCAATGTAGAGGTGCTGTTCAGGAAAGCTTATTGAAAAAGAAATTGGTGTTTCTCTTCTCTCCTCTCCTGGGTCAACTAGGAATACCAAAGGAGACCACCTGGGACCGCAACAAGACAGGACTAGAAATACTTCAGGGAACCACCAAATCACTGGTGACTGCAAACACATGTGGCTCATGGACAAGGAGGAGCCTAAAGAGAGATTGAGTGTAACAGTCTGGCAGTTTACCAGTTGAGGCACCACCTCTAGTCTGCTTTACCAACAAAAAGACTGCTGAAGGGAGGAGAGGACTCCCCTAAGACTCACCAAATGCAACTGTGAGTCTCCACTGCTACTACCCTCAGAGTCTGGAGCAGCAGAGGGGAGAGGCCCTGTGCTGACATCTGGGAACAGAAAACTGACCAGGAAACTCAGGAGAAAAGCTACACCTTGGTGGCCTAGCAGTGGGGCTGTAGAGTAGGAGCCTTTCCATATTGTTCTCCTGACAAGAACATGGTGAATAGTTGCCTCAGAACCTACAAACTATAAGTGGGACTAGTTTAGAAACTCATAGGGTCCAGCAGTGTTGTCCGGCTTGGAAGAGAAGCTGAATTGAGCCTGGAGCTTTGGATCTTTGGGGTGTGAGAGTCTCTTTGCATAACCACTGTGATATCTCTCCCCCACCCTGCTTTATCTCTTGGTCAGGAATGAATGATTAAGCTAAGAAACCTACTTAATAGTATAAAAGCCCTCAGCTCCCATAGCCTACAGGGAAGAAAAAGAAAAAAAGAGGCTTTTAACAGCCTCTGTGCTCCAACTGGGGGATTGAAATACTATTGAAACAACTGTAAATTTCCACAACTGTGAACTGTTTAAGTACCTTACTTAGACATAAGTCAATCCAGGTAAGAGTGATCAATAATTTGAAAAGTACTGAGAGAAGGACCTCATAAAATACTATCTAGAATGGTTAAACCAACAAGAAGAAATATTGGATAAATGAACCAGGACAAGAGTCCAGCTAAAAGCCCCCCAAAGGTTGAAGCACAAAATAGTGAGGTCAACATCCAAATGCTTGCTAAGGAAATAGTCACAGGAGTGAGTAAAGAGTTTGAAAGAATTGTCATCAGAAATGCAGTAACAACAAATGAGACCCTGGAAGAAAACACTAATTATCTCAAGGATATTAGAGAGCTGAAAGCTGAAATAGCTGAGCTAAGACACAGCTAGCTGAACAAGCTAAAACTATATCAGAATAGGGTAACAGAATAAATGAACTCTAGAAAACAGTAGAGGGAAGACAGAATAGAATAAATGAGGCTGAAGACAGAATTAGCAAGATCGAGGATGGATTAGAGACAACTAAAAAAGAAGAGATCAGAAAAAGAGATTAAGAGACTGAAAACAACAACAGAGACCTATGGGATGATTTCAAAAGAAATATTATATGCATTATTGGCTTACCAGAGGAAGAAAGATAGGGAGGGGAAGAAAACATTCTTTAGGACATAATAGCTGAGAACTTGTCTGGTCTAGACAACATAAAAGACATAAAGGTTCAAGCAGCCCAGAGGGTCCCAAACAGAATTAACCCAGACTTAAAGACACCAAGACACATCATATTTAGAATGGAAAGTAATAAGAATAAAGAAAGACTCATGAAGGTTGCAAGAGAAAAGCAAAAAGTCACCTACAGAGGAAAACCCGTAAGATAAGCCAGACTTATCCACACAAACCCTATAGGCCAGAAGAGAATGGCAAGATGTATATTGAGTGCTCAATGAGAAAGCCTTTCAACCAAGACTACTGTATCCTGCTAGACTATCATTCAGACTAGATGGAGGCATAAAAACCTTCTCAGACAAGCAACAGTTGAAAGAATCAGCTATCACTAAGCCTTCCCTGAAAGAAGTTCTGAAAGGTCTCCTATAAAAAGTCAGACCACCATAAATATGCCATATATCAGAACACTCTTAAAACCTACAATTATAGCATTAAAGTATCTTCAATATATGTTATCAATAAATGTCAATGGCCTGAATTTACCTATTAAAGGCAGTGTAGTAAAATGGATCAAAAAACACAACCCAGCAATATGCTGTATACAGGAAACCCACCTAAATCAACAAGACAAACACAGACTCAAAGTGAAAGAATAGAAAACTATCATACAAGCCAATGGCCCACAAAAAGGGCCAGGGACAGCTATTCTCATATCTGACATGATAGGCTTTAAAATAAATAAAGTTTAAAAAGATAGGGATGGACGTTACTTAATGCTCAGAGGATCAGTCAACCAAGATGACTTAACAATTATTAACATCTGTGCACCCAGAGAGAATCCATTTAAATACATCAAGCATCTATTGAAAGAGCTACACACCAGATGAGTGGCTGAGAAAGCTGTGTTATATATACACAATGGAATACTATGCAGCTATCAAGAACAATGAACCCACCTTCGCTGACCCATCTTGGACAGAGCTAGAAGGAATTATGTTAAGTGAGCTAAGTCAGAAAGATAAAGATGAGTATGGGATGATCCCACTCATCAACAGAAGTTGAGTAAGAAGATCTGAAAGGGAAACTAAAAGCAGGACCTGACCAAATTGTAAGTAGGGCACCAAAGTAAAAACCCTGTGGTGAGGGGTAGACGTGCAGCTTCCTGGGCCAGTGGACAGTGGGGGGTGGGAGTGGGTGGGAGGGATGGGTCACAGTCTTTTGGTGGTGGGAATGTTGTTTATGTACACTCCTAGTAAAATTTAGTCATATAAATCACTAGTTAGTTAATATGAGAGGGGGAAAATTAATTGTATGTCTCGAAGTTTTTCAAAACACAAACTGAATCTTTTTAATATATAGGCTGTGTAATTGATATGTAGACTCTCTCAAAAGCCTAGACCAAGTAGATCAGAAGCAACCAATAGCACAGCTATATACAAGATACTGGGTACTGTACAGCAAACCCTAACAAAAGGACTTTTCAAAGTTAACCCAGTTACCAAATAATGTGATGATAACATTAACTATTGATTATCTTTTTGAACCCTAAGACAGCAGGAACCTCACATCTCCACTATGGAGCCTCTACTTCCCCCAGTCCTCGAACCATTGGATAGGGCCCACTTTCCCGTATGCCTCTCCCAATCCATATTAAATAATATTGCATCTGCCGATCACAACCTAACCAACACAACGATTGCCACCTCAACATGCTTCACTTCAGACTGTGTCCAGAGACTACACGTGTGGAATGACAACCCTTCAACTTCATTACTCGGGTGAGACCTTTCCTTTCATAGTATACTCTAATTCCATCCCAGGTGGTTCACTTTCTAACAAAGTCCCAAAACCTTTTACACCAGTTTCTGTGAGAGAGAGCATATGTTCACACGTATCCGTAAACTACTGCAAAATATATACCTGAAAGCAGAAGTGCACTAGAGTTTGCAGTGAGTACCCCCCTAACACTTCCTCTCCTCTGTTCCAAGCTTTGGGTCCATGATTGCTCACCAATTTGTTTGGCTTTGTATGTTGACTCTCTTTTCGGTCACCAGGTTCCAGATGTCATCAGGATGCCTGCCAGGCTTCCCTAGACTGAAGACCCCACCAATGTGTCCTGGAGCTCAGCTTCCCCAGAGACACACCCTACTAGGGAAAGAGAGAGGCAGAATGGGAGTATGGACTGACTAGTCAACGCCCATGTTCAGAGGGGAAGCAAATACAGAAGCCAGACCTTCTACCTTCTGCAACCCACAATGACCCTGGGTCCATGCTCCCAGAGGGATAGAGAATGGAAAAGCTATCAGGGGAGGGGGTGGGAAATGGAGATTAGGTGGTGGGGATTGAGTGGAATTGTACCCCTCCTACCCTATGGTTTTGTTAATTAATCCTTTCTTATATAAAAAAATAAAATAAAGAAAGAGTTGTAGCAATATACTAAAAGAAACACAGTCATAATAGGGGACTTCAACACCCCACTCTCTCAACTTGACAGATCATCCAGGCAGAAAATCAATAAAGACATGAGGGAGCTAAATGAAGAGATAGATGAACTAGAACTATTGAACATTTTCAGAATCATTCACCCCAAGAAAATGGAATACACATTCTACTCAAGTCCATATGGGTCATTCTCAAGGATAGACCATATGTTAGGCCACAAAGACAGCATCAGCAAATTCAAGAGCATTGAAATCATCACAAGTATCTTCTCAGACCACAGTGGAATTAAACTAACACTTAACAATCAACAAAAGATTAGTAATAGTCCCAAAATGTGGAAGCTCAACAGTACACTACTTAACAACTACTTGGTCAAAGAGAATAAAGGAAGAAATCAAAATGTTTTGAGAGTTCAATGAAAATGAAGACACAAGCTATCAAAATATTTGGGACACAGCTAAGGCAGTACTGATAGGGAACTTCATAGCCATACAAGCACACATTAGGAAACAAGAAAAAGTACAAATAAACAGCCTGCTTACACATCTTAAAGACCTAGAAGAAGAAGAACAAAGGAACCCTAATGGAACCAGAAGGACAGAAATAACTAAAGTTAGAGCAGAAATAAATAACACTGAAAATAAGAAAACCATACAAAAGATCAATGAAAGTAAATGTTTGTTCTTCGAAAGAGTGAACAAAATTGACAAACCTTAGCCAGACTCACAAAAAAAAGGGGGGGGGAGAAGACCCAAATAAATTGGACTGTAAATGAAAGAGAAGATATCACAACACACAGCACAGAAATTCAACATGTCATGCGAGGTTTCTATGAACATCTGTATTCCATCAAGCTAGAGAACCTGGAAGAAATGGACAATTTCCTAGATACCTATGAACTTCCAAAATTAAATAAAGAGGAACTAGATAATATGAACAGGCCCATCACAGTCAATGAAATTGAAACAGTTATCAAAAACCTTCCCAAGAATAAAAGTACTGGACCAGATGGTTTTACAAATGAATTCTACAAAACTTTCAAAGAAGAACTAATACCTCTACTTTTAAAAGTCTTCCAAAAGATTGAAGACATAGGAATACTCCCTCCCAACATCTATAAAGCCAACATCACTCTGATACCAAAAGCAGACAGGGACATAACCAAAAAATAAAACTACAGACCAATATCTCTGATGAACATAGATGCTAAAATACGAACAAAATTCTAGCCAACCGGATACAGCAGTATATTAAAAATATTGTTCATCACAACCAAGTGGGGTTTATCCCAGGCATGAAAGTTTGGCTTCATTTACATAAATCAATCAACTTGATCTACCACAATAAAAGCAACACCAAAAACCAAATGGACATATCAATAGATACAGAGAAACCCTTTAACAAAACATAACATTCCTTTATAATCAACACACTACAAAAAATGGGAATAGATAGAAAATTACTGAAGATAGTGAAGTCTATATATAGCAAACCTACAGCCAACATCATGCTCAATGGTGAAAAACTGGAAACATTGCCCTTAGATCAGGTACTGGACAGGGCTGCCTACTATACCATTACTGTTCAACATCATTTTGAAAGTTCTCTCCATAGCAATCAGGCAGGAGCAAGGAATTAAAGGGATACAGATTGGAAGGGAAGTCAAAATCTCCCTATTTGCAGATGATATGATGGTATACAATAGAAAAACCTAAGGAATCCAGCAAGAAGCTCCTGGAAATCATTAGGCAATACAGTAAGGTGTCAGGCTACAAAATTAACTTTCAAAAGTCAGTGGCATTCCTCTATGCAAACACTAAGTTAAAAGAAGATGAAATCCAGAAATCAATTCCTTTTACTATAGAAACAAAAAACAATAACATATCTAGGAATAAACCAAACCAAAGAAGTGAGAGACTTGTATACTAAAAATTATGAGTCACTACTCAAGGAAATTGAAAAAAACACAAAGAAGTGGAAAGATATTCCATGTTCATGGGTTGGAAGAATTAACATAATAAAAATGCATATACTACCCATAGCCATATACAAATTTAATGCTATCCCCACCAAGATCCTAAACACATTTTTTAGGAGAATAGAACAAATGCTACACATGTTTATCTGGAACCAGAAAAGACCTAGAATTGCCAAAACGATCTTGAGAAGAAAGAACAGAACTGGAGGCATCACACTCCCAGATCTCAAATTGTATTATAGGGCTATTGTAATCAAAACTGCTTGGTACTAGAACATGAATAGACACACTGACCAGTGGAATAGAATTGAGAGCCTAGAGGTAAGCCCCCATACCTATGGACATATAATCTTTGACAGAGATGCCGAGAATACTAAATGGTGAAAGCAGAGTCTCTTCAACAAATGGTGTTAGAAAAAATGGGTTGAAACATGCAGAAGAATGAAGCTGAACCTCTGTATTTCACCAAATACAAAAGTAAATTCCAAGTGGATCAAGAACTTGGATGTTAGACCAGAAACTATCAGATACTGAGAGGAAAATATTGGCAGAACTCTTTTCCGCATACATTTTAAAGACATATTCAATTAAATAAATCCAGTTAAAAAGAAGACTAAGGCAAGTATAAACCTATGGGACTACATCAAATTTAAAAGCTTCTGCACAGCAAAAGAAACCACTACCCAAACAAAGAGACTCCCTACAGAGTGGGAGAACATCTTTACATGCCGTACATTAGACAAGAGGCTCATAACCAAAATATATAAAGAGCTTTCCAAACTCAACAACAAGAAAACAGATAACCCAATCAAAACTGGGGAGAGGACATGGACAAAACATTCACCACAGAATAGATCCAAAAGGCCAAGAAACACATGAAAAAATGCTCCAAGTCTCTGATTGTTAGAGGAATGCAAATAAAGACAACAATGAGATACCACTTCACTCCTGTGAGAATGTCATACATCAGAAAATGTAGCAGCAGCAAATGCTGGAGATGTTATGGGGACAATGGAATCCTCCTACACTGCTGGTGGGAATGTCAGTTGGTCCAACTCCTGTGGAGAGCAGTCTGGAGAACTCTCAGAAAGCTAACAATGGACCTACCCTATGATACTGCAATTCCTCTCCTGGGGATATATCCTAAGGAACCCAATACACCCATCCAAAAAAGATCTGTGTACACATATGTTCTTAGCAGCACAATTTGTAATAGCCAAAACCTGGAAGCCCAACAACAGATGAGTGGCTGAGCAAGTTGTATATATACACAATTGAATACTACTCAGCTATAAAAAATTGTGACTTCACCATTTTCAGCCCATCTTGGATGGAGCTAGAAGAAATAATGTTAAGTGAAATAAGTCCAAAACAGAAGGATGAATATGGGATGATCTCACTCTCAGGCAGAAGTTGAGAAACAAGATCAGAAGAGAAAACACAAGTAGAACCTGAACTGGAGTTGGCATCTTGCATCAAAGTAAAAGATTCTGGGATGGGTGGCGGGAGAATACAGGTCCAAAAAGGATGGCAGAGGAACTAGTGGGGTTTGTATTGTTATATGGAAAAGAAATGTTATGCATGTACAAACTATTTTATTTGCTGTCAACATTAAAACATTAACTCCCCAATAAAGAAATATATATATGTAAATCAATCAATGGGATTCACCACATCAATTCTTCTTCTTCTAGCATTTGCCCTTCTTCTGTAGCCAGTCAACAGCATCAGCTTGAGCCTGATGTAAAGTTTTGAGACCTCCTTTGAATCTGGAGAGGTGGCAGTCGTTGACTATGTGGGTCATAGTCTGTCTGTAGCCGCAGGGGCAGTTCGGGTTGTCTCTGGCTCCCCAGCGATGGAACATAGTGGTGCACCGGCCATGGCCTGTTCGATAGCGATTGAGGAGGGCCCAATCATAACGAGCTAGGTCAAAGCCGGGTTGACGCTTGCAGGGGTCTGTGATGAGGTGTTTGTTCTTTACCTCAGCTGACTGCCAACTCTGTTTCCAAGAGTCTGGAACAGAGAAGTTCAGTGTAGGCGTAGGAGACCAGATTGGATGATGAGACGTCAAGCGTTGAACAGGGTGGGCGAAGATATCCGCATATATTGGCAGGTCCGGTTGAGCGTAGACGTAGGAAATGAACTTAGACGATGCCGCATCCCAACAAATATCTGGCGGGGCGATGTTGCTAAGAACTGGCAGCCATGGAACCGGGGTGGAACGGATGGTTCCAGAAATTATCCTCATGGAGGAATATAATTTGGAATTGACCAAGTGGACATGGGGGCTACGGAACAATACTGGGGCACAGTATTCTGCAGTGGAATAGCATAATGCCAGAGATGATGATCGTAGTGTGGAAGTGCTCGCGCCCCATGAGGAGCTGGCCAGTCTTGCAATGATGTTATTCCTCGCGCCACCTTTGCTGCAGTTTTTATGAGATGTTCGTGAAATGACAGGGTGGGATCGAGAGTAACACCAAGATAGACTGGCTGGGCTTCATGCCGGATTCTCGTATCGTCAAGCTGCACATTAAGCTCACGCGAGGCCGAGGCATGGTGTAGATGGAAAACAGATGATACCGTTTTTGCAGTGCTAGGGATTAGTCACCATTTTTTACAGTAATCAGATATCAGAGACATGTCTTTCGTGTTTCCTTGAGGATGTAAAACTTGGATGCCTGAGTTGCACAGCAGATGTCATCGGCGTAGATGAACTTCCTTGAAGAATCAATAATGCAAGACTAAAAAACACATGATTGTATCAATAGATGCAGAGTATGCCTTTGACAAAATTCAACATCCCCGCATGATAAAAATGCTACAAAAAATGGGAATAGATGGAAAATTCCTCATAATGGAGTCCAAATATAGCAGACCTACAGCAAACATTATACTCAGTGGTGAAAAACTGGAAGCAAATCCCCTCAGATCAGGTACTAGACAGGACTGCCCACTATTAACATTCCTATTCAACATTGTGTTGGGAGTTCTTACTATAGCAATCAAGCAGGAGAAAGGAATTAAAGGAATACATATTGGAAGAGAAGTCAAACTCTCACTATGTGCAGATGATATATTTTACAGAGAAAAACCTAGGGAATCTAGCAGGAAACTCTTGGAAATCATCAGGCAATATAGTAAGGTATAAGGCTACAAAATTAACATACAAAATTCAGTGTCATTCCTCTATGCAAATACTAAGTTAAAAGAAGATGAAATCCAGAAATCAATTCATTTTACTATAGAAACAAAACAATAAAATATTTAGGAATAAATCTAACCAAAGAAGTGAAATACTTGTATAGTGAAAATTATGAGTCACTATTCAAGGAAATTGAAAAAGACAAAGAAGTGGAAAGATATTCCATGTTCATGGGTTGGAATAATTAACATCATCAAAATGATTAACTACCCAGAACCATGTACACATTTAATGAAATCCCCATCAAGGTCCCATCCAATTTTTTAGGAGAATAGAACAAATGATATAGATGTTCATATGTAACCAGAAAAGACCTAGAATTGTCAAAAAAAAATCTTGAGAAGAAAGAACAGAACTAGAGGCATCACACACCCAAATCACAAACTATATTATAGGGCCATTGTAATAAAAACAATGCATAGTACTTTAACACAAATAGACACACTGACCAATGGAATAAAATGGAGAGCACAGAAATAAGCTGCCACTCCTATGGACATCTAATCTTTGACAAAGGTGCCCAGACTACTAATTGGGGAAAGGAAAGTCTCTTCAACAGATGGTCTTAGAAAAAATGGGTTGAAACATGCAGAAAAATGAAACTGAACCACTATATTTCACCAAACACAAAAGTAAATTTCAAGGGCTCAAGGACTTGAATGTTAGACCAGAAACTATCAAATAATTATAGGAAAATATTGGCAGAACTCTTTTTTGTCTAAAATTTAATGGCATCTTCTATGATATGAATCCAATTATAAAGAAGACTAAAATATAAATAAACCAATGGGACTACATCAAATTAAAAAGTTTCTTCATAGCAAAAGATACCATCATTCAAAGAAAGAGACCTCCCACAGAATGGGAGAAGATCTTTACATGTCATAGATCAGACAAGAGGCTCATAACCAAAATATATATAAAGAGCTCACCAAACTCAGCAACAAAAAAATAAATGAGCCTCTACTTCCCCCAGTCCTGGAACCCTTGGACAGGGCCCACTTTCCTGTATGCCTCTCCCAATCCATATCAAATGATGTTGTATCTGCTGATCACAACCTAATCAACACAACGATTGCCATCTCAACATGCTTCACTTCAGACTGTGTCCAGAGACTTCATGTGTGGAATGACAACCTTTCAGCTTCATTACTCGGGTGAGACCTTTCCTTTCATAGTATACTCTAATTCCATCCCAGGTGGTTCACTTTCTAACAAAGTCCCAAAACCTAGATATACACCAGTTTCTGTGAGAGAGAGCTTATGTTCACACATATCCATAAACTACTGCAAAATATATACCTGAAAGCAGAAGTACACTAGAGTTTGCAGTGAGTATCCCCCTAACACTTCCTCTCCACTATTCCAAGCTTTGGGTCCATGATTGCTCAACAATTTGTTTGGCTTTGTATGTTGACTCTCTTTTCAGTCACCAGGTTCCAGATGTCATCAGGATGCCATCCAGGCTTCCCTGGATTGAAGACCCCACCAATGTGTCCTGGAGCTCCGCTTCCCCGGAGACCCACCTGGGGAAAGAGAGAGGCAGACTGGGAGTATGGACCGACCAGTCAGCGTCCATGTTTAGCGGGGAAGCAATTACAGAAGCCAGACCTTCCACCTTCTGCAACCCACAAGGACCCTGGGTCCATGCTCCCAGAGGGATAGAGAATGGGAGGACTATCAGGGGAGGGGATGGGATATGGAGATTGGGTGGTGGGAATTGTGTGGAGTTGCACCCCTCTCACCCTATGGTTTTGTTAATTTATCCTTTCTTAAGTAAAAAAATAAAATAAAATAAATAAAAATAAATGATTCCATCAAAAAATGGGGAGAGACAATGAGTAGAATATTCACCAAAGAAGTGATCCAAAAGGCCAACAAACACATAAAAACATGCTCCAAGTCATTGATTATCAGAGAAATGCAAATAAAGACAACAATGAGATACCACTTCATTCCTGTGAGAATGTCATACATCAGAAAAGGTCGCCGCAACAAATGCTTGAGAGGTTTTGGGGTCAAAGGAACCCTCTTGCACTGCTGGTGGGAAAGCAAATTAGTCCAACGCTGTAGAGAGCAGTCTGGTGGACTCTGAGAAGGCTAGAAGTGGGCCTATCCCATGACCCTGCAATTCTTCTCCTAGGAATATATCCTAAAGAACTGAACACACCCATCCAAAAAGATTGGTGCATATCTATGGTCATAGCACAATTTTAATAGCCAAAACCTGGAATCAACCCAGGTGCCCAACAACAGATGAGTGGCTAAGCTGTGGTATATATACATGTTATGGAATACTACTCAGCTATTAAAAATAGTGATTTCATCTTCTTTACCTCATCTCAGATGGAGCTTGAAGGAATCATATTAGGTGAGATAAGCCAGAAACAGAAGGATGAATATGGGATGATCTCTCTTATAGGCAGAAGTTGAAAACAAGATCAGAAGGGAAAATACTAAGCAGAACTTAGACTGCAGCTGGTATATTGCACAGAAGTAAAAGACTTAAGGGTGTGTGTGTATAGGGGGGTTCAGGTCCTGGAATATGATGGCAGAGGAACACCTACTGGGGGTTGTATTGTTATGTGGTAAACTGGGAAGTATTATGTGTGTACAAACTATTGTATTTTACTTTCAACTGTAAACCATTAATCCCCCAATAAAGAAAATATAAAAATAAACAGAGTTTAAATAGAAAAAAAATAAAGAAGATGACATGAAAATTCCTGCAGCAGAGGAATAATATAAATAATTGTGCCAGAAAGTTTTGTTTTGCTAGATTAAGGGAATCATCCCAAAACACACACACACACACACACACACACACACACACTACCACCACCACCACTACCAACACCATACCACACCAATGGTGGCTTGCTAGTAATACATTTGATTTTAACTAGTCATTAAAATATGTCTTTTGGGGGGTTTCCTGGAAGATGGTGGACTGAGAAGCTGCTAGTGGCTGAGCTCTGACCACATCTCCTGGAAGTGGTAGGATTTTCTGCCATTAGCAGGCCAGCCAATAAGGGGTCCTAGCAGTGACACCAAAGAGGTGACTATAACTTTATTTGGGTTAAGAATTAGAGTAGGGAAAAAAGGTGAAAAAAAATTTTTTCTTCCTTTTAATTTTCAAGCATACCTCCTTCCCCGCCCCCACCCCATAACCAGTCCCTGGGGACCAGCTCCTAGCAGGATCCCCTGCTGGGAGCTCCTTTTCTTTACCAAATTCCTGTCCCAACAGGGAGTATCATTAATTCTAAGTCTATACCCTTCTGAAACCTCTGGCCTTTTTTCTTTCTAAGTAGCCAACCCCCCCACCTCACCCTGCATAGCTAATTAAATAATTAAAAATAAATACATTAAAAAAAAACCCTTTCCTTTCACTGCCCTTTTATGACTGTTCTTTTTCTTATCTTTTTCTTTTTTCTCTCTCTCTTTCTTTTTTTATTTTTCTTTTTCTCATTCTTGTCATCCTTTCTTCCTTAATCCTACAGCTTCCAAAGTCACAGCCCAAGCCCCCAAACCACCAAACAGTGTGCTTTTTTGAATTCACTGATACACATATGGGAATTTCCTTTCACTGCTCTTTAATTACACCTCTTTTTCTTATCTTTTCCCTTTTCTCTCTCTTGTCTCCTTCTCTCTCTTTTTTTTTAATCTTGTCATACACTTCTTCCTTCTTCTTTGCCTTTCTGAATTTGTGAATTATTTTGGGGAAGAAATTGGACTCAGAGTGGACTCTCTATGTGTGTATCTCTGCTCTAGTTCCCTTTTCCCTCTTGTTACCCCTAGAATATACAGTGGATAGTAGATTTGCATAACTGTCTATTCTTGCTATCCTTTCTTTCTTTTCTCTTTCTTCACTGGGATTTGGTTACTATTTTTTCACGGACTGGAGAAATTGTTTGGCTAACCGTTAATGATTAAACAACTTCAATACTAGCTTCAGTTGCTACTGTAATTCCTGAGGTTGGTGAGTGCAATTGTCATAAAGGTATTTAGTACAGTGTTACTTGTACTCAAGACACAACAACTGAGGAACAACAGAGCAGAAAAAAAAGAAACACATAAATCAAAAAAATGGGTAGATCAAAAACAAATAAAACTGCTACTCCAATGAATGGAGACAAGAGCCCAGAAGAAACTACAAATCAGCCAGAAGTAACCATAGATAAGAAAAGTATGCAAACAATAATAAACTTATTAATCACAGAAATGAAAATAACATTGGAGGAAAGGAATGGTAGTATTAGGGAAACAACAGTTGAGACCCCCAAGGAAAATACTGATTATCTTGAGGCAATTAGAGAACTGAAAGCTGAAATAGCTGTAATGAAGAAAGAAGCTGAGGCAAGGGAAAGCAGACTAACAGAAGCAGAAAACAGAATTAGTCAGACAGACGATGAGTTAGATAAAACAAAGAAAGAGGTGAAAGAGCTTAAAAAGAGATTGAGAGACACTGAAAACAACAACAGAGACATATGGGATGATCTCAAAAGAAGTAACATTCGTATAATTGGCCTGCCAGAGGAAGAAAGAGAGGAAGGGGAAGCAAACATTCTAGAGGAAATAATAGAAGAAAACTTCCCAGACCTGAATAACAGAAAGGACATCAAGATTCAAGAGGCCCAAAGAGTACCAAACAGAATCAACCCAGACCTGAAGACACCAAGACACATCATAGTCACAATGAGAAGAAGTAAGGATAAAGAAAGGATCCTAAAAGCTGCAAGAGAGAAACAAAAAGGGAAAACCTGTAAGATTATCTGTAGAATTCTCCACTCAAACTCTAAAAGCCAGAAGGGAATGGCAAAATATGTATCAAGCCCTGAGTGAAAAAGGGTTTCAACCAAGGATAATATATCCTGCTAGACTTTCATTCAAGCTAGATGGAGGGATGAAAACCTTCTTAGACAAACAACAGTTAAAGGAGGCAACCATCACCAAGCCGGCCCTGAAAGAGGTTCTAAAAGACATCTTATAAACAAGAACATCACTATAATACTTGCAATATATCAGATCAAACAAATTTTTTTTGAACAGTGGCACTACAATACATTAAATCCATAATATCAATAAACGTCAATGGCTTAAACTCACCCATCAAAAGGCACAGGGTGGGGGGATGGATCAGAAAACATAACCCAATTATATGCTGCTTGCAAGAATCCCATCTGTCACAACAAGATAAACACAGACTTAAAGTGAAAGGATGGAAAACTATCATACAGGCTAACGGACCACAAAAAAGGGCAGGAACAGCCATTCTCATCTCAGACACGATAGATTTTAAATTAAATAAAGTAATAAAAGATAGGCAAGGACATTACATAATGATTAGAGGATCAATCAGCCAAGAAGACTTAACAATTATTAACATCTATGCACCCAACGAGGGACCATCTAAATACATTAAGCATCTACTGAAAGAATTTCAAAAATACATCAATAGTAATACAATAATAGTGGGAGACTTCAATACCCCACTCTCACACTTAGACAGATCAACAAAGCAGAGAACCAATAAAGATACAAGAGAATTGAATGAAGAGATTGACAGACTAGACCTCTTGGACATTTTCAGACTCCTCCACCCCAAAAAACTGGAATACACCTTCTTTTCAAATCCACATAACACATACTCAAGGATAGACCACATGTAAGGCCACAAAGACAGCATCAATAAAATTCAAGAGCATTGAAATCATCCCAAGTATCTTCTCAGACCACAGTGGAGTAAAACTAACATTTAACAACAAACGGAAAGTTATTAAAAGACATAGAATTTGGAAACTAAACAACATGCTCCTTAAGAACCACTGGGTCAGAGACTCACTCAAACGGGAAATTCAAATGTTCCTGGAAACTAATGAAAATGAAGACACAACCTATAAAAAATATTTGGGACACAGCTACAGCAGTACTGAGAGGGAAACTTATAGCCATACAATCACATATTAAACACCAAGAAGAAGCCCAAATGAACGACCTTACTACACACCTCAAGGACTTAGAGGAAGAGGAACAAAGGAACCCTAATGCAACCAGAAGGACAGAAATCACTAAAGTTAGAGCAGAAATAGACAACATTGAAAATAAAAGAACCATACAAAAGATCAATGAAGCCAAATGTTGGTTCTTTGAAAGATTAAACAAAATTGACACCCCTAGCCAGACTCACCAAACAAAAAAGAGAGAAGACTCAAATTAATAGAATTGTAAACGATGCAGGAGATATCACAACTGACACCACAGAAATCCAGAGAATCCTGCAAAACTTCTATGAAGAACTATATGCCACCAAGCTAGAGAATCTGGAAGAAATGGAACAATTCCTAGAAACCTATGCACTTCCAAAACTGAACCAAGAAGAACTACAAAATCTAAATGCACCAATCACAGACAAAGAAATTGAAACCGTTATTAAGAATCTCCCCAACAACAAAAGTCCTGGAGCAGATGGCTTCACAAACGAATTCTACAAAACTTTCAGAAAACAGTTAATACCCATACTTCTTAAGCTATTCCATAATATTGAAGAAACAGGAATACTCCCTTCCACCTTTTATGAAGCCAACATCACCCTGATACCAAAAGCTGATAGGGACAGAACAAAAAAGGAAAACTACAGACCAATATCTCTGATGAACATAGATGCCAAAATATTAAACAAGATCTTGGCCAACTGGATACAGCAACACATCAAAAAGATTGTTCATCATGACCAAGTGGGATTCATCCCAGGAATGCAAGACTGGTTCAACATCCGTAAGTCAATCAATGTCATTCACCACATCAATAAAAGCAAAGCCAAAAACCACATGATTATCTCAATGGATGCAGAGAAAGCCTTTGACAAAATCCAACACCCATTCATGCTCAAAACTCTACAAAAAATGGGAATAGATGGGAAATTCCTCAAGATAGTGGAGTCTATATATAGCAAACCTACAGCCAACATCATACTCAATGGACAGAAGCTGAAAGCATTCCCCCTCAGATCGGGGACTAGACAGGGCTGTCTACTGTCACCGTTACTCTTCAGCATAGTATTGGAAGTTCTTGCCATAGCAGTCAGGCAAGAGAAAGAAATCAAAGGGATACAGATTGGAAGGGAAGAAGTCAAGCTCTCACTATTTGCAGATGATATGATAGTATACATCGAAAGACCTAAAGAATCCAGTAGAAAATTACTGGAAGTTATTAGGCAATATAGTAAGGTATCAGGCTACGAAATTAGTGTATAAAAATCAGTGGCATTTCTTTTTGCAAACACTAAATCTGAAGAAGAAGACATTAAGAAATCTCTCCTATTTACTGTTTCAGCAAAATCAATCAAATACCTAGGAATAAAGTTGACCAAAGAAGTAAAAGACTTGTATGCTGAAAACTATGAGTCGCTACTCAAGGAAATAGAAACTGATAACAAGAAATGGAAAGATATCCCATGCTCGTGGATTGAAAGAATAAATATCATCAAAATGAATATTCTCCCCAGAGCCATATACAAATTTAACGCAATACCCATCAAAGTTCCACCAAGCTTCTTTAAGAGAATAGAACAAACACTACAATCATTTATCTGGAACATGAAAACACCTAGAATTGCCAAAACCATCTTGAGGAAAAGAAAGAGAAAATGAGGCATCACACTCCCAGACCTTAAACTATATTATAAAGCCATCATCATCAAAACAGCATGGTACTGGAACAAAAATAGGCACACAGACCAGTGGAACAGAATTGAAAGCCCAGAAATACATCCCCACACCAATGGACATCTAATCTTTGATACAGAGGCCCAAAGGATTAAATGGAAAAAGGAGGCTCTCTTCAATAAATGGTGCTGGGAAAACTGGGTTGAAACATGCAGAAGAATGAAATTGAACCACTTTATCTCACCAGAAACAAAAATCAACTCCAAATGGATCAAAGACCTAGATGTCAGACCAGAAACAATAAAATACTTAGAGGAAAACATTGCTAACACACTTTCCCACCTACACCTCAAGGACATCTTTGATGAATTAAACCCAATTGCAAGGAAGACTAAAGCAGAAACAAACCAATGGGACTACATCAAATTGAAAACCTTCTGCACATTCAAAGAAACTATTAAACAAACAGAGAGACCCCTCACAGAATGGGAGAAGATCTTCACATGCCAGACATCAGACAAGAAACTAATCACCAAAATATATAAAGAGCTCAGCAAACTTAGCACCAAAAAAGCAAATGACACCATCCAAAAATGGGCAGAGGATATGAACAAAACATTCACCACAGAGGAGATCCAAAAGGCTAACAAACATATGAAAAACTGCTCTAGGTCACTGATTGTCAGAGAAATGCAAATTAAGACACTAAGATACCACCTCAACCCTGTAAGAATGACATACATCAAAAAGGACAGCAGCAACAAATGCTGGAGAGGCTGTGGGGACAGAGGAACCCTTTTACATTGCTGGTGGGAATGTAAATTGGTACAGCCTCTGTGGAGAGCAGTCTGGAAAACTCTCAGAAGGCTAGACATGGACCTTCCATATGATCCAGTAATTCCTCTCCTGGGGTTATACCCCAAGGACTCCATAACACCCAACCAAAAAGAGGTGTATACTCCTATGTTCATAGCAGCACAATTCATAATAGCTAAAACCTGGAAGCAATCCAGATGCCCAACAACAGATGAGTGGCTGAGAATGATGTGGTATATATACACAATGGAATACTATGCAGCTATCAAGAACAATGAACCCACTTTCGCTGACCCATCTTGGACAGAGCTAGAAGGAATTATGTTAAGTGAGCTAAGTCAGAAAGATAAAGATGAGTATGGGATGATCCCACTCATCAACAGAAGTTGAGTAAGAAGATCTGAAAGGGAAACTAAAAGCAGGACCTGACCAAATTGTAAGTAGGGCACCCTGTGGTGAGGGGTAGACATGTAGCTTCCTGGGCCAGTGGCCAGTGGGGGGTGGGAGTGGGTGGGAGGGATGGGTCATAGTCTTTTGGTGGTGGGAATGTTGTTTATGTACACTCCTAGCAAAATGTAGACATATAAATCACTAGTTAATTAATATGAGAGGGGCAAAATCAATTGTATGTCTCAAAGTTTCTCAAAAGACAAACTGAATCTTTTTAATATATAGGCTGTGTATTTGATATGCGGACTCTCTCAAAAGCCTAGGCCAAGTTAGATTAGAAGCATCCAACAGCACAGCTATATACAAGATACTGGGTACTGTACAACAAACCATAACAAAAGGACTTTTCAAAGTTAACCCAATTACCAAATAATGTGATGATAACATTAACTATCGATTGTCATTTGGAACCCTAAGACAGCAGGAACCTCCCATCTCCACTATAGAGACTCTACTTCCCCCAGTCCTGGAACCCTTGGATAGGGCCCACTTTCCCATATGCCTCTCGCAATCCATACCAAATAATACTGCATCCGCCGATCACAACCTAACCAACGCAACGATTGCCACCTCAACATGCTTCACCTCATACTGTGTCCAGAGACTTCACGTGTGGAATGACAACCCTTCAGCTTCATTACTCAGGTGAGACCTTTCCTTTTATAGTACACTCTAATTTCATCTCAGGTGGTTCACTTTCTAACAAAGTCCCAAAACCTAGATATACACCAGATTCTGTGAGAGAGAGAGCTTATGTGCACACATATCCATAAACTACTGCAAAATATATACCTGAAAGCAGAAGTACACTTGAGTTTGCAGTGAGTACCTCCCTAACACTTCCTCTCCACTAGTCCAAGCTTTGGGTCCATGATTGCTCAACAATTTTTTGGCTTCCCCCAGAGGGTCCCAAACAGAATTAACACAGACCTAAAGACACCAAGACATGTCATACTTAGATTGGAAAGGAATAAGGATAAAGAAAGGATCCTCAAGGCTGCAAGAGAAAAACAAAGAGTCACCTACAAAGGAAAACCCATAAGATTAGCAGCAGACTTCTCCATACAAACACTACAGGCCAGAAGAGAATGGCAAGATATCTATCGAGTGCTCAATGAGAAAGGCTTTCAGCCAAGAATACTATATCCTGCTAGATTGACATTCAGACTAGATGGAAGCATCAAAACCTTCTCAGACAAGCAACAATTGAAGGAAGCAACCATCACCAAGCCTGCCTTGAAAGAAGTTCTGAAAGGTTTCCTATAAACAACCAGACCACCACAAATAGAACATATATCAAAACACTCTAAAACTCTACAAGAATGGCGTTAAAATATCTTCAATCTTTGATATCAATAAATGTGAATGGCCTGAATTCACCTATTAAAAGACACAGAGTAGGAAGATTGATCAGAAAACACAACCCAACAATATGTTGTCTACAGGAAACTCACCTAACGCAACAAGACAAACACAGACTTAAAGTGAAAGGATGGAAAACTATCATACAAGCCAATGGCCCACAAAAAAGGGCAGGAACAGCTATTCTCATATCTGACATGATAGACTTTAAAATAGATAAGATTAAAAAAGATAGGAATGGACACTACTTAATGCTCAGAGGATCAGTCAATCAAGAGGACTTAACAATTACTAATATCTATGCACCCAATGAGAAGCCATCTAAATACATCAAACTTCTACTGAAAGAGCTACAGCAATATATTAACAGTAACACAATCATAGTAGGGGACTTCAACACCCCACTCTCTCAACTTGACAGATCATCCAGGAAGAAAATCAGTAAAGACATAAGGGAGCTAAATGAAGAGATAGATAAACTAGAACTATTGGACATTTTCAGAGTCATTCATCCCAAGAAACTGGAATACACATTTTACTCAAATCCACATGGATCATTCTCAAGGATAGACCATATGTTAGGCCACAAAGACAGCATCAGCCTATTCAAGAGCACTGAAATCATCCCAAGCATCTTCTCAGACCACAGTGGAATTAAACTAACACTTAACAATCAACAAAAGATTAGTAACAGTACCAAAATGTGGAAGCTCAACAGTACACTTCTTAACAACTTCTGGGTCAAAGAGGAAATCAAGGAAGAAATCAAAATGTTTCGAGAGTTCAATGAAAATGAAGACACAAGCTATCAAAATATTTGGGACACAGCTAAAGCAGTCCTAAGAGGGAAGTTCATAGCTATACAAGCACACATTAGGAAACAAGAAAAGGCACAAATAAACAGCCTGATTGCACATCTTAAAGACCTAGAAGAAGAACAACAAAGGAACCCTAAAGCAACCAGAAGGACAGAAATTACTAAAGTTAGGGCAGAAATAAATAACATTGAGAATAGGAAAACCATACAAAAGATCAATGAAAGTAAATGTTGGTTCTTCGAAAGAGTAAACAAAATTGACAAACCTTTAGCCAGACTCACAAAACAAAAAAGGGAGAAGACCCAAATAAATCGGATAGTAAATGAAAGAGGAGATATCACAACAGACACTGCAGAAATTCAACATATCATGCGAGGCTTCTATGAACAACTATATGCCACCAAGCTAGAGAACCTGGAAGAAATGAATGATTTCCTAGATACCTACCAACTTCCAAAACTAAGTAAAGAGGAAGTGGATAACATGAACAGGCCCATCACAGCTAATGAAATTGAAACAGTTATCAAAAATCTTCCCAAAAATAAAAGTCCTGGACCAGATGGTTTTACAAATGAATTCTACAAAACATTCAAAGAAGAACTAATACCTCTACTTTTAAAAGTCTTCCAGAAGATTGAAGACACTGGAATACTCCCTGCCAGCTTCTATGAAGCCAACATCACCCTGATACCAAAAGCAGACAGGGACACAACCAAAAAAGAAAACTACAGACCAATATCTCTGATGAACATAGATGCGAAAATATTGAACAAAATTCTAGCCAACCGGATACAGCAGTATATCAAAAAGATTGTTCATCATGACCAAGTGGGGTTTATCCCAGGCATGCAAGGTTGGTTTAATATACGTAAATCAATCAATGTGATCCACCACATCAACAAAAGCAAGACCAAAAACCACATGGTCATATCAATAGATGCAGAGAAAGCCTTTGACAAAATACAACATCCCTTTATGATCAAAACACTACAAAAAATAGGAATAGATGGAAAATTCCTGAAGATAGTGGAGTCTATATATAGCAAACCTACAGCCAACATCATACTCAATGGTGAAAAACTGGAAGCATTTCCACTCAAATCAAGTACTAGACAGGGCTGCCCACTATCACCATTACTATTCAACATAGTGTTGGAAGTTCTTGCCATAGCAATCAGGCAGGAGCAAGGAATTAAAGGAATACAGAGTGGAAGAGAAGAAGTCAAACTCTCCTTATTTGCAGATGACATGATAGTATACATGGAAAAACCTAAGGAATCTAGCAAGAAGCTTTTGGAAATCATCAGGCAATACAGTAATGTGTCAGGCTATAAAATTAACATTCAAAAGTCAGTGGCATTCCTCTATGCAAACACTAAGTTAGAAGAAATTGAAATCCAGAAATCAGTTCCTTTTTCTATAGCAACAAAAACAATAAAATATCTAGGAATAAACCTAACCAAAGAAGTGAAAGACTTGTATACTGAAAATTATGAGTCACTACTCAAAGAAATTGAAAAAGACACAAAGAAGTGGAAAGATATTCCATGCTCATGGGTTGGAAGAATTAACATCATCAAAATGAATATATTACCCAGAGCCATCTATAAATTTAATGCTATCCCCATCAAGATCCCAAGCACATTTTTTAGGAGAATAGAACAAATGCTACAAATGTTTATCTGGAACCAGAAAAGACCTAGAATTGCCAAAACAATCTTGAGAAAAAAGAACAGAACCGGAGGCATCACACTGCCAGATCTCAAACTATATTATAGGGCCATTGTCATCAAAACTGCTTGGTACTGGAACATGAACAGACACACTGACCAGTGGAATAGAATTGAGAGCCCAGAAATGAGGCCCCACACCTATGGACATCTAATCTTTGACAAAGGGGCCCAGACTATTATATGGGGGAAGCAGAGTCTCTTCAACAAATGGTGTTGGAAACAATGGGTTGAAACATGCAGAAGAATGAAGCTGAATCACTGTATTTCACCAAATACAAAAGTCAATTCCAAGTGGATCAAGGACTTGGATGTTAGACCAGAAACTATCAGATACTTAGAGGAAAATATTGGAAGAACTTTTTTCCGCATAAATTTTAAAGACATGTTCAATGAAACGAATCCAATTACAAGGAAGACTAAGGCAAGTATAAACCTATGGGACTACATCAAATTAAAAAGCTTCTTCACAGCAAAAGAAACCACTACCCAAATCAAGAGACCCCTCACAGAATGGGAGAAGATCTTTACATGCCATACATCAGATAAGAGTTTAATAACCAACATATATAAAGAGCTTACCAGACTCAACAACAAGACAACAAATAACCCCATCCAAAAATGGGGGGAGGAATTGGACAGAATATTCACCACAGAAGAGATCCAAAAGGCCGAGAAACATATGAAAAAATGCTCCAAGTCTCTGATTGTCAGAGAAATGCAAATCAAGACAACAATGAGATATCACTTCACTCCTGTGAGAATGTCACACATCAGAAAAGGTAACAGCAGCAAATGCTGGAGAGGGTGTGGGGTCAAAGGAACCCTCCTGCACTGCTGGTGGGAATGTCAATTGGTCCAACCTCTGTGGAGAACAGTCTGGAGAACTCTCAGAAGGCTAGAAATGGACCTACCCTATGATCCTGCAATTCCCCTCCTGGGGATATATCCTAAGGAACCCAACACATCCATCCAAAAAGATCTGTGTACACATATGTTCTTGGCAGCACAATTTGTAATAGCCAAAACCTGGAAACAACCCAGGTGTCCAACAACAGATGAGTGGCTGAGCAAGTTGTGGTATATATACACAATGGAATACTACTCAGCTGTAAAAAATGGTGACTTCACCGTTTTCAGCCGATCTTGGATGGACCTTGAAAAAATCATGTTGAGTGAAATAAGTCAGAAACAGAAGGATGAATATGGGATGATCTCACTCTCAGGCCGAAGTTGAAAAACAAGATTAGAAAAGAAAACACAAGTCAAACCTGAAATGGAATTGGAGTATTACACCAAAGTAAAAGACTCTGGGGTGGGAGGGTGGGTGGGGAGAATACAGGTCCATGAAAAATGATGAATGAAATAGTGGGGTGGTATTGCTAAATGGGAATCTGGGGAATGTTATGCATGTAAAAAAAAAAAAAAGAAGTAGAAACGCAAAGCAGAAATTGACTGAGTTTGGAGTATGGCACCAAAGTAAGAAAGCAGAAGTATACTAGAGTTTGCAGTGAGTACCTCCCTAATACTTCCTCTCCACTTTTCCAAGCTTTGGGTCCATGATTGCTCAACAATTTGTTTGGCTTTGTATGTTAACTCTCTTTTCAGTCACCAGGTTCCAGGTGTCATCAGGATGCCGGCCAGACTTCCCTGGATTGAAGACACCACCAATGTGTCCTGGAGCTCAGCTTCCCCAGAGACCCATCCTACTAGGGAAAGAGAGAGGCAGACTGGGAGTATGGACCGACCAGTCAACGCCCATGTTCAGCGAGGAAGCAATTACAGAAGCCAGACCTTCTACCTTCTGCAACCCTCAATGACCCTGGGTCCATGCTCCCAGAGGGATAGAGAATGGGAAAGCTATCGGGGGAGGGGGTGGGATATGGAGATTGGGCGGTGGGAATTGTGTGGAGTTGTACCCCTCCTACCCTATGGTTTTGTTAATTAATCCTTTCTTTAATAAAAAAAAATTAAAAAAAAATAAAAAAAAAATTTTTGGCTTCCTTTGTTAACTCTCTTTTCAATCACCAGGTTCCAGATGCCATTAGAATGCTGGCCAGGCTTCCCTGGATTGAAGACCCCACCAATGTGTCCTGGAGCTCAGCTTCCCCAGAGACACACCCTACTAGGGAAAGAGAGAGGCAGAGTGGGAGTATGGACCGACCAGTGAACGCCCATGTTCAGCGGGGAAGCAATTACAGAAGCCAGACCTTCTACCTTCTGCATCCCTCAATGACCCTGGGTCCATGCTCCCAGAGGGCTAGAGAATGGGAAAGCTATCAGGGGAGGGGGTGGGATATGGAGATTGGGTGGTGGGAATTGTGTGGAGTTGTACCCCTCCTACCCTATGGTTTTGTTAATTAATCCTTTCTTAAATAAAATAAAATTTAAAAAAAAGAAAAAGAAAAAAATATATGTCTTTAGGGATCACTATTTGCCAAACACTGTTTCTGCCATATGGTAGGGACTCAGTAAATGTTTGTTGAATTACTGAGTAAACGAACATATTGTCACTGTAGAAGTCACCACATGCTCTTTGGATTATAGAAGGTTTTGAGAGAAATGTATTATTTTGAGGTCCAAACAGAAATGAGATGGGAGGGTCAGGGGCCAGCAATTCCAGATCTTACTTGGGAATTTTCCATTTATTTTTGTCCCCTCTGTATTCCTCAAGGCTGGTTCTAACCTGATTGAATTGTGCCTTATTAGGCACAAAGAGATATAGGGCTTCTGCATCTTTTATTTGTTCTGTATGGGGAAGGTACCTATCCCCTCCAAACAGCTCTTCCTTTGGGTATCACCCTTTCAAGAGACACACTGAGAACACATGCCCTCTCAGACTTGTCAACTGAAACACCAGTAAGGACAGAGGAACATGAACTCATAATCTTCATGATTTAGGGGATTTCTCTGAAGCAACCAATGCCAGAAATCTGCTGTGCAAGGAACCGAATTGTACCACCACCCCCATTCTTATGCTGAAACTATTATCCTGATTTGGCAGTATATGGAGGTAATTAGGGTCAATTAAGATCCTAAGGCTGGGGCCCTACCCCTTGAGGATTCGTGTCCTTTTGTGAAAAGAGACAGAGAGTATACATGCCACTTTAAGGAAAAACCTAAAACTAGGAAAAGAGTAAAAGAGGCATCTTTGAAGTTTCTTAAACTCTTCTATAAATTTATTCTGGAAGCTAGGAGATAGTTCAATGTTAGAGCAAAGAACTTGCATTCTTGAGACCCCAGACACCCCAAGTTCAATCCACAGCACTACCATATGCAAAACTGAGCAGTGTCATTGTATATATGTTTGTAACTATCTATCTCTCATAAAAATGAACAGATGTCTATAAAAAGAAAAGGAGGGGAACAGGTGGTGGTACACCCAGTATAATGCACATATTACCATGCACAAGGACCAGAGTTCAAATCCCTGGGTCCCACCTGTAGGAGGGAACTTCGGGATTGGTCGAGCAATTCTGTCAATTGTTTCCTATCCTCTATTCAAGAAAAAGGAGGGGGGAAATGGCCTGGAGGAGTGATTTAGTCATCATAGAGTCATGAAGCACAGTGATAATATCCTGGTGGAAAAAGACAAAAAGGTAAATGAAAATGTCTTTTAAATTATTCTGATGTTGTCATTTAAATAAGAATAAAGTCCTTGTTTTAATATCAAAATATCTGTTATTCAAAATATTTTTTTATTTAAGAAAGGATAAATTAACAAAACCATAGGGTAGGAGGGGTACAACTCCACACAATTCCCACCACCCAATCTCCATATCCCATCCCCTCCTCTGATAGCTTTCCCACTCTCTATCCCTCTGGGAGCATGGACCCAGGGTCATTGTGGGTTGCAGAAGGTGGAAGGTCTGGCTTCTGTAATTGCTTCCCCGCTGATTATGGGTGTTGACTGGCCGGTCCATACTCCCAGTCTGCCTCTCTCTTTCCCTAGTAGGGTGTGTCTCTGGGGAAGCGGAGCTCCAGGACACATGGGTGGGGTCTTCAATCCAGGGAAGCCTGGCTGGCATCCTGATGGCATCTGGAACCTGGTGACTGAAAAGAGAGTTAACATACAAAGCCAGACAAATTGTTGAGCAATCATGGACCCAAAGCTTGGAATAGTGGAGAGGAAGTGTTAGGGGGGTACTCACTGCAAACTCTAGTGTACTTTGCTTTCAGGTATATATTTTGCAGTAGTTTATGGATATGTGTGAACATATGCTCTCTCTCATAGAAACTGGTGTATATCTAGGTTTGGGGACTTTGTTAGAAATGAACCACCTGGGATGGAATTAGAGTATACTATAAAAGGAAAGGTCTCACCCGAGTAATGAAGCTGAAGGGTTGCCATGCCACACATGAAGTCTCTGGACACAGTCTGAAGTGAAGCATGTTCAGGTGGCAATCGTTGTGTTGATTAGGTTGTGATCGGCAGATGCAATATTATTTGATATGGATTCGGAGAGGCATACGGGAAAGTGGGCCCTATCCAAGGGTTCCAGGACTGGGGGAAGTAGAGGCTCTATAGTGGAGATGTGAGGTTCCTGCTGTCTTAGGGTTCCAAATGACAATCGATAGTTAATGTTATCATCACATTATTTGGCAATTGGGTTAACTTTGAAAAGTCCTTTTGTTAGGGTTTGCTGTATAGTACCCAGTATCTTGTATATAGCTGTGCTATTGGTTGCTTCTGATCTACTTGGTCTAGGCTTTTGAGAGAGTCCGTATATCAAATACACAGCCTATATATTAAAAAGACTCAGTCTGTGTTTTAAAAAACTTCGTGACATACAATTAATTTTGCCCCTCTCATATTAACTAACTAGTGATTTATATGACTAAATTTTACTAGGAGTGTACATAAACAACATTCCCACCACCAAAAGACTGTGACCCATCCCTCCCACCCACTCCCACCCCCCACTGGCCACTGGCCCAGGAAGCTACATGTCTACCCCTCACCACAGGGTTTTTACTTTGGTGCCCTACTTACAATTTGGTCAGGTCCTGCTTTTAGTTTCCCTTTCAGATCTTCTTACTCAACTTCTGTTGATGAGTGGGATCATCCCATACTCATCTTTATCTTTCTGACTTAGCTCACTTAACATAATTCCTTCTAGCTCTGTCCAAGATGGGTCAGCGAAAGTGGGTTCATTGTTCTTGATAGCTGCATAGTATTCCATTGTGTATATATACCACATCATTCTCAGCCACTCATCTGTTGTTGGGCATCTGGATTGCTTCCAGGTTTTAGCTATTATGAATTGTGCTGCTATGAACATAGGAGTATACACCTCTTTTTGGTTGGGTGTTATGGAGTCCTTGGGGTATAACCCCAGGAGAGGAATTACTGGATCATATGGAAGGTCCATGTTTAGCCTTCTGAGAGTTTTCCAGACTGCTCTCCACAGAGGCTGTACCAATTTACATTCCCACCAGCAATGTAAAAGGGTTCCTCTGTCCCCACAGCCTCTCCAGCATTTGTTGCTGCTGTCCTTTTTGATGTATGCCATTCTTATAGGGGTGAGGTGGTATCTTAGTGTCTTAATTTGCATTTCTCTGACAATCAGTGACCTAGAGCAGTTTTTCATATGTTTGTTAGCCTTTTGGATCTCCTCTGTGGTGAATGTTTTGTTCATATCCTCTGCCCATTTTTGGATGGTGTCATTTGCTTTTTTGGTGCTAAGTTTGCTGAGCTCTTTATATATTTTGGTGATTAGTTTCTTGTCTGATGTCTGGCATGTGAAGATCTTCTCCCATTCTGTGAGGGGTCTCTCTGTTTGTTTAATAGTTTCTTTGGATGTGCAGAAGGTTTTCAATTTGATGTAGTCCCATTGGTTTGTTTCTGCTTTAGTCTTCCTTGCAATTGGGTTTGATCCATAAAAGATGTCCTTGAGGTGTAGGTGGGAAAGTGTGTTACCAATGTTTTCCTCTAAGTATTTTATTGTTTCTGGTCTGACGTCTAGGTCTTTGATCCATTTGGAGTTGATTTTTGTTTCTGGTGAGTTAAAGTCGTTCAACTTCATTCTTCTGCATGTTACAACCCAGTTTTCCCAGCACCATTTATTGAAGAGAGCCTCCTTCTTCCATTTAATCCTTTGGGCCCCCTTATCAAAGATTAGATGTCCATAGGTGTGGGGATTATTCAAAATATATATTTTTTGACTACCAAGATAGCTTATCTGGTTGTATATCTATGTTGCCTTCAGCCCAACCCAGGTTCAAGCCCTTCTCTGACCCTACTGGTCTTTGTCAGTATCTCTCTCTCCTAGTCTTCCTGCCTTGACTCAGAGGCTGCCCATAGTCTAATCTGGGTAGATACATTGGTACTTGCTATGTTTACTTTATGACCCATCCCTCCATTACTAAACATAACAAAAGGAGAACTTTTGTACAAAGAGTCCAGATTTCTGGTTGCTCTATGCAGTTCTGGTCTAGGAACTGAACCCACACTTAGTTGAACTTCCCGAATCAAGGCAGATCTTGAGCCCAGGATTGGAGAGCTCATGGTTATCTTGGGAGAGGAGCCTAGAGCAAATGTGAAGTAGAGAGGGGAAAAGCCAGTGAAATCCTTGCTATAGGAAGCTAGATTTTAATCCTACGGGCCCACTGTGAGAGTCAAGGAAGAGGGAGGGAGAGAGAGAGAAAGAGAAAGAGAAAGAGAGAGAGAAATGCAAAATCACTAAAGCAGATGTGGGCAGTGAGGCCAAGTATGTGCTCTAAAAATGTAATGTCCTAGGGGCTGGGGACATGGTAAGAGCAAGTCATTCAGTGTCCCATAAGTTAGGAAGGCCACCTGCCTTGAATGACCTTGTCCTTGCAAATCCTCAGTTGGGGCTGACAGCCCTGGTCCTGATGGGGCAGACAGTATCAGCCCCAGGCAACCAGTCTGGCTCTCTCCTCCCAGGACATTTAAATTTGAGTCTCCTGCTCTCTTGTTCATTTGAAGGCTAGCCGGCCAAGTGCTTGCAATGGCAAGTTGCAGAGGGATATTGGAGGGGAGAGATTAACGACTGCTTCAGATCTGGTTCATTACCAATGATGCCTTTTTAAGTATTTCCATCTTTGCTGGCACCACTCTGCTGACCAAAGGAAGAACAGACATCAGAAAATGAGCCCCAATCTGCCTGCACAGCCACAACATTTCCAACAAAAAGACCACTGGGAATGGTGGATTCATTATGCATGCACTGAGCCCCAGAAATAACCTTGGTGGTGGTAATAATAATAATAATAATAATAATAAATAATAATAATAATAACTCTTTGAGGGACCAGGAAATGATTCATTTGGTTATGTTCACACATTATTATGCTTAAGAACCAGAGTTTGAGCCCAGAGTTTGAGTTTTTCACGAGTGGTAAAGCAGGTCTGCAAGTGTCTGTATGTCTCTCTCCTTCTCTATTTCCCCTTCAGTTCTCAATTTCTCTCTGTCCTATAGAAAGAAAACAGAAAGAAAAAAAGGGAAGCATAGTTGCCAGGAGTAGTGAATTTGTAGTGACAGCACTGAGCCCCAGCAATAACACTGGTGGCAATTAAATAAATAAATAAGGAAAGGAAGGGACAAAGGAAGGAAGGAAGGAAGGAAGGGAGGGAGGGAGACTCCTTGTCTGGTACACAGGAGGAGCTTGCTGAATAAGTGTATTTTTATTTTTTGTTTTGTTGTTGTTGTTGTCACTGGGCCTTCACTGTTCTGAGACAACTTTTTCAGATATATATATATATATATATATATATATATAGGGAGAGAGAGAGAGAGAGAGAGAGAGAGAGAGAGAGAGAGAGAGAGAGAGAGAGAGAGAGAGAGAGAGAGAGGAAAATGCCACAACTTGGAGCTTCCTCCATTGTGGTGGGGACCAACCTTGAACCTGAGTCACTAGAGTGGCACAGAAGGAACACTATCCAGTTGAGTTATTTATATGGCTGGCAAGGTAGCTCACCTGGTTAGTGCACCTGCTCTGTCACTCACTCATGCACACAACCCAGGTTTGTGCCTGGCCCTCACCACACTGGGGGAAGCTTCAGTGCTGTGGTATCTTTTCCTCTTTTCCTGTTTCTCTCTATATGAAAAAGTTATAAAAGATCTGTTTTTGCTTCCTCCTCCTTCCTCTCTCTCCTCTTTCTTCTCTTTCCCTCCCTCCCCTCCTCCCCTTCTTCCTCTTCCTCCTGCTCCTCCTCCTCCCCTTCCTCCTCTTTCTGTTCCTCCTCCTCTTCCTTCTTCTTCATCTTGTCTATATGTTTCCAGAACACTGAATGTGACATCCCTAAGAGAACCTCCCTAGTTCCTGTGCTCATATGTTCTGAATAGTTTATCTATTCTTCAGGATTATCAAGAAGTATCTTTTTAAGCAGTAAAGATTTGGAGCTATGTCTAGAAGAATAAGAAGAATTTGGACAAATGACAGTGTCGTGTGTGTGTGTGTGTGTGTGTGTGTGTGTGTTTAGGAGGGAATGGCAAATCAGATAATAGGAGGATATTCCTGGAGAAAGAATACCCCCAGCAAACATGAAAGCATATCTGAGCCAGCAAATTAGCTCACTTGGATAGTATGTTGCTTTGTCATGTACACAGCCTAGGTCACCACCACACTAAAGGAAGCTTTGGTATGTGGGATCTCTCTCTCTCCATATATATATATATATATATATATATATATATATATATATATATATGTGTGTGTGTGTGTGTGTGTGTGTGTGTGTGTGTGTGTGTATGTGTGTGTGTATACATATATGTGTGTATATTAGTGACAGAGAGAAACTGAGAGGGAGGTAGAAAGGGAGAGAAAAAAAGAGAGAGAGACCTACAGCACTGTTCCACCTCTCATGAAACTTTCCCCCTGCAGGTGACGACTGGAGGCCTGAACCTGGGTCTTGGTGCACTGTAACATGTATGCTCTACCAGGTGCACTACTGTCCAGTCTCACTGTGATCTCTTTCACTCTCTCTGTCTTTCTGTTTCTATATAAAATTTAAAGGAAGGCTAAGTACCTTGTGGTGTCTTTTTTAGGTCTTTCTACTTACTTGCTGCACTTACTGAGTCACTGTAGACTATTGAGCACTTGTAGTTTAAGGTATATATTTCTCCTAACTTATGGATACAAATACACATGTGCCCTATCTCATGGTCTATATCTAGGTTCTATAACTTTGTTAGGAAATGTGGCACCCAAAAAGGAACTAATATGCTTTGCATTTCCCTTTCCTTTCTTGTTTCTCAACTTCTGTTTATAAGTGGAATGTTTCCATATTCATGTTTCTCTTCTACTTAGACCTAGATACTCTCCTCATCTACTCCCTTCAGATAAAGTAAAGACTACAAAAGCTGGATAAGGGCAAGAGACTGACACACTTTAATGTTGGTCCTTTTGGTAACTACCAGGCCACTCCATCATCTGGGGCCTTAGTCAGGGAATCCTTGGATTCCTATATAGATGTAATGGGTCTAGACCTCTAGCAGATCCCTCTCTCCATCAGGAACAACATCATGAACCCTCTCGTGGGCCTCTACAAGGCATTGGCCTCAATGTAGAACAGCAGTGATAGAATTTGCCCCACTCTCCAAAGGGAGGCCTGGTTAACATATTCTGCCACTCTAGGAAAATGGGTCCTAAAATGAGTTCACCCTAGAATGTTCCTAGCTATGACCACAGAATACAAGCTCACGCTGACAGGGATGCTGAGGCTGTGCAGGCTCCTGTGTTAAATATGAATAGACATGGGCCTGAGGTCAGATTGATGGGATTTACAGTTAATGGTATTTATATATTTTCCCAAATGTGGAAGCTTCTCTCTGCCCTTATCCAGCTTTCTAGATCTATCCTCAACTCTGACACTCTTCCCAGACAATACTCCTAGCTGTTGGGCTTAGGCAAAAATTAGTAAAGTCATGGCCCTTTTGAATAAACCTAAAATAGACTTCCTAGCTTCTTCCAACATGATGACCCCAAATCTCATCTTCTATATTCTTTCTTACCTTTTGGTTTCTGATATTAAACAATCTGTTCTGCTTTGCATCTTAATGCTTTTCAACCACCAAGTTACAGATGCTATCATGACACCAACCTGACTTCCCTGGGAAGATGACCTCACCAATATGTCCTGGAACCTCACCCCTTCAGAGCCCTGCCCCACTAGGTAAAGATAGAAACAAGCTGGGTGTATAGATTAACCTGTCAATGCCCATGTTCAGCAGAAAAGCAATTACAGAAGCCAGACCTTCCACCTTCTGCACCCCATAAAAATCTTTGGTCTATACTCCCAGAGGGATAAAGAATAGGGAAACTTCCAATGGAGAGGATGGAATACAGAACTCTGGTGGTGGGAATTGTATGGAATTGTACCCCTCTTATACCACAATCTTGTCAATCATTATTAAATCACTAAAAAAAATTAAAAAGGGAGAACATGGCTGGGTAGTGGCACACTTGATTGAGCATACACACTACCATGCCCAAAGACTCTGGTTCAAGCCCCTGGTTCCACGTGTGTGTGTGTGTGTGTGTGTGTGTGTGTGTGTGTGTGTGTGGTGGGGGGAATTCCATAATATTCACAAGAATAGTGAAGCAGTGTTGCAGGTGTCTCTTTCTTTCCTTCTTTATCTCCCATCCCCTCTCAGTTTTTCCCTTTCCTATCAAATCAAAAAGGGGGAGGAATGGCTACCAGGAGATATGGACTCAGAGAAGTCACCAAACATCAGCAATAACTCTTATTTCAATATTTAAAAAGTATAAGCAATTAATATTTTTATTTTATTTATTTATTTTCCTTTTGTTGCCCTTTTTTTTACTGTTGTTGTATTTATTCATATCACCACTGTTAGATAGGACAGAGAGAAATAGAGAGAGGAGGGGAAGACAGAGAGGAGGAGAGAAAGACAGACACCTATAGACCTGCTTTACCTTCTGTGAAGTGACTCCCCTGCAGGTGGGAACTGGGGGCTTGAACCAGGATCCTTGTGCTGGTCCTTGTGCTTCATGCCATGTAGCAATTAATATTTTTAAAGCAGAGGTTTCTACATGAGTTTGGGCATTATTAGGAAAAATATTTGGTGTGATGTCTCTGCATACAAGATGCAGAGAGGGGAAGGGGGAAGTGAGAATGAAGAGGGAGGATAGGGCTCACCTAAATGCCACATTCAAGAGTCAGGGTGGGGGCACCATGCCACCAAGTAGGAATTCTTTTTCATCAGAGCAGGAAGTGGAAGTGCACTAGAAGAGCCCCTGAGATTCTGAGAGGAGGCCTGACTTCTCACATAAGGGAATCCACCTCTAGTAGCATTAAAATGGCCAACACAACCACATGCTTGGATGTCTCATTTATCAAATTACATCCTTTGCTTTGACAGCAAAGCTGTAGCTCTGCATGAGGTGCTGGGAATAGAAGAGGGGGGTCATCTGATTGGACTGTATTGAATTTGTCAGAACGCCTGCAATTCCCCTAGAAGGGGCCATGGAGACGGGGTCAATTTCCCCCTTGACCCAGAGCCACAAAGTTGATAATCAGCTGCCACCATCTAAGGGGGAGATGAACTCCGTCATGAAGCAGTTCAATAAATCTGCTATTAGCAGGGAAAGTGCTTACATGCACTTAAAAAAATTAAACAACAAAATAAGAGCTGCTGATTGACAAGGCATCAATAAAGCCATGTGGGTGCACTGCTGACCTCTGTGCCTCCCCCCCTCCACGCACACATACACACCGCCCACCTCCTTGCTGCCAATCTGTGTTTATTAGAAATTGCTTCCTACAAATAGCTCATGGCAAAGAAAACAGTGAGATGTTCCTCAATCTGTGACCGTGAAATACTGGCTGTTTAATGCTGGGCTCTTGCTTCAATTTAGTTGTTTGTTCTCTGTAGCTGAAAGGCAGGTAGAATCCATGGTGAGGGGGTATAGACAGGAGGTGGGTAATCAGTTATATTTATTTATTTAATGTCCACTTTTGAAGCAGAATTGCTTGTCTTTGATCCCAGGCCTGTGCTTCCTTTGTGCTCATTGAGTGAACCCCAGTTTGTTTTCAGGCTAACTATATGCTATGCTAAGAAACAGACAACAGTTGTAGCCAGTGAGTCACAAATTGAGGGTCTGGGGGTGTGGGGGTGTTTTCAATAATATGTGCTACAGCTCACTCTTTTCTCTTGTCCATTTTCTTCCTAACTGGAATGTGGATTTAAGTGTGGAGGTGTAGCAGCCATTTTGTGACTATGAGGTTACAAACTTGAGCAGGAAGGCCACAGTGATAAGAATGATGGAGCAGAAAATATACAAGAAAGCCTGGTATTGATCAAAGCCATTTGCAGCTCTAGGCTGCCTATGCATGGACTCTTTGTTGTGTCATTAAAGGAGACTCATCTGCGTAGGCCACTGATAGAAGGATTGCATTCTAATTGTAACTGAGCACATGCCTAACTGATGCAGTGTTCGTTTCTTCAGAATTTTGCTTCAGGTTTATACTGTGCAGACTGGGAGGATATGGCGCAGTGTGATGGTGCAGACTTTCATGCCAGAGACACCAGAGTTTCTAGGCTCAATCTCAACACCACCATAACCCAGGGTTTCGCTGTTCTTTGTTAGAATGTAAGTAGGTAAACAAAAAAATAAAATACATAAATAAGTAAACAAGTATACACATTTATGCTGCAAATACTTGACAGTCACATGGCCAGCAGAGTTATAGTGTCTCCTGAATCAGCTAGGCTTGGTTTCAAATCTAGGCACTAGCTTTCATTTATAAATTTTGTGACTCTGGCCAAATTTCTGTAGGGGGTCTCAGTTTTATCACTAAAGTGGTGTAATAGAATGCTGACTCGCTAGGGTATTGTAAGCAGTCAGTAGTGAATGGAACATTTTTTCTTAGGGGAAATAAGAAGCTCTTGTCCAGGAAGGGATAGGCCACTTTACCTGAGCCAGATAGGCACACCTGCAGCTCAAGAACATCCAATAAACAGATGCAGGGGATAAATCAGCATGAAGAAAACTTAAATCAGAGCACACTGGCATGGAGACCCTGAGATCTGGAATGTAGATGGTCACCTGTACACACCTTCCCATAAAGGAAGGATAATTCTAACTAAGAGGGCTGCCCATTGTGGGTTCTGCTCAACAAACCCTCCAAACATTACTCTCATCTCATTGTACCTTCACTCCACAACCCTCACTGGCCATCACCATCGCCTATCTCACTTTTGCTCTCCACTTTGCTCTGAGCGGATGATATTGGCCCCATTTCATAAAAGAAGAAACTGTGGTTTATAGAGTTTATATGCCCTTCATATCCATTGAGTTAGTCTTTCCACAAGTGCTTCTGAGGTTCTCCCATCTACCCTAACAGACCTTCTCTTAATTCACCCGTAAAATGGAATTATTAGCTTTATTTATTTATTTATTTATTTATTTATTTTAGACCAGGCAGTTGAAACTCAAGAGACTTTGGCAATTTCATTTATTCATTCACCAAATTTTGAAATATGGAGGCTGGCTTCTCAGCCCAGTAAGGAACTGAAGTGGCTGCTGTAATTCATAATAGATAGATAGATAGATAGATAGATAGATAGATAGATAGATAGGCAGGTATCATTGGCAAAACCATAGGATAAGGGGGGGTACAACTCCACACGGGCAGGTAACATTGGCAAAACCATAGGATAAGGGGGGGTACAACTCCACACAGTTCCCACCACCAGAACTCTGTGTCCCATCCCTTCCCCTGATAGCTTTCCTATTCCTTATCCCTCTGGGAGTATGGACCCAAGGTCATTGTGGGATGCAGAAGGTGGAAGGTCTGGCTTCTATAACTGCTTCCTTGATGAACATGGGCATTGACAGATTGATCCATACTCCCAGCCTGTCTCTCTTTCCTTAGTGGGGTGGGGCTCTCAGGCAGAGGGGCTCCAGGACACATTGGTTGTCTGTCCAGGGAAATCTGGTTGACATCATGGTAGCATCTGGAACTTGGTGGCTAAAAAGGGAGCTAACATATAAAGCCAAACAAATTGGACTAATCATGAACCTAAAGGCTGGAACAGTGCAAGATGAAGAGTTCAGGGAGTGTCTCCATTTCATAGATAGCTAGTAGGTATATTTAATTATATTCCAAAGGACCCATAACTATACTCATTTATTTTCCCTGAACCTGAAATCTGATGTAGGTGGATCCAAGTTATTGTCTGAGGAGATGGTGTCATGGCTGGAAAAAGGACCAGAAAGCTGGATCAGGAAAGAGAGTAGCTCCCAAATATGGGAAAGGTGTATAAATATTGTTGACTGTGTAATTCATATTCTGGACAGTGTTGTTATCACTAGGAATGGCACCATGCAAGAAGAGACAAGACTCAACCCCATCCTCAGGTATCCTTAGTCAATTAAGAGAAACAGATACACAGCAGACAATGACAAACCAATGAACAGTGTCAGGACATTAATGGAGACCAGTTGTCCTGGCTTGGAGTGGGAATAGACAGGACGCTATAAAAGGGAGAGATGGAGTAAATGATTTCAGGGATTTTGCCCAGATGCTTTAGGTCAGGTCCCCAGAACAATCATTTGGCTGGTTGGTTTGTGTGCTCTCAGGTGTGAGTAAAAGAGCCAGGATAGCATGAATGAGTTTGCTAAGCAAGAATCTGTTCTTAGCTAGAAACTAGCCTGAGGCTTCTTATAGGGGCCTACCCACCCACATCCCAAGCTAGGGTGACTGATTTCCCTTAATGGCTTGATCTGACTTAACTGGCTTGCCATTGTCTGCTTATGTTATCTGTTTCTTTTGACTGACCAAGGATACGTGAGGACAGGGCTGAATCTTAGTCAACCTTGTCTCTTCCTGCACAGTGCCATTCCTAGAAGAACACTCAGTGGCAACAACAGCATCAAGACTATGAATTCTAGTATCACCCTCCCCATTCACCTCCCTCCCTCCCACTTATCTAGTGTTTGCTTTATGCAATTTCTATTGCCTGTGGTCAAATGTGGTCTGAAATTAATATGCACAATAAAGTCCCTAGAGAGAGGGAGAGACCATGGTTACATAAGTATCATTAGAGAAAATTGTTGTTATGGTTCTATTTTATTAGTAATCATTAATTTCCTGCTGTGCCTAATTTAGAAATTAAACTTTATCATAGGTATGGATGTCTAGTTAGTAACTATGCTTATACATACAAAACACACACACAGCTCACTACTATCCACAGGCATCCACTAGGATTCAGGCATCCACTAGGATGAAACATATCCCCCATGGGTAAGGGGAGACTGCTAGGCAGCTGACATTCAAATGCTTACTATATGGTGGCTGGGAGGCAGTACACCTAGTTGAGAGTACATATCACTATGTGCAAGGAGCCGGCTCAAGTCCCCATTCTCCAACAAACAGTGAAGCAGGACGTTGGTGTCTCTCCTCTCCATATCTTTAGCTTGCTTTCTGTCTCTCTCTAAAAAAAAAGTGTTCAGTGGCAGAAGTATAATTATCATGCAGTCACTCAGCACCAGCTATAACCCTGGTGACAAAAAAAAGAAAGAAAGAAAAATGCTAAGGGGCCAGGCTGTGGTGCACCTGGTTAAGCACTCACATTACAGTGTGCAAGGATCTGGGTTCAAGCCCCTGGTCCCCACCTGCAGGAGGAAATCTTCACAAGCAGTGAAACAGGGCTACAGGTGTCTGTCTCTTTCCCTCTCTATCTCCTCCTCCCCTCTCAATTTCTCTCTGTCTCTATCCAATAACAAATCAATAAAAAGAAAGAAAAGACAATGGTCAAATAAACCTACAAAAGATGCAAAAAAATCAATAAAATATTTTTAAAAACTACTATATACTATATGCCAAATACAGTTAATATATATTATATATAATATATATTATAATATATATATATATATATACACACCCATACACACTTTGCTACAATGCCTTTGAGTGGGAAATAGTAGTATTTCTATTTTTCAGATGAGGAAATTGAGACCTGAGAAGAGCTGTGAAGTATAAAAATCAAGACAGAATTGCTGTTTCCCCCAACTCCTCCTCAGAGCTCTCTGGAGGGATTTGCCCTGCTACAGAGTCAGGTAAGCATTTGTTCAGAAGGTTCCCAAATAGTGTTTCCCAAGCAGTGCTTCAGGGCCTCACTCTCTGGATATGAGAAGGCAGAAGTAATGTCCAACACAAGAAAACCACAACTAACTTAAACAGCCTACCCTAGTTGCGTGAATCATGCAAAAATAGGGAAGAAAGATTGATTGCAGAATGCCGGGTCTCAGCTCTAATCAATATTTCATCAACTTTAGAATTGCAGGCACTCCAGGAGCCTACCTGCATAGGAGGCAGAGAAATGAGGCAGAAAGAAATCTTAGTCCCTATTCTTCCCCTCACCGCCCCCCCCCCACACACACCCTTGCAGGAGTCTTTGCTTTCCCTGGAGACACAACAGCCACTCAGACACACATTTATTCACTCTTTATACCCAGGATCTGAGTCACCTGCAGGATTTTTGGCATCTCAAGGACACAAGAAACTCTTAAGGGTCATATAACTCTCTTCCGATTATTTGTGAATGGCAAGAACATTAGTAAAGTCCATTGGTATGTACTTCCATGAACTCTCTTAGATGGTTTATGCAGTTATTTCTCTTACTCATCCTAGGAGGTGAGTTCTACAGGTAACTTTCACTTGAAGGAGAGGAAATGAGGTACAGAGAGTTTAAGTCCCCTTCTACATTCATCCAGAAAATAAGTGTAATAAGTCAGGGTAGCATACAGATTTTTTTTTACTTATTCACTTGTTTAATTTTAATCAATTTATTTAAAAGTCATTTTATTAAATATTTTATTTATTTATTGGATAGAGACAGAAATTGAAACGAAAGGGGAAGGCAGAGAGCAATAAGATAGAGAGAGAGATAAGACACCTGCAGCACTGCTTCACAGTTCATGAAGCTTCCTCCCTTCAGGTGGGGACTAAGGGCTTGAACCCTGTATCCCTGAGTACTGTAATGTGTTCACTCTACTTATTTTTTTTTATTTCTTTTTAAGTTAGAGACAGAAGTGAAGAGAGAGTGAAAGCAACTACAGCATGAAAGCTTACTTCAGTGTGGTGGGGGGCTGGGCTTGAATCTGGGTCCAATCAATGCATCACCAAAGTGAGTTGTTCTAGCCTAGTAGCCTAAATTCTGTATCAAATAATCCCCACTAATGTTATCACTTAACACACAGAAATCCATCTCAGTGCAGGTAGATTTTTCCATATGGTGTTTTGGGGGACCCACTTTCTTTTGATCTTCAAACTCTGTTGTCCCTTAGGGCCCTGTGTCTGTCAACCACATGAAATGCATGAAAAAGAAAAGCTCATTTCTTAGAATCTTGGCCTAGAACTGACGTGAGCGTTGTTTTCTCTCACAGCTCATTAGCAGGAATCAGAGATGCACTGATCTAGATGCAGGTGCTACTCAGGGACAGCTCTTCAGTGTGAATGAAAGGAGTGAATTTAGATAACTGGTCATCCATTATAGCAAGTACACAAAGGAGGAAAGGAAGAAGTGGGCATTGGGGAGTCGGGCTGTAGCGCAGCGGGTTAAAGCACAGGTGGCGCAAAGCACAAGGACCGGCATAAGGATCCCGGTTCGAGCCCCAGCTCCCCACCTGCAGGGGAGTCGCTTCACAGGCAGTGAAGCAGGTCTGCAGGTGTCTATCTTTTTCTCCTCCTCTCTGTCTTCCCCTCCTCTCACCATTTCTCTCTGTCCTATCCAACAATGACAACAACAATAATAACTACAACAATAAAAAAACAACAAGGGCAACAAAGGGAATAAATAAATATTAAAAAAAAGAAGTGGGCATTGCCTTGCCTCATCTGTCTCCTTGAACCAAAATACAAAAGTTTTTCCAGAATCCTTCCAGCAGCTTGTTCCCTTAGGACACATTGGCCAGAGTGAGGTTGCTTATTCTTAGCTGCAAGGGAATCTAAGCAAACAGAGGGTAAGACTGTCCTGATTGGTTTATATCCAGCACATTGCTTTACTGGGCACTCATAATTTTCTAGAATTAAAGCATTGTTGAATAATAAAGGAAGAAAGAAATAATGGGTACTGAGTATTCAGCTTCCTGAGCCAATTTATTCAAAACCTATTCCACAAATCTTGACGGGGTATCTAGCCAGACACTGCATTTGCTAGCAGCTAGGAAAGGTTTCTGTTCTATTGCCCAAAATCATCCTGGCTCCCACCCAGAGTTGTGCTGAAATTTCCCTCTCTGAATCTACCAGAAGCCTCACAGTAGGTAAACCCCAGAGACACTTCCCAGGGACCTTCCTCAACTCTGTGACCCTTTAGATGTTTTTGCCAAGTCAGGATTATCTTTCTTCTTTTCCATGGCTGGGGGAAAAATACATATCAGGGACAGAAGGTCAGACATGAAAATAGCAGTGCCCATATATGGGGGTGGGGGCATCCCCCCACCAGCAACACTTTCAGCAGAAAGGATGATGAAAAGCCAGAAGCCCTTCCCACATACCTCCCCTCTGCTGGGTTCCCTAGAGGGGCGCCGCGAGGGGCCTTTCCCATCATTTCTGATGATTGCACCAAGTTCATGTTCAGAATGTACATCAAGTTCTTTGGGCCAAATTTTCATGTTAACTGTTCAGATCCAAAATACTCAATGTCAGTTAAATTCGGGTGGATTCTAAGACAACACAGTCAAGAACAGGAACATGTGGCTTGATTTGATTTCTCCCAGAGAAGAAATGCCTATTCCCGTCTGCTCAGCAATAACATTATACATATAAAGATACATACATGCTTGCTCTCTGCCAGAAATGTCAACTGCTTTTGATCTCTCCCTTTAGATATTAAAGTTTCCCCCTGCTTGCCCCTCTGCTTGGCAGGCCCCTTAAGGGCTTTCAAACCAATAAACAAGCCCGGAGCTGCTTAGAGGGTGGAAGCTGTTTGCCTTTTTGGAGCTGGAGCCCCGTGGCCCGAAGGTCATGTTTAATCAGCCTCAAGGTTTTGGTTAACATTGAATTGGAGTTTAAAATAGCATTTCAATAACCTCAGCCCCTAGGAAGGGAGGGAGTCAAGGGAGGAGGGAGACAGAGGCTCATGGGATGGGGGTGGGGGTTGCGTGTTTATTGTTAAGGTTCTGAAGCAAATGAGCTGTGTTTGGCTGGTGGCCATGGTGGGGAGCTGCCCTAGGGAGGGGACTGGCCCTGAGAGCCAGGACCAGGTCCTACATGCCCCCCAAAATAGGGCTTGCCAGAGTGAAATGCCAGCTGAGTATTACAATTGCTTTGATTCAAACTTTCCCCCCTCTCTTCTCAGACTCTAAACAGAGTGTTCAATACAAGAGAGCCACCCCCCTTGTGTTTTTCTCAGTTATGCCCACAGTATCAATGGAGAGTCTCCATTCAAGATTAATTTGACCAGGAAAGCAGTCTTCTCAAGGTGCTTCAAAATGACTCTCCTCATCGAGCAAACCACAGAGTTCAAGAGCCAATTTCTAGTGTGATGTCAAATAGCATAGCCAACCATAAGTAATCAGGTTCCATTAGGCTATGCAGCAACAACAAAATAACCCCAATCCTTCCAAGTTTTAACTCCATATTTTCATCACCTGTGACTTCCTGTGCCAGCAAAGCAGAAATTTAAGCCTACTGGTTATCACTCAGGCTCTCTACTCTGAGCTGGACACTGCATTAGCAGCTAAGAAAGGAGCATGATTCCACCACTCTTGGAGGCCTTCCCCTGCCCTCATTTCTTTTGACAGCATGTAAGAAACAGAGAGAGAATGAGACACACAGAGAGGAAAGATGACTGCAGCACTGCTCTTCCATTCATGAACCTCCCCACAAGTGGGGATGAAGGGCTTCAACCAAGGTCCTCATACATGTTAACATGTGCACTCTACTGGGGACACCACCAACCAGCTTCTCCATAGACAGAATGTTTCCTTTTCTTTTTAATTTTTTTACTATCTTTATTTATTTGATAGAGACAGCCAGAAATTGAGGGGAAAGAGGAAGTAGAGAGAGAGAGACAGAGAGAGACAGAGAGACACCTGCAGTAGTGCTTCACCACTCAGGAAGCTTTCCCCCTACAAGTGGGGAACAGAGGCTTGAACCCAGGTCCTTGGGTGCTGTAACACATGTGCTCAACCAGATGCACCACCACCCAGCCCCAAATGTTTTCTTTTCTATGCTGTGTGGCTAATTACCAGCAAATGGGCAGGTTGCAAATAGTATCCATTTATCAGTTCACAGTAAGTTGAGTTTGGGCCTGGGGTGACTGCATTTTCTACTCACAACTTCAGCAGCTGAAAGGAAGACATTGGATGGAACAGCTGCTTTTACCTGGAACTCTGGTTCTCTTCCAAGCTCTCAGGTAGTTAGAAGAATTCACTTCTTTGTGACTGTGAGACTGAGGTCCTCAACTTCTGAAAGCTGTCAACTAGAGGTGACTTTTGGCCTTTAGAGGTGCCAGTCTACTTCGAAGTTCATAAGATGATGTTTGCTTTCAGCAAGACCAGCATACCTTTCTGAATTTCCCTTTCCACAGCCAACAGAAGAAAATATTACTTTTTTAAGTCTCCTGTTAGAATAGTAAAATAGCTCACCCAGATGAGTACGTACTTTACCATGTGCCAGGATCTGGTTTCAAGTCCCTGGCCACCATAGGACTCGGTGGGTCAAATGGGAGCACCTGCAAAGAGAAGTCTTCAGAAATGACGAAGCAGTACTATAGTGGTTCTTCTTCCTGCTTTGCCAGTTTGCCCTGGCACCACATGACTATTACGGCACTGGGAGAAACTGTGGTGCTGTGACTTCTTTCCTTCTCTCTGTTTCTCTCTGCACCTCTCTCTATCTGAATTTAAAAGAATAAAATAATAATAATAATAATGACCTTGAAGACAAAAAAATTCATGCATATAGTCCCTACATTAAATAAACAAATAAGAACAGTGTTTAACTTGAAAGTATGAACTACAAATCCCATTGGTTGCCCAAAGATTGAGAGAACAGGACAGAACTTAGCCTCTACCTAAACTGACTCATGTGTGAGCCTCCTTTCTTTCCTCACCACCAGCCACTTCAAAGATATTTACTGATGGATTTCAGGGACTCTGTGAGAAGTGGGAGAATCGTCTCATGGTCTGAACTGCCATATTGTTTGAGAGCAGAGCTGGGATTCTTCAAAGGGCCTGACTACTCTGAGGGATTCACTAGAGATCAGCCCCAGGGACTCAGTCTGGAAAATGCAGTTCTCTCCACCAGCATTTTCAGTCCTCACCCACTGAAGGAGTCCCTTGAGACTCCAGGCAGGCATGAGCTTCCATGTATGGGGCAGAAGGGAGAGAGCAATCTCCCCTCCAAGCCTGTGGAAACAGATGCTTCTGAAAGCCTGTGGATTACTAGCCTTGCACATGGGATCTGCTAATTAACTTTTCTCATTTGCCTCTGGAAAGAGAGTTTCCTAGGCTCTGGAGAGAGGCTGACTCCTCTTCTTTCTTCCTTATGTCTTCCATCCCAGTCAGACCCGGATGCCCTTCTGGTTTTCAGAGGGAAGGCAGGTAAGCCCTTGGGGTCTAGGGATGGGGAGTTTTGTACGCCCAGGCCCACTTGCTAGGCTGCCTCTGTAGGCAAAGAACAAGGCTACGAAGTGGGGGTCAAGAGGTAGAAGTTCAGTCCAAGCTCATCAGCTTCCTCTAGCTAATTGATCTTAGTTTCTAGGAAGATCATCTTTCTCTCTTGTGAAGTGGGAGGAATGCCTCTCAGGATTGGTGTTCCTGTGGCCCTTCCTCGTTCCCTGCACACCTAGTGATTCTTTGTTTGACAGCAAGATACCCGATATTTTCTGGTCTCCCTTGCCGCTAGGGATGACCCACTAGATGTGAGAGCAAATTAGTGGCGGAAGTAATGGAGTTTAGTGAAACATTATAGATGCCTACTTCCACTAAGAGGCTGATTTATGGTTCTTCTCTCCCCACATCATTCCCCTATTTCCTAGAATGAAAGTATGATGGTTAGAGCTCCAGCAGCTATCTGAGAATATGAAGTGATCTTGAGAATAGACCCATGTGGTGAACAGGGTGGAACAAAACCATGGAAATCTCACCAGAGACCTAGAATGTCTTTCACCATATCTTTTATTCAATAGAGAATTTACCTCAGTTCATAATTAAGGATTTTTTCCAACTCCAGCACACATTAGAATTACTCAGAGGGCTGGATGAAACAAAGATAACAAGGCTTCAATACCAAGAATCTCTCTGATCAGTAACCCCACAAGATCTGAGAGATTCATTCTGACATATCCCCAGGTGATCCTGGGAGTGTCTTGAGAGCTACTGATTCAAGTTTTTCTGTTTTCAACCAATTTTTCTAGTTTATGAAGCAGAACCAAATCCAAACTTAAGATTGTAGGGTAAGGGATTTGAACTAAGTAAATGTGATCAGTAGTTTTGCATAGGGTGGAAGTGAGGACAAAGGGGTTTGCTGTTCACCCTCTTGGGAGCCAGCTATGCAATTAAATCAGAAGATCCATGAGTTGGAAGGGAAAGGACAGCCTTCAGCCTACCACCTACCACTAAGTGGCGGGAGCCCCCAAAGAATACTTTGTCCCAAGGCCTTGGTGTAGGGGTAGTCAGAGGGTCCCTGTTGGCCAGGCCTATCTCATAGCACCTCCATACCTCTAACTTTTTCTGAAGCTTAAAGAAACATAAATGGTAGTCCTTCAAGATAGCTTACTTGGATGACACATTTGCTTTATATGAGTATGATGCAGGTTTGAGCCCAGTTCTTACTATAGTGAAGGGAGCTTTGGTGCTGTGGTATGTTTTTGTCCCTCTATTTCTTTTTGTCTGGGGTGGGGGGGGGGAGGTCACCTGAAACAGCAAGGTGCCCAGTGATGACCAAGAAAGAAGGAAAGTAAGTGGAAATTAAAGGCAAGTTAAAAACAGAGAGGATGAGGAAAGAGAAAAAGGAAATGAAGTAAAAGGAAGAAAAGAAGAAGAAAAAAGAAAAAGGAATGAAGGGAGGGTGGAAAGAAGGAAGGAAGAAAGGGAGGGAATAAAGGACTTTAGAACAGCTTTAGGAGAAGGTAGGGTCATATCTGAACCAATTTATGCTCTGAGACCACCCCCACCCTGAGCCCATAGACTGTCACTGAGGGCTGAACACCCAGCCCCAGGGAGACTGAGGGATGTCAGCCCTCTCCTGACAGATTGGAAGCTAGGCTTCTCCAGAGGTGAGGGGTCAATGGGCCCCACTCTGCAAGCTGTTGGGATAAAATATGAAGTGCAGAAACAGCAGGCAATCCCCTCTCTCTGCTGAGCGATGACCCTGTAATCAGCTCCCCAGCTCACTTGATTTATCAACTCCAACCTGGGCAGCTGGCAAGGGATGAATAAGCTCCAGAGGCCTGCAGAGGAAGGCAGGGTCCCTGGAAGAGCCATGTGGGCTGGGGCCATTTGTCACCAGTAGAACTTGCGTAATTGTGGTAAGATGAAGCAGGGGCATGTCACAGTGCACTGTATAAATCAGGGTCTTTTGTGGTACAGCCTGGGGTCTCATCAGCTGGGAGGATGCTATGATTTGAAGAGAACCTCTAAATATAGACCCCCCCATCACCAATACCACTACATGAAAGAGATAGTAAGTGGGACCAATTGGTGATTCACTTGTTATAGCACAGAAGTTATCATGTACTAGGACCCAGGTTCAAGCCCTTGGTTCCCACCTGTAGAGGGGAAGTCACATGAATGGTAGATCAGTGCAGTAGGTATCTCTCTTTTTCTCTTTTTCTCTTTCCCACTCTTTCTCATTGTGAAAAAAAGATAGAAATAAAGAAAAGAGAAGAGGAAGGAAGGAGAAATAGAAAGGGAAGAAAGAAAAAGTGGTTGTTGAGAACAGTAGAGTTGTGTAGGCACCAAGCTTCAGGGATAACTATGGTGGCAAAAGAAGGAGGAAGACAAGAGAAAAGAAAGGAAGGGAAGGGGAGGGGAGGGGAGGGGAGGGGAGGGGAGGGGAGGGGAGGGGAGGGGAGGGGAGGGGAGGGAAGGGAAGGAAGGGAAGGAAGGGAAGGAAGGGAAGGAAGGGAAGGAAGGGAAGGAAGGGAAGGAAGGGAAGGAAGGGAAGGAAGGGAAGGGAAGGGAAGGGAAGGGAAGGGAAGGGAAGGGAAGGGAAGGGAAGGGAAGGGAAGGGAAGGGAAGGGAAGGGAAGGGAAGGGAAGGGAAGGGAAGGGAAGGGAAGGGAAGGGAAGGGAAGGAAACAGAAGGGAAGAGATAAGTAAGGCAGCAGAGCTGGGGAGACAGCATAGTGGTTGTGCAGATCTTATACCTGAGGCTTCAAAGTTCCAGTTTCAGTCCCCAGCACCACCATAAACCTGAGCTGAGCAGTACTCTGGTCTTTCTATATGTCTTTTTCTCATTAAAAGATTAAATAAGAGGGATACCATTCAAGTCCCACCATCAGAGTTTCAAATCCCCTCCCCTTTAGAAGTTTCCCTATTCTTTATCCCTCTGGGGTATGGACCAAAGATTTTTATGGGGAGCAGAAGGTGGAAGGCCTGGATTCTGTAATTTCTTCTCCACTGACGTGGGCATTGACAGATTGATCCATACTCCCAGCCTGTTTCTATCTTTCCCTAGTGGGGTAGGGCTCTGTGGAGGTGGGGTTCTAGGACATATTGGTGAGGTCGTCTTCCCAGGGAAGTCAGGTTGGTGTCACGATGGCATTTTTCAACTTGGTGGCTGAAAAGGATTAAGATGCAAAGCAGAATAAGTAGAAAATATTTGACTGAGTACTTTATGGCATCTTTTCTGGATCTTTCTACTTGCTTGTTGAACCTAGTCAGACACTGTAGACTGTTGCACACTTATTTTAAGGTATATATTTTCTCCTAACTGATGGATATAAGTGCACATGTGTCCTATCTCATGGGCCCTGGTCTATATCTAGGTTCTATGACTTTGTTAGGAAGTATGGCACCTGAAATGTAAACTAAGGAGTCCTATGAGGTAGGAAAGGTCTAACCCAAATACTGGAGTTGGAGGGTTGACATAGCAGGCCTGGTGTCTCTGGACACTATCCAAAGTTAAACATGTCAAGGTGGCACCATTAATTTGGTTAAGATCTGAAGATGTAGTATCAAATGATATGGATCAAGAGAAGCAAGAAGGAAAACAAGCAAAGCCCCAAAGATTTCAGGACTGTGAGAAATATGGGTTTTATAGAGAATGAGGAAGCCTCATTGCTATCTTAGAGTTTAAGAAGGCAGTAGATAACTAATATTTTAGCCAAGTTATTTGGGAACTTGGTTTACTTTATAAATCCCATGGTTAGGATTTATTGTACCATACAAGACCTTACCATGATTTATGTCACTTAATGCTATTTACAAATAACTGTGTATTTTATACTGGAAAGACCAGTTGCTTCTAGTCTCCTTGGTCTAAGATTATAGGTGATTTAATATTCGAAAATACTATGTGTACCCATCTTATCCTACAGTCTTATCAAGGATCATTAAATCACTAATTAAAAGTAAATAAATATAATAGAAAGATAAAAAATGAAATGAGCATCATCAAAAATTTAAATAAAATATATTTTAAAAATAGAGAGAGAAGCAGCAGGGATAGAGGTCCACTAGAAAACATTACAGGACTTTGTGAATTAATATTTTAATATTTGTGGTTTCATATTTATTGGATAGAGACAGAGAAAAATTGAGAGGGAAAGGCAAGAGAAAAAAGGATAGAGACAGAGAGATACCTGCAGCATTGGTCCAATGCTTGTGAAGCTACCCCCCCCCCCGAAGGTAGGTCTGGAGGCTTGAACCCAAGTCCTTGAGCATTGTAACTTGAATGCTCTACAAAGTATGCCACCACCAACCCCTATTAATATTTCTAAAGGTTTTCTTTCCTTCTTCTGTTCTCTTTTTCTTTCTCTCTCTCCCTTCACTTATTTTTCTAAGAAAAGGAGAGAGAAGAGGGTCAATGGGCTTCCTTCTACCTTCAGGATCTCTATGTGTAGAGAAAATAATGATAATAGTGCATGTTTTACAGCATATCTGGCTCCTATAAGGATTAGAGACGGTGACAAGTGTCTCAAATGCACAGGTGTCACTATGCCCAGGGATATAGTAGTTACTCAGTATTGCAATATTAACAGCAGATTTTGTCATTACAGCATTATTATTACAGGTCCAGGCATGAGGTGTGTCAATCATTCAATTTTCCCATGGACAATTATTGAGCATCTATTATGGTCCTGGATCTTGTCAGGCACAGAGGATACAGAACATCATGGAGCTTACATTGCAGGAGGAAAAACAGATAAATAAGCAAATAAAGAAATAATAGTGAAAGTGCAAGGACCAGCACAAGGATCCTGGTTCGAGCCCCTATTTCCCCACCTGCAGGGGGGGGGGGTCGCTTCACAAGCGGTGAAGCAGGTCTACAGGTGTCTGTCTTTCTCTCCCCTTCTGTCTTACCCTCCTTTCTTGATTTCTCTCTGTCCTATCCAACAACAATGACAGCAATAACAATAATGATAATAACAACAACAATGATAAACAACAAGGGCAACAAAAGGAAAAAAGAGAAATAATAGTGTGGGTGTGAGGAAGATAGAATAATGGATATGCAAAACACTTTTTGCTGTTGCCATCTTATTTTTTAGATAGAGAAAGAAAGGCCTTGTTCTGGCACTGTATGTACTATCTCTCACCAAGACTTATTAACTGTGTAAAAGTACTGTTGTATTTTATAGATGAAGAACCTGAAGTTCAGAGAGGTTAAGCCATTTTCCCTAAGACACACAGCTAAAATTAATCCAAATATATACATGACTTGTTTCCTAAAATCTCCCCCCTCTCTCTCACACACATGCACACACACACACACACACATACACACACACACACACACACACACACACACACACACACACACACACCACTTTTTCTCCTTTATTACAGCAAAGCAAGTATCACAACATATTTTTCATATGATGTCTGTCTTCCTAGATCCCCTCTGAGAGCAAGACCCTTGCCTGTCCTGTTCACTACTATAATATGGTGCCCAGAACAATCTCACTTGCTGGTGGAAAAGATACAGAGCAACTGGAACTGTCACTCATCACTTGTGGAAATGCAAAATGGTACAACCACTTTGAAAAACAGTTCGACAGCTTCTCAGAAAATTATACATGTATTTATCATATGGCCTTGAAATTCACTAGGGATGTATTTGCCAGAGTAGAAAAAGAAAATATACACCTTTACACAAAATCATGTATACTGACTAGTGCCCATAGGAATTTGATTTGCAATAACCATAAAATGGAGACAACTTAAATAACCCTCATGTGGAAAAAGGGTAACCCAACTGCTTCATCCACTCAGAAGAACATTACTCAGCAATAAAGAGGAACAAGCTATGGACACACAGCTGCAGCAGCAGTAGCAGCAGGGGTAGTATCGAATGCATTGAGTTAAATTCAGTTGTTATACCACTCAGGACACATTTAGACAATAGTTTGAAACCAGCCAGATTCTATGGAAAGAAGACAGATGAGTGGTTCCCTAGGGTTGGGGTGGAGTCAGCTACAAAGGGACATGGGAACACTGGGACATTCAGGTATATTTTGATCATGACAGGAGTGCTAGTGGTTACATAGTGAATTTGTTCAGTCCAGCAGAACTGTACACATACAGATGAATTTTACCAAGTGTCAATGACACTTCAGTTTAAAACTTCAAAGAGAGGAGAGAGAAAGCATAAACACTCATGTGATGAGAAGGCTCTGTGCTTACAAAACAAAAGTTGGAAGCTCCCCAAACTAGGGCAATTAAAAGTCTTTCCCAACAATCCAGCGTGGGCTCCTGAGAAAAAGCAGCCACTGGCCTTCCCTGCTTTAAGCTGAGCCTTGGGCTAAAGCTGCAGTCCTGACACCCTGTCCCAGTGTCTGCTGGGTGTTTTGCCTGGGGACTGGGGCCACCCCATGCCCTCCCCTGGGTGGCCTTTGCTGAATAAACACTGACCCCTACTGTCTCTATCTGGTCCTCCTCCCATCCAGCCCAGTGCTAGGACCAGGAAACTACAGGGCGTTCCTTGTTCTGGGATGGGAAAGTGGTGGGACAGGGGCTAGTGTGGAGGTAAGGAGCTGAGACTGGTACAAGAACCAGAAGCCAAACTGTAGAGGTTGGAGGAGGTATCAGAACTGGACTGTGTCCTGAAGCCTCCAGCAGTGCATTCCCAGAGCCAGGACAGGTAGTCAGGGGTTCCCAGGACACCGTGGGGCCTTACTAGTCTTGTCTAGGTCTCACTGCCCAGTCTGGTTATGAGGATGAAGAGGAACACAGCGCCACGGGCACATCTCTACTGATGAGGTCCCCTGCCCTAGGGCCCTAGGGACTGCATCCACTAATAGAAGGATCATGAAAAATGTTTTGGAGACACCTGAGAGGATGGGGTGAGTGATGTGTCTAACTGGACCCGAGGATGCAGGACAAGAGAAACTGGAACTACCTCGGCTACTTTTCCTTGACCCTTCCACCCCATAGCTGCCCCTCACCCACATAAACTTGTTTTCAGATGATTATTCAGCTGAGATGGCACCAGCTTTGGGTGAGCTATTTTAGGGTGATTTTATCTAGGAAGAGAGAAGACCCAGGGGGGCAGGAAGTAAGGTATCTAGAGTCCTATAGTTTTGTGTGTGCACTCTCTCTCAAGGACTTTGGCACGTGGCTACCTATGTGTCCATATGTTATGTGTGTGCCTAAGTGTGCATGTGAGTGCTTGTGGGTGCGTACTGTGGGCTTGCATGTCTCTGCTTCTGTGTTTGTGCATGTCTGCAAGGAGCAGTGGACATGCTGTGTGACTCTGCACATGCTTACGTTCAGCCTCAGGTGCGTATGGGTGTGACAAGTGTGCATCTGCAGGCCTGGCATTGTGGCCCATGTGTGTCCATAACTGGTAACCATGTGTGTTACTGCAGATATTTCCATGTGTGTTTCTGGACCTGCATGTGCATGCTGTGTGTCTATGAGGGCAAGTGTGTTAGTGAGCCTGTGAGTGTGTGCTTGGGTGTACAAAGTGGGAACAAGTCTAAGAGAACACCACCACCACCCCCCTGTCAGAACTAGTGAGGTAGCTCACTTGGCTAGCACACTGATTTGTGAGGCACATAACCCAGGTTTGAACCCCCACCACCCTGAAAGAGGCCTCAGAGCTCTCTCTCTCTCTCTGTCTCTGTGTGTGTGTGTGTGTGTGTGTGTGTGTGTGTGTGTGTGTGTGTGTGTGTGTGCCTGTTTCTCTGTCTCTAAAAAAATAAATAAATAAAAATAAAAAGTGAAAGAACCTCCACTCTACTCATTCCCTGGGACCCTTGTCTGAGGAAAGGGCTACTATCCACAGGCTAAGAACCCAGACAAACAGTGACTGCCTTCTTCCAGAGACAAGGCTGGTCTCTCCCGGGCACCACAGCCACCCCAGTGGGTGGGGCGGGGCCAGGATGTGCGCAGACGTCCACTCACCGATGAGGCCCTTTATGTGGCGACTGGGGTCTATTTCTGTCTTGTTTGGCTCATCTTGGCCGGGTGTTCCTATCCAATAATGCCCTGTTTCTCCACCCAGCTATTTCGGCTAAGGAATGTGCTGTTTGTGTCTCAAGCAGAAAACCGAAAACCCCCATTATGGTTAGCTGGCCTGCGGCTTCCAGAAGCCACTCATTTATTTAGGTTTTTCCGGGTCTATATTTGTCGCCAGATGACATGTTGAACTTGGAAGGTACAGGTTGGGGTGGGTGGAGAGGGCCTCCTCATGGAGACCCAATATCATATTGAACTTTCTTACTTTGCAGTGTTTAGCCTCACCTCTAGGGGGTACTGCTCATTGTCCTCTTTCCACCACTCTATGCACGGCTCCCCCAGTTAGAGGATGTCCATTCTGACTCAGAGGTTGTCCAGACAGGCTAGGCCTCTCATCTCCATACTGTCCTCAGCTGCAAGCTCTATAGCCTATTTCTGGAGCCTGTTTCACACACTGGAGCAGCACAGGGTAGTTAGTAGGAGGGCAGAGTAAGGAACAGCAGTCTGATTTAACCCTCAATTTAGCCATGTGGTGGCTGCGTTATTCAAGCAAGTTGCTTCTCTTTGTGTTTCCATTCCTACATTCATGAAGTGGGAGTAACAATCCCTTTCACTCACTACACACACACACACACACACACACACACACACACACACACACACACACATACACACACAGTTTTTCACTCTGACAGTGGCTTTACCATCAACAACCTGGCATTGTTTCACTGGCCACATTGCCCTCTGTCTCACTAGTGCATGAAATTGTGGTGTGGTTTAGAATTGTGGTCAATGGAGTTTAGAACCTCACAGACTTAAAAATAGATGGCCCCTTCAAATTCAGGTCAATTCGGGAGCTTTGAAAAAAAGGAGCTCAATGGTGTGAGCAGGACATCGGGAAACCATGGGCCATCACAAGATATGGAGGACCAGAAAGAGAGGGGCAATGGTGAGCCTAGACCTCAAGAAGGAGGTGTTGGGGGTAAGGGCTGGGTGGTAGCACAGCAGGCTAAATGCACATGGCATGAAGCACAAGGACCAGAGTAAGGATTGCAGTTTGAGCCTCTGGCTCCCCACCTGCAGGGGGGTCGCTTCACAAGCAGTGAGGCAGGTCTGCAGGTTTCTAACATTCTCTTCCCCTCTCTGTCTTCCCCTCCTCTCTCAATTTCTCTCTGTCCTATCCAACAACAACAAGAATAAACAAACAACAAGGGCAACAAAAGGGAAAATATAGCCTCTAGGAGCAGTGGATTTGTAGTGTAGGCCCAGTGATAACCCCGGAGGCAAAAAGAAGAAGAAGAAGGTGGGGAGAATCTTCCAGGAGACTTGGTCCTGAGGCACAGCTAGAGAACATTGACTGCCACTGGGACAAGCATCAGAATGACAGGGGCCAAGCCATGACACATTTGGTTAAGCACACATATTACAGTGTACAAGGACTCAGGTTCAAGCCCCTGTCCCTCACCTGTGAGGGGAAAGTTTTAAGAGTAGTGAAGTAGGGATGCAAGTGTCTCTCTGTCTCTCTCCCATTCTATCCCCCTTGCCCTCTCAATCTCTATCCAATAATAAATAATATTTTTAAAAAATAAAGTACCTCAGTACAAGATAATCATTTGTAAAAAAAAAATGAGGCAGGCTACTAAGTCTGCCATTTATCAGCTGTGGGACTTCCTGTGAGTTATTAATACGACCTCAGTTTGCTCTTCTTTAAAATGAACATAATTATGGTTTCTGTGGTCAGGCTTAACTAAGTGGACACATGAAGTGTTCAGGACACCTTACTAATAAGACAGCCTGTGAGCACCAGTACCTTCCCAGTAGTGTAATCTGGGGGCGTTTCTTTCTCTTCATGAATTCCAGGCTGCTTAGGTTCTTATTCCAACTCCCAGACTGCTTCCCTACCCTCCTATTTCTTCAGCACATGGTTCGGTATCCCTGCAGTCAATTCTCATTCATTTACTCATCTCTGGGGCTTCACTGTCCCAAGGCTGTCTTTTCAGAGAAAGAATGAAACAAATAGACAGAGGTAGAGAGGATAAGAAGCCACGGTACCCAAATGTCCTTCAATGCAGTGGAGCCTAGGCTTGAAGCTGGATTGCTACTTCCTACTATGACATCCTCCACCTCACCTGGTCCTGGCAAGAGTAGGGCCTAGATGACAAGTTACCTTGGAGACTGACTGACATAGGAGCGGAGGGTCCCAAGTCCTGTTCCTTCCACATCTCACTTCTCCCTCCCTTCAGACCCTATACCTCCCCGCCGCCTCACCTTTAGAAGACTAATTTTAGCCTCGGATCTTCTAAAGCACTTGCTCCCCCCAAAAATTACACCCACGGTCTGTACAGATTTAACTAGAGCCTTCAGACCATGGGACTTAGCTTATGTCAATGCCAAGATGAAACAGAAAGTGGGGGAAGCTGGGGGCCCTTGGGTGGGGGCTTTATGTATACATCAGCTACAGAAATAAGGGAGCAGGGTGATTCATAACCAAACTATAACACCTACATGGTTCAGAGTCTCACAGTGATTGGAAAATGATAGGCCCCACACTCTGGGGGTGCAAATATGCATCCCTACATGCCATGGGGTTAACCAACAACCTGCCACAAGTGGCCCCGATGACGAGGGACCCAAACCAGCAGCGACTCATAATTAACACATAAGAATAGCAGTGGCCAAGGAGAGGGACCAACCCCAAGCAGTCCCAACAGTGCCCAAGCATTTCTCTTCTGATGTCTCTACCCTGGAAACATGTGGGAGCATTTTGCAGGGCTGCCAGGAGCAGCATGGCTGCCTGGCTCCCAAGCCAAATGCTGAATCAAAGCTTCAGGGAACTGTCCCAACATGCTCATTTGTGTGTTTATAAATACCAATTAAGAAGCCCTCCATGACACCCTGGGTCTATCAGGGAGTCACTTTTTGTTGATGGAGTTAGGTGTCATTTGCTGAAGAAAGACTGCTTTTTTTTTTAATTGCTACCAGGGTTATTTCTGGGGCTTTGTGCCAGCATGATGAATCCAATACTCCCAGTGGACTTTTATATTTATTTATTTATTTTATATAGGACAATTGAGAGGGGCAGAGGAGGTAGAGAGACAGACAGAGAGAGAGAGAGAGAGAGAGAGAGAGAAGGAGAGAAAGAGAGGAAGAGCACTGCTTTACCTCTCTTGAAGCATACCCACTATAGGTAGGGACCAGGGATTTGAACCCAGGTCTTTGTGCATGACGTCCTGTGAACCACTGTCTGCTGCTTCCTTTTGTTGTTGTTGCTTATTGATTTATTATTGTATAGAGACAGAAATTGAGAAGGGAATGGGAGACAGAGAGGAAGAGAGACAGAGAGACATCTGCAGCCCTACATCAAGACTGAAGGTAGGGACCAGGGTCTTGAACCTGGGTCCTTCTGCACTGTAATATATGTATTTAACCAGGTGTTTCACTACGTGGCCCCTTGGCCCTTCATTTTAAGAATATATTTATTTACTTTTAATGAGAGAGCTACAGAGATGATGTACACACACACACATACACACACACGTGCTCACCACAGATTGAACCTAGGACCCCAGAGCCTCATGCATGAGAGACTTTTGTATGACCAATATTCTGTCATACCCAGCCTGGCTCTGCCTTTGGAAGGTCTTTGTTCTAGAGTCCTGTGCTCCAGGGGAAAGGGCTGTCATGTAAATGTCAAAAGCTCTGGGATTGAGGTTTTTGGAATAAACAGACTGAGCCTCCAGTTTCATAAGAAGTCCCAGTGGTATGCCCTGTGGGCAGTGACAGGCTGCTTTGGCCATGGGCAGAGCTGACTCAGCTTTTCATGGGAGCCTTGCACACCCCTGAGATGTCACAGATCCAGCAGCTTAGCTAGAATTTCAGGAGCCTGGTTCTTGCTATCTCATTGGTCTGTCTTCCTAGGCTTCCTCCTTCCTTGGTTATTCTGAGGAGCAAATGCACAAAATATTGGTAGTGTAGCTCCTCAGAGACAAGCTGAGGAAGTACTGCAGCAAAAGGGTGGCCCTGAGCTTGGAGGGGGCAGTGAGGTGGGGTGGTGTGCCCTGCAGTGCTAGAAAGGTTGAGCAGACAGCTAGGGAATTGAGCCAGTCTCCTTTTGTGTCCCCCCTGAATCCAGTATCTCAGCCACACTCTTTCATTGGCTGGGAGAGGACCCAGAAAAGGATAATCTGAAAGCTGTGGTGGGGATGGAGAACCCAGGCTGTAGGTGTGGCCTTGGGACAGTTAGGGTCCCTCTGGCTCAAGGTCTGCAGGGAAGAGACACCTCTGAGCTTCTTTATCAGACCGCATCCCCACATTTCAGTACATTTGCCCATTATATTATATTCCTGATGGTCTTGGTGGGTGTTGGGCCCTCACATAGAGTGGAAGCCCTAGAGAGTCTGGTGGGCTCCCATAACAAATCTATTTCAGCCTACTCACTCCCTTCCCCAGCCTCTTTCCCTTACCCCTTCAACACCTGCTGGGGTGGCTCTGGTGTTCCCATTCTGCTAGCTTACTATAAACTGCCTATGAATCACCCTTGTGGCTAGATCGAACGGTCTCTGTTACCCATCTGCGTACTGCTACTCATCTGTTATTGATACGGTAGCATTGCCCTCTGCTAAAGTCTTTACAGGCAGTTCTAGCTTCAGACTGCCTGCCCTCTTCTCAGATATCATGGCATTGCCAACAACAGGGCTGTTTCTCAGATCATCACTGGTGATATCATGAGCATCTGGGCCACCACTTTGTACAGGCATCATCTGGTTCCATGTCCTGACCAGAAGAGTCTTTTTCTTCTCCCACCTGGTGCTGGGAAGCCAGTTCTGGAGCCTAGTCTCCTGTTTGTGCTGTCACTGGACTCAGACTCTAAAAGGCACATGCCAAAAGAAAGAGTGAATAGAAATTGGAGCTGTGTCCTCTGCTACTGTGTGATGTAAACAGAGTTTGGCTAGACCACGGGAAGCCTGATGTGGTGTACCTGTCCCACAGTCTTTGGCTGGGAACATCTGGGTGAAGTGAGCCTTTGCTACAGAGGTGGCAGTGGATTTCAGAGCAGCTGCAACAGATGCCCTATTTCAGAGCAACAAGAATTTCACAGATGCCAGGGAGAAGCCATAGTCCCTGCCTGAAGTCAGGAGTGGGGTGAAGGGGTGACTGGAGCAGGTGCTGGGAAGGTCAACCACAGTATATGCTGCATGAGAGATCTAAGAAGGAGTGATACTCTGTGACCTGGAAGATGGTGCAGTGACTAGAGCACTGAAGTCTCAAGCATGAGGTCCCAAGTTTGATCCCCAGCATGGCATGGACCCGTATTCATCCTCTCTCTCTCTCTCTCTCTCTCTCTCTCTCTTTCTCTCGATCTCTCCTTAATAAATCTTTAAAATTACTTAAAAGGGTTGGTGTATTGCACCAAAATAAAGGACTATGGGGTGGTGCGAGGGGATTCAGGTCCTGAAACATGGTGGCAGAGGAGGACCTAGAGGGTGTTAGAGTGTTATGTGGAAAACTAGAAATTGTTTCACATGCACAAACTACTGTTACTGTTTACTATAAACCATTATCCCCCAATAAAGAAAAAACTGAGATACAATAAATAAATAAAATATTTAAAAGGATGACACCTCCTGTCAGCATATGAGCTCAGTGAGTGCCTTGTTGAGTCTCCAGTGGTCTGTGCTTTCCCTTCTCAGAAGTCTCAGCTTGGTTGACCATTTTGGTTTTGAGCCCCCTGTGGGGTCTGACTCCTTCTCCCTGGAACTCCATGTCACTACCAGGCCTGCTGTGAATGAGCTCACCACCAGGTCTTCTTCGATCTTTCTAAGAGAGGTTAAATGCAGCAATAACTCCTCACCTTCTCTTAAGGCTCATTTCCTATTTCTATGCTAAAAGGAATAAAAGCCCATGCTGGAAGGCTGCCCAACACCCTCTTTGAGGACCGGATGCGCTTGCAGTTCCTACCAAGGTCAGAGGGAGGTTGCCTTTGAATCCCCCAGGAGCTAATCTGATAGAGCAGCAACCTCCAGCCTAGCCAGCTCTCAAATGCCAAGTTCCAGTTACTTCTGCTATGCCCTGGGCACAGTGAGTGGGAGCTGAGAGGACCACCTTTCTGACATGGCAGCATCAATTCCATCCCTCCCACACTCAGCAAATTACCTCAGCTTCCTCTGTCAGAAAGTGTACCTATGGCATTTTCTCTTGTCTGATCAGCAGAGGATTAATCCTTCTTTAGACATTTTAACTTCTTGTGGATACTTTGTTGAAAACTACCTGTTTACTGAGGGTATAGATAAACCTGCCAATGCCCATGTCCAGAAAAGAAATAATTACAGAAGTCAAAACTGTGTGGAGTGGTATCTGTTATCTTGTAATTTTGAAAAGAAATATTGAATCTTAATGAATTTTAACAGTGGGCTCAAATTGTTAATGCATTTCTAATAATGACTTGCTCTTTAAAATATTAAATCTCCTAAAAGCTTAGACGAGGGAAAACAAAAGCAACTGGTGATGTTCCTTTATAAGATACAGCTATAAGTAAATCACATAAAAGGACATAAATTATGGTGAGGTCTTGTATGCTCCAGCAAATCTTAACAATGGGATTTTCAACGTTAACCCAATTGCTAAATTATTTGGTTATAGCTATAACTATCTATTGCCTTCTTAAACCCTAAGACAGCAGGAACTTTCCCCTTCCTCTATAAAGCCCATATTTCTCCCAGTCCTGAAACCTCAAGCCAAGGCTCACTTTCCTTCATGCTTCTCCCAATTCATACCAACTGATCCCAACCTAACCAGTGCAATCAGTACCAGCTTGGCATGTTTCACTTTGGACTGCATCCAGAGATGTCAGGTGTGGAATGTGAACCCACCAGCTTTATCATTCTGCCACCAAGTTCCAGATGTTACCATGATGCCAACTGGATTTCCCAGGGCAGATGACCCCACCAATGTGTCCTGGAGCCCTGCCTCCCCAGATCCCTGCCCCACTAGGGAAAGAGAGGGACAGGCTGGGAGTATGTATCAACCTGTCAATACCCCTGTTCAGAGGAGAAGCAATTACAGAAGCCATACCTTCCACTTATGCACCCCATAATGACCCTGGGGCCATACTCCCAGAGGGTTAAAGAACAGGAAAGCTATCAGGGGAGGGAATGGGATATGGAGTTCTGGTGGCAGTAACTGTGTGGAACTGTACCCCTCTTATGCTATGGTTTGGTCAGTGTTTCCATTTTATAAATAAAAACTTAAAAAAAAAATTAAAACGAGAGGAAACTACCTTCTTAAAAAAAAAAAAACAGAGAAGAAGATCTGATGAATTGCCACATATCAGTGTTGTTTTGTTGGGAGAGAGCACTGAACCCGAGCGTAGAGGCCTTGAATTGGAACCAGTTATAAGTGAGTGATCTGGAGCAAACCCTTCTCCTCCTCTCTGAGTCTCAGTCCTCTTACTTAGCTACTAGGAGCAACTGTGTAGGATCTTTCTCTTGGGACTCTCAGATTGACTAACAGTTTTCAAGATGCTTTGGAAGCTGGGCAGTGATGTTAGCCAGGTGAGGTGAGGCTGTGCTGTTATAACAAATACACACTAAAATCCCAATGCTGTATCCTCTAATTGCTTCTCTCTGATGTCAATTTCTCTTGTTTCATATTTTGACTGCTCTGCTTCAACTCATGACTTCCTACACCCATTATAGCTAAAGGGTCCAAACCAAACTTTAAATGCTTTGACTCTGAAATAACCCTCATCACTATTTAGTTCAAAATAGTGGAGAAATGGCTGGGGAATGTAGGGGAACATGTGACTATTTGGCAAACTGTCAGTAATTCTGCCAGGTAAGAGTTCCATAATTAAGATGAATAACCAGGGGGCCAGGAGGTGAATCCCCTTATAGAGCACACATCTTATTTACCCTCCATAAGGACCCTCATTTGGGGTCTTGGCACCACACACGGGCACACCATGCAAGGGGAAAGATTCAAGAGCAGTGGAGTGATGCTGTGGTGCCTCTCCTCCTCTTCCTTTTTTATTTTTAAAAGCATTTTATTTATTTTATTTTTGAGAGAGATGCAAAGAGAGAAAGACACAGAGAAACACCAGAGCACTTCTCAGCTCTGGCTTATGGTGGTGTGGGGGATTGAACCTGGGACTTCGGAGCCTCAGGCATGACAAGTCTCTTTGCATAACCACTATGCTATCTACCCCCACCCTCCCTTCCTCTATTTGTCTCTCCTTCCCTTTCTATGTCTCACCATCTATCTGTAATAAAGGGGGGCGGGAAAGAGTCCTCAGGGAGCAATGAACTCACACAGGTATGAAGCCTCAGTGAAGCCCTGGCAACAAAACAGAAATAGAGAAAAAGAAAATTGCTATAATTTGCAAAGTGAGAATGAGCAGCTTTTTCAGACTCTGGCATTTTTTTTAAGTATTCATTTATCTATCTATTTTTGACAGGATGGGAGAGTGGGAGGGAGGAAAAGGCCCTACAACACCAGGGTTGGTGTCCAGAAATCGTGAGTATGTGGTTGAACTCGGCAAGGCTCACAAAGTACCCTGCATTCCTGATAAAATGGCCTATCTACATGATTATTGTTTTGCCTAAAAGATCCCCATCCATTCCATTCCTTTGATTTATCTTCTTTCTACCCTCAAGACCCTCCCTACCTGCAGGGTATTATTGATCCTACCCATTAAAACCCTTGCAACAGTTGCTTTCCAGCTCCTTTTTGCCTTTTTCCCCCCCTTTCCTAGCCATTTTCATTTCCAACTTGCCACTTCCAGGTATGCCCTCTAAAAGCTTTGGCTCTCTGATCAATAGAGAATAGCATTGCCTCTCCACTATGAGCTTGGTTCCTGAGTCATCTCCCTCACATTGCTGAGTGAGTAGCAGCCCAGGCTGGCTCTGGTTAAGTTTGCTCCAACCCAGAGAGTATGCGCCCAAGAAGAGGCACCCCCACACTAGCCCAGCAGGTTGGGAGGTAGTACACTCTGTTAAACATTCGTGTCACAGTGTACAAGTACCTGGATTCAAGCCCTTGGTCCCCACCTTCAGATGGAAAGCTTCACAAATCGTGAAGCAGTACTGCAGGTCTCTCTCTCCTCTCTCTCTCCCCCCTCTTCAATTTATTTCTCTATCCAGTAATTATAATGAAATAATGATAAATAATAATAATGATAATAATAATAAATAGTAAAGAAACCACAGTACCAAAGCTTCTTTCAATGTGGTAAGGACCAGGCTCAAACTTTAGCCACACACTGTCAAAGCAGCACACTATCCAATTGAACTATTTCTCTCACTCCCCTCATACTTTTAAAAAAGATTCTTTTATTTATTACATGTGAGAGAGGAGCCAGAGCAGCACTCTGATACTTGCCATACTGGGAATGAACCAAGAACCTTAAACATGAAATCCTGATACTCTGTTAGCTGAGCTATGTGCCCAGCTGCTCTGTCTCATTTTGCTTGGGATCAGGAGTGGGGCAGTGGAGCAGGGCCCTGTGTAGCTGCCTCCTTCCCAGCACCAGGTCTCCATTGTCCCTCAGCTTCTGCCCAGGAGAAGATCCTGTCAGGGCTAGCCAGGACTCCTTCCTTCTCAAACTGTCTCTGACTAGAGGTCAGCTTTTCTTTTTTTTACTTCAAATCCATCATGGACTTCTGTAAGCCATGACAACAGTCAATTTCTGAATATCCCGGAAATCCAATCTAACAAACAACAATAGCCTCAATGGAATGCTCTAGAGCATGGCCCAATAAACAAAGTCATTTTGAACATGTTCTAGAAGATGATGAAATCCAAACAGAATCTTCTTAAAAAGAATCTGCAGATCCAAGAAGTAATTGGGTGGGGTGGGGTGTGTGTGTGCTGCTGGTGGTTTACTTGGTAGAGCACCCACACCCATATTATTATGTGCAAGGACCTGGGTTTAAGCTAAGGGGCACCACATGGGAACATCTACAGCCCATGAGCAGTAGAGTGTTGCTGCAGTGTCCCTGCCCCTCTTACCCCCGTGTGTGTGTGTGTGTGTGTGTGTGTGTGTGTGTGTGTGTGTGTGTGTGTGTGTTTGTGTGTGTGTGTGTGTGTGTGTGTCTGTGTGTTCTTTCTGTATCTCATTATCTAAAGGAGAAAAAACGTTGGCAGGCGGCAGAAATGGAGTTGTACAGTCACTGAACCCCATTGATAACACTGATAGGGAAAACAAGTTACAAATATTTGCAGCCTGTCTGTGATTTAAAAAAAAAAAAAACTTGTAGGGATATCGAATGAAGAACCTTTAACAAGTTTGAAACTTGGTCTATGAGGCAAGTCCTCACATGGCAAAGGGGAGCTAGGTATTCCTCTCAGTTCTGCACTTATTCTATAGCAGACCACTTACAAAGCTCTGTGCTTGATTTAGATGCAAGTTCTTGATGGGAAGAGCCCACATTATTTTAACAAGGAAGACCAGGAAATGCCCACTCAATACCTCTCAATGAGGGAGATACAAGACCCCAAAGGAGCCCAACCCAAGAAGAATGGAGAAGCCCAGCCTTGGCCAGGGAACATGCCAAGGGGAATCTCTCCAAATCCCTGATAGAATATTGACCACCAGCTCCCCATCAGTGCCTTACACCCCCCCACACCCCAATGAACGCATGGTGAGCTTTCCTTTCTTAAGATTCTGTATCCCCTTTAGCCTCCCCACATCTATACTCCAGAGCCACTGGAATGCTTTTATGGCTTTTGCCTACTTCAGTCTATATTAATTAAAGAGCAGATTCAAGTGAGAGCCAAATGTCTTATTTCATAAAGTAGATAATGTTAGAGGTTTTAATTTACAAGGAGCACAGAGACCAACGCCTGGCTGCTGCAGTAAGAGCAGCCGATAGCTTCTCCGTTTCCGCATCTCAAGATATCTCAGGACTCTCTGAGTTGCCATAAATTCTGGTAAAATGTCTTCCCAGCGGCAAAAGATAATTTTTATAAGCTTTTGGAAGGGACTAATAAAGCAGTAATCTACCGTCTTCCATTATTTAAAGACCTGGCTCGAGGGATGTGATTTGTAAGGGTTTTTATATATAAATATTGAGACATATATTAATTATATGTCTCAATCCATCACCCTCTCTGGGAATGAATCGTGGCAGAGCTGGGGTTTCCCTGGGACTGGTTTCTCACCTTGGCTGGATCTAGGAAGATCGATCGCTGAGCCCTGGCCCTGCAGATCTGTGTGCCTCCAGGAGACATGAGCCAAGGTGATAATGCAAAGACTCTCCCTCTATCCCCTGGCCCTGCATGATAACCTCGGGGTTACAATTCATGTCTGACAAACATGATTCCACTGTGACATGACTGAGTAGCAATGAGGGCAGCTTAGTCATCATCTGACAACAGATTTATGTTGGATATTTTCCATCTGCCCCTTGCCCGAGTGGTCCAGCTCTGAGGTTATCATACAGACACCAGCCTGAGTATCCAATAACAAGCAGCTTAAGCTGGGCACCCGAGAAGGCAGCCCTTGCATCTCACTCCAAGTGCCCGGGACCCCTGCTGGAGAAGACAGAGGCAAACTTGGAAGCTCCTGCATTTGTGGAACTTACTCTACAAGAGCACTTCATGCCCCAGAATGTATTTGGAGGTGCCATCTGGCAAGTATTTTTTTCAAGTGCCGCCACCAGACTCTCCTCCCCCCTCACTCAAACCCAGAAGCCTTTGGATCATAACAAAAAGTTGGTGAAATGCTCCTTAAAGGTACAGATGTCATCTACTGTTTCCCTACTAACCTCTCACATTATAAGCACAAAAGGGGAGCCAGTCTGGGAATGCTACCCTTTGGGAAACATCTGACATTAGATAGATGGCAGATAGATAATAGATAAGGAGAGATAGTTACAGAGAAATGACAGGTAGTTAATTAGATACTAGGCAGATAGGTGATAAAATATAGATAGATAATAGAATGTAGGTGATAGGTCAATAGGTAGGTAAGTGGTATATGATAAGTAGATGATAGGTAGGAGATGATAGATAGATAGATAGATAGATAGATAGATAGATAGATAGATAGATAGATAGATAGAAGCAGATAGATAATAGGTAGATGACAGGTAGATAATAAGCAGATGGATAGATGGATGATAGATAACAAATGGATAGATGACAGGTATACAGAAGAAGAGATGATATATAGAGAAGAGATGATAAATGATTAATAGATAAGTAGAAACTGAGTATACTGACAGACTGATAGCCATACCTAAAATACTAATATCCATATTTATGCTCATTTATGCAATTCCCAGAGCCCTCAAGGGTTGTGATAACTCCTACCTGATCTAGGTCCTCCAATGTTTACAAAGAATTTTCTCCACCACCACTGAGCTCATCAGTAAGCTTGAGAGGTGGGAAGAACCCTCGTCCATAGATGGTAAAGTAGGTCTCTAGGACTCCCTGGGCCCCCATGAGTGTGCTGGGGAGACCCTACACATCAGGCACCTGAGACCATGGAGATGTGCTTTCTCACAGCTCTGGAGGCTGCAAGTTCCAGATCAAATCAGTCCAGGCAGCTGCTGCTGAGGATCTCAGCTGCCTCACAAAAGTGCTTTCTAGTCCTGTCCTCACATAATCTTTTTCCCTGTGTGTGAATAGACAGAGGCAGCGACCCAGAATCACTCATGAGGACATGTCCTACATATCAGGGTGCTACCCTCAGGACCTCATGAAGCCTTAATCACGTCCATAGAGGTTCCATCTCTCTTTTGAAAGGTTTATTTATTAACACAACAGAGTGAGAACCAGAGCACCACTCTCCCACATGCTCTCTAGCCACGGCACCATCTCCCACAGCCACACAGCCACACCGGGGCTTGGGGCTTCAATCTCTGAATGGTAGCAGGTGGGGCTCACTGTGTCATAGCAGGAAACTAAAAGCAGTAGAGAGTGAAGGCTTAGGAATGGACAGAGGTGATGAAGGTCTTTGCCTAAGTTCAGTCCTGGTCAAAAAGTCACCCAACTTCCCAAAGCATGATACAGAAGTCACTCCATACTCAAAGAAGGCAGGATTCCATTCAGGAACAGGCCTTGGCACACCAAGTACAAGTTCTCATGTGCAAGGACCTGGGTTCAAGCCTCCAGTTTTCACCTGCAGGGGGAAATCTTCATGAATGGTCTGTCTCCCTCCATCCGTCCCTCCCTCCCTCCCCTTTCAGTCTCTCTCTGCTTCTATTAAAAAGGGGAAGAAATGGCCAAAGGGAGCAGTGGATTCACTATGCAGGCACCAAGTCCCAGCAATAACCCTGGTGGCAATAAAAAAAAAAAAAAGCAATTAAAAGAAGAAGGTGGGGTCATGTAGGGAGCAGCCCGGCCTCTCTGAGCTCTTTTGTGGAGGCGACAGCACGGCATGGTTCCTCTTTGATTCAGGGGCCTCCCATCCAATGTCCAGCTGCTGTTTTCCTCCACAATAATATTGCATAATTCACATGAAGGCGGATTAATATACAGTCAGGAAATTCAGACACTTGATATGACTTCTAAGAGTCTCTTTATTTGGATGGAAAAAGAGCTCATCCCAAAATATGCATGTCTCCTTCCCCTCTGGGGTTTGAAAGTCATTCCCCCAAGACCCACTCCCCCCAGCCGTCTGGACAATACCCAGAGAATCCTGTGGGATGAGGGTAGGCGGGTAGCTTCCTGGATACACCATGCTGGCTGCAGACACCCCAAGGCTTCCATGCACAAGGCCGGCTCTTGGCATTTATTTATTATTAAAAGCTCAATCTCTAGCTCAGAATCCTGCACTGGGTTTTGGCTGTTTTTGCCTAAGCCTCTCCCACAACCGGCTCCTCTGATCATCCATGTCGGAAAGCTTCCTCTCTTGGCCCAAGAAACAGCTGATCTGTCCTACAGTATGACTTCACCCTGAAAACAGTGAGCTGAGGAAGCTGGGCTGGATTTCATATCCACCCACCTGCGCAGGCTCCATACTCATTGACTATGTGGCTTTGGGCAAAGTGCTTTACCTCTCTCTGGGCTCGCAATTGTTCTTTTGCCACATGTGGGGTGTGACATAACTCAGGGAAATTTGACAGTGATAGTGAATGAGGACATATCTTTGAAAAACATTGAGTGCCAGTTGGGATAGTGGTGTACTGAGTAGCACCCAGGTTCAAGTCTCCCTGATTCCCACCTGCAGAGGTAAGTGGCAAAGTAATCCTGCAGTTGTCTCCCCCCTCCCCTCCGCCATCATCTTCTCTCAATATTCTCTCTATCTTTAGCCAAAAAATAAACAAAATAAATTTTAAAACAAGAAAACACACACAAGTATAATAATAATGATGAATTTGTTAAGGTCCAAATGAAATAGTGCATCTAAGTGGGAAAATGGAAGGTAAAACTCAAACTAATACTGACAAAGGTGTGGGCAGGTTTGAAGACACTGCAAAGGGGTGGGGCAACAAACACACTGACATTGTATCTGTGGAGCAAAGGAGTAACTGTTACAGAAATCTGGTGTGCAGCTTTGTTAAAAGCTCTGCCCGGTAAGCATACAGCCTTTAGGAAGGAGTGAAGCCTACTTCATAGTGACATAGCAAGGGAAGGGAGGAAGTTGGAGGAATAAATATCCCACACTGCTTCTTCTCTTATCATTGGTCAAAAAAAAAAAAAAAAGAATCAAGGGAATATGAGATCTTCTTGCTGCTATTCACAGACATCCATTTCTCAAGTCACAGAGTGGAGACTGGATTCAGAGGGGAAAGTGCTTTCACATCTGAATCCTCTGGAGTAGATAGTTGCCAGGCTTGTGTTTTTAAAATGCATTAAATGTAGCCTAGAAGTTGGTGCAGTAGAGAGAGCACTAGACTCATAACTATGAGGCCCCAGCATTACATGTATTCGAGTGATTGGTATCTCCTTGTTCTCTCTCTCCTTTTCCTCCTCCCCACATCAATTAACAAAAAATAAAGTAAGATAAAATAAAGTGTATACGCAAGTGTATATGCGTATGAGTCTATACGCATACTATGGACTTAAGCAAATCCACAAAGGATTGTAGGTGCCTAGGAAGCTTTTTAAGCATTTGTCTGCTAGAAACACACTTTGTTCTTGGGAACTTCATTTGAGTTAGCTGTTCCTTTTTGCTGTTGGTGCTCTCTGGCCATGAATTTCCCTTTCTGGGGTCATTTGTGGATTAACATAGAGACAGCCTGGCCTCCCAGAGAGTGAAATCAACATAAAGAGCTGAAGATCCCGATCATCCAGTGTGTGTCCTAATATGAACAAGAGATCCTGCTTTAGGTTCCTATTGCAAATTGGTTTTTAGCATGTCAAGCCACTGAACGTTTCAGGAGGCTGTTTGATACAGCAGATGGAAGTAACTTGCTGATGTATGAGGTTCTCTGTGGGCTGCATTTTATGTGGAAGATTTGTCTGCAGGGTGGAACACACAGTGGACTACAAAGAGACCTCAGGGTACTAAGAGTGATTCTGCTGGGGAAAATGGAAGCACAGCTTATTCAGCAGCAACCAGCCTCAGTCAGGGCTGGTAGCACTGATGCTCCTGAGAGAAACCCTCTGACTTAAGGGTTTCGAGATGCAGTGAGGTTGGTAGCATTCAGCAGCCAGGAAATCTAGGTCCCATGCCCTCATTCTCTTGCCACAGATTGACAGAAGCTGTTCTTATTCAGCTGATGTCTGCAGTGCTAGGGTATGAGTTTAGAGGGCTCTTTGTTTGGCTTGGTTTCTGTTTTATAAAACTTTTCCAAAATGGAGCTATTTGCTCCTTGAGTAATGGAGACCTGTGTGCTCCCTCCCACCCCATGAGGGTCCTGACACACTCTCCCAGGACACAGCCCCAAAAGAAGCAGTGGGGTGGCAGCCAGCACCTCCCAAACCATGACCTAATTCAGTGCTATTTGATATTCCTGCAAACCCAGGACCCACATGATGTGCTTTTTTTTTTTTTTTTTTTTTTTGGAGAACATAGTTCCACCCCTTTGTACTGCAGGCCTGGGACCCAGTGGCATGCATGTCTTTTTGCAGGGGCAGGATGGAAGCCAGCCTGAAACTAGGTCAACTGGATACAATTTCTCTAGCCATGATATGTGCAGGCTCTGAAGGAAGTTAAGAAACAATGTGGAATGGGAGTCGGGCGGTAGAGCAGCAGGTTAAGCGCAGGTGGCGTAAAGCACAAGGACCGGCATAAGGATCCCGGTTCGAACCCCAGCTCCCCACCTGCAGAGGAGTCGCTTCACAGGCAGTGAAGCAGGTCTGCAGGTGTCTATCTTTCTCTCCTCCTCTCTGTCTTCCCCTCCTCTCTCCATTTCTCTCTGTCCTATCCAACAATGACAACAACAATAATAACTACAACAATAAAACAACAAGGGCAACAAAAGGGAATAAATAAATAAAATAAATATTTAAAAAAAAGAAACAGTGTGGAGGACAGGAGTGGGTAAATAACATAATGGTTATGCAAAGAGACTCTATAATGCCTGGGGATCCAAAGTTCCAGGTTCAATCCTGGCAGCACCACCATAAGCCAGAGCTAAATGGTACTCTTGTTTAAAAAAAAAAAAAGCACAAAGCACAAGGACCAGCATAAGGATCCCGGTTCGAGCCCCCGGCTCCCCACCTGCAGGGAAGTCACTTCGCAAGCCGTGAAGCAGGGCTGCAGGTGTCTATCTTTCTCTCCCCCTCTGTCTTCCCCTCCTCTCTCCATATCTCTCTGTCCTATTCAACAACGACGACATCAATAACTACAACAATAAAACAAGGGCAACAAAAGGGAATAAATAAAAGGTATAATTAGAAAAAAAAGTGGAGGATGAGCAAAATAGCTAATTTGGATAGTGCATACCTTTACCAGAGAAGTGGCCCAGGTTTAAGCTTAACCCCTACTGTAGGGTGAAGGTAAAAAAAACTTCATGAATGGTGAAACAGTGCTGCAGGTGTCTCTCCATCTCTGTCTTCCCTCTCAACTTCTCTTTGCCTCTATCCGAAATAAATAAATTAAAATTATATATATATATATATATATATATATATATATATATATATATATATATCAAACTAACAAACAAGCAAAAGAAAGAAAGTTCCTTGGAGACCAGACAGAAGAAGGAAATTTGGGAGAGCTGTCAGTCCTGATCAGTGTGGCTGAACTATGGAGTCAGAAGGGTGGGATGTTGAACCTTAAAGTTCAAAATCACCCTGCAAGGTCCAGGCCTTCTTCCCCTACTTCTCTCCTGACCCAGGCCTGATGAGGTACCAATTGGTACCAGTCTGCTCCTCCTGTGCGATGTTAGTTTTCAGAGCTACAAGCCAGCCTGGCCATGAGAAAGAAAAGGCATCCAGAGGGAGCCAGAGGTGTGCCTTGCAGACAATGATGCATTGCACTGTGTTTTGTAGGTCTCATAGATCAATAGCCATGCATAATTAAGATGCTTGGCTCTGGCTGGTTACTTAGTCATGTGTCTGGGAGATGCAGCGTCTTGGCAGGCCTACTGTTCTTCTGAGGTTTGTTGCTGAGGTCCAGATCCTCTCCCTCAGTTGCCAATTCTCTCCTCACTCAGGAAGAACAGTCCTCCTTGGGTGGAGGGGAAGCATATGTGGACAAGGGTTTTCTGAAGTGGTGGTTAAAGGTATCAACTTTGGAGTCAGACAGTATCAGTTAGCAACTGCCTCATGCATGCTGTGTAACAAATAGCCACAAGGCAAGTGTCAGTAGCTTCTGATGTTAACAGTTACTTTGAGGGGGCTAGGCAGTGGCTCACCTGGTAGTATGCACACATGGTAATGTGCAAAGGTCTGGGTTCAAGTTCCCGACCCCCATCTATAGAGGGAAACTTCACAAGAAGTGGAACAGTGCTATTAGTCAGTCTCCCTCTCCCTTTCCCTCCCCACCCCCTCTCTCTGTCTCTCTCATCCCTACTCCTCTCTTGATTTCTCTTCATTTCCATTAACAAAGGGAAAAATAAAAAGCCTGCCAGGACTGGTGGATTCACTGTATAGGTACAGCAGGAAACCTAGCAATAATGGTGGCAATAAAAAAGGAAGTAATAAATAATGACTTCATTAATGTCTCCATGGTTTGGCTGAAACAGAGTTGCTGGTGCATTTGTGGTTCAACTGAGTGTCAGCTGACCCAATCTGTGAAAATAGCCTACCTCTGCTAAACTAGAGAAATTAAAGATCTGTGAAGTTGACTTCACTTGTCTGTTATCCACTCTGGTCCAGTGAACTAGTCAGAGGATGTTATGACAGGCAAAATAAATGGATACATTAAGTCTCTAGAGGCCTGGACTCAATACTGGTACACTGTCATTTCTGACTCTTGACGAAAAGACATGGCATGATTGAACCCTAAGTCACGTGAAGGAAAAAATATTCTACCTCTCAACTGAGAGGTACTCTAATGTCACATGACAAAGGGTGAAAACTTGAGAGCAGTCATGCAGTCTGTCCCAGACTGCTTCTTTCTCTCACTCTGCCTCTTCCTAGTGTATAACTACTTAACCTCTCAACTTAAGTGTTTTAGTTTATAAAAGAAAAAGAAATAACTAATGGGAACTTCCTTTTGTGTAATTTTAAGATTCCAGTGAAAATAATGAACCCCAGTATTTGTTTTGTAAGGAGAGTTATGCTAACATGAAGAAGTCCAATATCCTTCAGAAGCCCATCATTAGAACAGTCAGCTCTGCTGTAGCAGAGAAAAATAGAGAAATATTAAGGTCATAGAAGTCACTGAAGCAACCGATAAGAAGCTTCCAAACAATAGACCTGTTTTTGCCTCCAGGGTTTTAGCTGGTGCTCAGTATCAGCACTACAAATCTACCGCCCCTGGAGGCCATTCCCCCCCACACACACACACACTCCCCCTCCCATTTTATTTGCTAGAAAAGAGAGAAATTTAGAAGGGAGGGAAGAGAATACAGAAGGAGAAAGATAGATACCTGCAGACCTGCTTCACTGCTTGTGAAGTGCCCCTGCTACAGGTGAGGAACAGGGGGCTCAAACCCAGCCCTCACATAGGTCCTTGTGCTTAGTACTGTGCATACTTAACTGGATGTCCCAGCAGCAGCCGCGGAGGGAGAATGATTGGGAAGTACATGGTGTGGTGATTTGCCATTCGTGAATAAAGATTAAGCTGCAGCTTCTCAGCCCAGCCATGTGTCCCTGAGTCTCTGTCTCTGTCTACCGCCGCGAAGCTAGCCCAGCCTACTGGCACCTCCAAACGTTAACAACAAATGGTGCCCAACGTGGGGCTGACCTGCGCATCTCTCAGATAAGTGAAGACAATTTGGCTACCTATGTACTATGCCCTTCTCTTCTGCTTGTGAAGAGATCTCCAAAGGCCTCTGCCCTTTCTTAATGAGACTGTTTCGCTGTTTCTGGAACATTTATCTCTGGACAACTCTGTGGTTTCTGCCCAACGCCAGCTTGCAGGAGCCCAACGCCAGCCCACATGAGCCGGCTTTCTGCCGCGTGGCGCGGGACATTGGGCGCCGGCTCCCTCCACGCTGCTCGGCCGACATGGCAGGGCCATGGGGCAGGGCTGTGGCAGCCTATCCTGGCCACCACCCCGTGGCACCTCGGCCCGCGCCTTCTGCAAGGCTGGCCCGCCCGCCCTTGTGCTATGAAGTCTGGACAGATCCCAGACCCCCCAGATACCCCGGGCTCCCTGCCAAAACTGGGCCCCCTGGCCGAGATCTCCAGCTCAGGTCTGAAGGCAGACGAGCTAGAATACGCAGAGATTTGTCCAGAGATCGCAACCTACAATTCCTAGAAGTGAAGTTGCTCAAGAGGCCACCGCTGGACAACGCACTCCCCAAATGGCTAAGACAGTACAGATCTGAATTCGTGTTTGAAATGACATGTCTTTGTAAAAAAAAGTTTCTCTCCTTGTGAATTAAAGACCATGTTTACCTGTGTGTTTAAAGTTTGGTAACATTAACTTTAAGGTTAAGAATGTAACTTTATACTATGCAGCTATCAAGAACAATGAACTCACCTTCTCTGACCCAGCTTGGACAGAGCTAGAAGGAATTATGTTAAGTGGACTAAGTCAGAAAGTTAAAGATGAGTATGGGATGATCCCACTCATCAACAGAAGCTGACTTAGAAGATCTGAAAGGGAAACTAAAAGCAGGACCTGATCAAATTGTAAGTAGGGCACCAAAGTAAAAACCCATTGGTGAGGGGTAGACATGTAGCTTCCTGGGCCAGTGGGGGGTGGGAATGGGCGGGAGGGATGGGTCACGGTCCTTTGGTGATGGGAATGGTGTTTATGTACACTCCTAGCAAAATGTAGACATATAAATCAGTAGTTAATTAATATGAGAGGGGGAAATCAATTGTATGTCTCAAAGGTTCTCAAAAGACAAACTGAATCTTTTTAATAGATAGGCTACGTGTTTGATATGCGGACTCTCTCAAAAGCCTAGACCAAGTAGATTAGAAGCTTCCAATAGCACAGCTATATACAAGATACTGGGTACTGTACAGCAAACCATAACAAAGGGACTTTTCAAAGTTAACCCAATTAACAAATAATGTGATGATAATATTAACTATTGATTGTCTTTTTGAACCCTAAGACAGCAGGAACCTCACATCTTCACTATAGAGCCCCTACTTCCCCCAGTCCTGGCACCCTTGGATAGGGCTCACTTTCCCGTATGCTTCTCCCAATCCATACCAAATAATATTGCATCCGCCGATCACAACCTAACCAAAGCAACGATTGCCATCTCAACATGCTTCACCTCAGTGTGTATCCAGAGACTTCACGTGTGGAATGACAACCCTTCAGCTTCATTACTCGGGTGAGACCTTTCCTTTTATAGTACACTCTAATTTCATCTCAGGTAGTTCACTTTCTAACAAAGTCCCATAACCTAGACATACACCAGTTTCTGTGAGAGAGAGCGTATGTGCACACGTATGCATAAACTACTGCAAAATATATACCTGAAAGCAGGATTACACTAGAGTTTGCAGTGAGTACCTCCCTAACACTTCCTCTCCACTATTCCAAGCTTGGGATCCATGATTGCTCAACAAATTGTTTGGCTTTGTATGTTAACTCTCTTTTCAATCACCAGGTTCCAGATGCCATCAGGATGCTGGCTAGGCTTCCCTGGATTGAAGACCCCACCAATGTGTCCTGGAGCTCAGCTTCCCCAGAGACACACCTTACTAGGGAAAGAGAGAGGCAGACTGGGAGTATGGACCAACCTGTCAACGCCCATGTTCAGCGGGGAAGCAATTACAGAAGCCAGACCCTCTACCTTCTGCAACCCTCAACGACCCTGGGTCCATGCTCCCAGAGGGCTAGAGAATGGGAAGGCTATCATGGGAGAGGGTGGGTTATGGGGATTGGGTGGTGGGAATTGTGTGGAGTTGTACCCCTCCTACCTTATGCTTTTGTTCACTAATCCTTTCTTAAATTAAAAATTTAAATAAAAAAAAAAAAAAGAATGTAACTTTAAGGCTATATTCTTACCAGACAAAGTTAATTGAAAAAGGTTTTCAACGTAATTCTCATAAAGATTAAATTAACTTACATTTAAAGTCTGAGGTAAAAATTAGTTAACAATCAATATATTTTAACTAAGTTGGTCTAAAAAAAAACCTGCGCACACCTAGGGTGTGTCTCCATCTTGAATGGGTGTAACAAAAGGTTAAAAAGACGTTGTTGATATGTAAAAGTCTCAAATTCCTTCTCAGTTAGAAACGTTAGATTGTGCTATGGTCATGCTAATAATTCTCATGCCTGAGGCCTTTTTCTTTCTATGGTTCATGTTTGCCTTTCCACATTTTATTGTTTGAACTTTAAATAGCCTCATAATCGTGCTGGAAGAGACTTCCAATTGTGATAGAGTTATCAATTGTGGTAAACTTCTAACCTGCTACAAGTTTTGTTTCATAAGTAAGTGAATTGCAGCTGTCAAGTTCTCTACAGAAAAGCAGAATTCTGATGGCTGGCATTCCCCATTGAGACAGACGTACAACAATTCACCCCTTGGCAATTCTTTGGTGGACATCTGTTTTAGACTTCTATCGGACTCACTGGTACACCTCGAACACTTTGCACAAAACTAGCGGCTTCCCTTTATGCTGCTGGGTTTCTCAAACACTGACTGCAGCCATGCCTTGGGACTCTAGGCCTCACCCTCCCCCCCATGCTAGAAAATGCCTGTCGAAGCAAGTACGCCCCCCAGAGGCAGGAAATGTTTTTTTTAAAGCTGATAATGTTTTGCCCACAGAGGCAAAAAATGGCCCCCTCAGGCCTTCCCTTGGCAGCACACTGGTTCTTGTTGCCCACTTACATGCTTCTCCATGTTTGTGCCAGTTTCTTTTTTTTGAAAATGCCTGTACGATATAGGTTTCTGTTCACCCCACACCCCTGATACTGTGGTCATTTAGTTAAAAAGAAAAGGGGGAATATGTTGGTATTCTTCATGTTGGTTTGGCCCCCTCCCCCTTACCTCTGAGAGAAATGATTTCGCCCTTGCTAGTTTCGCACCCCGCTTTTCCCCGCCCCATATGCTAAGGACATCGAGAGTCCCAGCAGCAGCCAGCAGCCGCGGAGGGAGAATGATTGGGAAGCACATGTGTGGTGATTTGCCTATTCGTGAATAAAGATTAAACTGCAGCTTCTCAGCCCAGCCATGTGTCCCCGAGTCTCTGTCTCTGTCTCTGTCTACCGCTGCGAAGCTAGCCCGGCCTGCTGGCACCTCCGAACGTTAACAACACCCCCCCCAAAAAATAGATATTTTTATAGTAATAAAATATTGGGTTTATTTATGTTTCTTGTTTCTCCCACTAGACAGCAAACTCTTTGAAAGCAGAACTGAAATCCCAACAGTGTTCTGGTATATGTTTAGGTCCCCCGCCCCATACTCTCCATATTCAAACCAAACTAGATGTCTACAGACCTTTATTGGGGAACTTAATCTTTTAAATTGCAGAATTGCGTGAAGGGATTTGAACACACAGTAACCTCCCATGACAACAGACTTTTTTAAACACATAAAGTGTCTATTATGCCAGAGGAGGCTGCATTTTGATTACTTGCAGCCCAGTGCTTCCATTCTGATACAAATATTTTATCAGTAGTTCACTTTAGTTGTTATAGCAGAACACCAAAGACTGAGTGTCTTATAAACAACAGAAATTTTTTCTGTCACGTTTGTAGAGATTAAAAGTCCAAGATTAGGGTGCTGGTATGATTGGGTTTTGAGTTCTGATGAAAACATTCTTGTAGGTTACAGACTGCTAAGTTCTTGCTATGAATTCATATGGCAAAGGAGAGCAGAGATTCACTCCAATCTCTTCATGAGAGCAGTAATCCTAAGGATGGATGGTGGCACACATAATGGAGCATACATGCTACCATGCACAAGGACCTGGGTTCAAGCCCCCAGTCCTCATGAGCAGTGACACAATGCCGCAGGTGTCTCTCATGGTCTATCTAAAGCAGAAAGATAAAGGTCACCAGGAATGGTAGAGCTGTGTAGGCACTGAGCACTATCAATAACACTGGTGGTCAAAGAACTACTGGTCCCTTCCATAAAAAATCTCTTTTTTCATAACGTTGCAAAAACATCTCATGCCTGAGACTCTGAGGTCCCAAGTTCAATCCTCAGTGCCACCATAAGCCAGAACTGAGCAGTGCTCTGGAAAAAAGAAAGATGACAACAAAAACCCCCACAACCTTTTATTATTTTACCATTCTGTACAACAACAGACAGAGCTGTGCTGAATTAGGCATTTCTTCTGGTCTCAAGTTGACTTGGCAACTATTTTTTCAGAGCCTGGACATTGTATGTGTTCGATTTCACTGATAAGTGTCACTCTTACACACACACACACACACACACACACACACACACACACACACACACAAGGAGAGTGGGAAGGGGCACACAGCAGAGCTTCCACCAGTGCCATAGTACCTCCTATGTAGTGCTGAGCCCTACATGCTCTACCTGGTAAGCTAGCTCTGCAACTCAGCAAATTTTTAAAAAAATTTTTTATATTTATTTATTTATTTCCCTATTGTTTCCATTGTTGTTTTTCATTGTTTTTGTAGTTACTGTTGTTGTTGTTATTGATGTTGTCATTGTTAGATAGGACAGAGAGAAATGGAGAGAGGAGGGGATGACAGAAAAGGGGAGAGAAAGACAGACACCCACAGACCTGCTTCACTGCCTGTGAAGCAACTCCCCTGCAGGTGGGGAGCAGGGGGCTTGAACTGGGATCCTTAAACCAGTCCTTGCGCTTGCTCAACAATTTGTTTGGCTTCATATGTTAACTCTCTTTTCAGTCATCAGGTTCCAGATGCCATCAGGATGCCGGCCAGGCTTCCCTGGACTGAAGACCCCTCCAATGCATCCTGGAGCTCTGCTTCCCCAGAGACTCACCCTACTAGGGAAAGAGAGAGGCAGACTGGGAGTATTGACCGACCAGTCAACACCCATGTTCAGCAGGGAAGCAATTACAGAAGCCAGACCTACCTTCTGCAACCCACAATGACCCTGGGTCCATGCTCCCAGAGGGGTAGAGAATGGAAAAGCTATCAGGGGAGGGGGTGGGAAATGGAGATTGGGTGGTGGGAATTGAGTGGAATTGTACCCCTCCTACCCTATGGTTTTGTTAATTAATCCTTTCTTAAATAAAAAAAAAAGAAGAAAAAAAACAGTCCTTGCGCTTTGCACCACGTGCATTTAACCCGCTGCGCTACCCCAACTCCCAACTCAGCAACTTATTTTACAAGAAAATATGGCTGCTACTTATCTTTTATCACAATATCTAAGGAACATCTCAAAGAAAAACAGTAACTGCTATTAACTGAGTGTCAACTACATTATGAATGAGTTTGCTTCAAAGCAGACTGAAAGGACCTGATGGTGGTGCATCTGGTAAAACATACATGTTACAGGCACAAGGAAGAGGGTTTAAGCCCTCAGTTTAATGGGGGCTTAAACTGCTGCAGGTGTCTCTTTTTTAAAAAATTGCCTCCAGGCAGGTTCGGGTGGTAATGCAGCAGGTTAAGCGCACATGGCGTGAAACGCAAGGACCGGCATAAGATGCTGGTTTGAGCCTCTGGATCCCCACCTGTGTGTGTGTGTAATCACATCCCAGGCAGTGAAGCAGGTCTACAGGTGTCTTGTCTTTCTCTCTCCCTTTCTGTCTTTGATTTCTCTCTGTCCTATCCAGCAACAACAACAGCAACAATTATAATAATGACAACAACAAGGGCAACAAAATGGGAAAAATGGCCTCCAGGAGCAGTGGATTTGTAGTTCAGGCAGGCACCGAGCCCCAGCAATAACCTTGGAGGCAAAAAAATTGCTACCAGGCTTATCATTAGGGTTTGGTGCTGGCACCATGAGTCCACTACTCCTGAAGGCTATTTCTTCATATATATATATATATTCCCAGTTTGCCTGTCCTGTTCCCCAGCTCCAATTCCATTCCTCCTTCACCCCAGACCTTTGCATACCTGACCTGTTGTGACCACACCATCTTCCCAAGAGCCCAGGCAACAACCCACTGTAATTGGTTCATTTTTTTTCTCCCTTTAATTAAAAGTCCAAATGGGAATATATATATGACAGAGAAAATGAAAAGGGTAGAGGAGTTAGAGAAAGAGAAATACCTAAAGACCTGCTTCACCACTCATGAAATGCCCTCCCTATGGTGGGGAGCTGAAGCTCCTTGAGCATGGTAATGTGTATGTTCAGTTGGTTGCACCTGGCCCCCATGGTGTCTCTCTCTCTCTCTCTTTCTCGCTCCCACTCCCCTCTCAATTTCTCCCCATCCTATCAAATTAAAAAAATCAACTTATTTATTTTTCTTTAAAAGTACAGACTAAAGATGGTGTGACTCCAGTTCTGTGGTGTGGGCCTCTTCTCCTTTCCCTTTGCACCACGTGTGTCTCTGCAAAGGTCTTTCATCTTTGCTGTCTTCAGGCTTCAAGACACACCTGTGAAACAGCAGATCAGAACTGAAATTGCTGTTTGACAGAGGAGATGCTGTGTCCCAGGAGGTTATGTGACTTGCTCAAAGGCCTGCTCTTAAGAACCCAGATTCCTAGCTGGGGCCCTCCTGGGTCAGCACTGTTGGCAAGTTTTGGCTCATCAACCAGGAACTCCATTTTGCTAGTCTGAGCTAGTGGCTCAAAAGTGGCTCCTCAGCTCCATGTCATCCTCGGCTCGAGTTCTATTCAAATACACCTGGTTCCCTGGGCCCTTCTGAGTGAGACTTCGAGCCCCACACTCAGAGAGCCTTTCATGAATAACAATCAGCACAGGACATATATATATATGTGTGTGTGTATATATATATATTTAAGTTGCTAATATTCATTTTATAGAAATAAAATCTAATTGAATTGCTCCTGCCTTTCCCCATTAACTTAATGTTATGGACTTTTAACGGATGTTTTAATTAGACGTTCCTAGTAATAGGAATATGGCTCAGTTTTCAAATGAGGACCGAAGCTGCCAATATTCCCATTTGGACTTTTAATTAAAGGGAGAAAAAAAATGAACCAATTACAGTGGGTTGTTGCCTGGGCTCTTGGGAAGATGGTGTGGTCACAACAGGTCAGGTATGCAAGGGTCTGGGGTGAAGGAAGAATGGAATTGGAGCTGGAGAACAGGACAGGCAAACTGGGACCCCAGATATTTGGAGAAGGGGTGCCTATATCACCTTTCCTCCATTTGAAGGAGCAGAAGTAGATGCTGCTTCCAAAGAGTTGTCTGCCTTCCTCTCTAACTCTTCTGGGCTTGTGGAATTCTTAACTGGCCAAGTGTGTCAGTTGGATGTTGCTGTGTAACAAAATACTCCCAACCTTACTGACTTTACATACAGACTTCTTATGGCCAGGAAGATAGCATAATGATTCTGCAAAATGACTCTCATGCCTGAAACTCTGAGATACCAGGTTCAATTCCCAGCACCACCATAAGCCAGAGCTGAGCAGTGCTGTGGAAAAAGGAGGGTTCAGCATCTCTCCCTGTGGGTATTCATTCTTCAGAATGTTGCTGGGTCTCCAAAATTCAAGAGAGCAAGCCCTCTACCTCTGCCAAGCCCCAAATGGTCCCTAAGTCTCTGTTTGGGTCACATTTGTCAGTGGTCAGAGCACCTCATAGAAGGGCACTATCCAAGAACAAAGACACAGGTGGCATGGGCAGAGTGACTCACTCCTGCAGATAACTCAGCACAGCAAAATAGAGGCAGCTGGCCCAGCACTGAGACAGTGTGTCTGAGGTCCCATGAAATGGGCACTGGCACCCCACATACCCTGACTAGAACTCTCTTCCCCACTTAGCCCAGAACTTTTTGACCACTCATGAACCACCCCCACCTTTGCAAGAGGTTTTCCCATGTGGTGGCCAGGGACTCAAACCCACATCTTCATACACGGCCAGATGTGTATACTACCAAGTAAACCATTCTCAGGTCTCTGCATTTCTCATAATTTTTAAATCTGAAAACAAATTAAAATGTCAAAACTGTATATGACTTGTATTTTATTGGGAGGAAGGGGTGAATAGGCACTTACAATACAATACAAGAGGGGATTCACATAGCTAGCAGATATAAGAAGCAGTAACCAACCTGGTCCGAGAGGTACTACTGTAACGTGGGAGGAGGCACAGTTTACATCACAAATCTAAAACTGCAGAATTGAAAACATTAATAGTTTAGCCAGAAAAAATAGCTCACCTGGTTAGTGCACCTGTGATGTCATGTGTAGGACACAGGCTTGAAGCCAGTCCTCAACACTCTGGGTATCTTTCCCTCTCTTATCTTTCTGTCTCCCTTGTCTGCATCTCTTTCTTTCTACCTAGAAAAAGTTAAGTTCAGAGTGGTGAAGTCCTAGCAATGACAAAAAAGAAAAAATACATATATTAGTAGACTGTAAGTGGAAAGTCTGCTCCCAGAGACTGGAAATGGAGGCTGCTGCTCTCTAATGGGCCAGGTCTTGTAATTAACTCAGTTCTTAGCCTCCATTGTCCATCATCAGAGCAGCCAGAATAGCCAGGCATAGGAAGAAGGGCAAAAAGACCACTCCCCACTCCCACCCTCATGAAAGGCTAGCAGAGTCTCTGACTCTCTGATCTCATGCTAGTATTACCATGGCTGTTATCTATAAATCACTATTATCCCAGAGTTACACATTTGAAGAGGTGGCACTGCTACCAAAACTATCTCCCACTGATCTTGATAAAAGAGCAGATCCAGGGGGTCGGGCAGTGGTGCAGTGGGTTGAGTGCATGTGGCGCAGAGCACAAGGACCGGCATAAGGATACCCGTTCGAGCCCCCGGCTCCCCACCTGCAAGGGAGTCACTTCACGGGCGGTGAAGCAGGTCTGCAGGTGTCTGTCTTTGTCTCCCCCTCTCTGTCTTCCCCTCCTCTCTCCATTTCACTCTGTCCTATCCAGCAGCGAACAACATCAACAATGGCAATGGTAATAACTGCAGCGAGGCTACAACAACAAGGGCAACAAAGGGGGGAAGAATGGCCTCCAGGAGCGGTGGATTCATGGTGCAGGCACCGAGCCCCAGCAATAACCCTGGAGTAATAAATAAATAAATAAATAAATAAATAAATAAATAAATAAAGGGCAGATCCCTAAAACTGACTTATTTCATTGAGGACGGGGCCTGGTTTTGACTTGGTTCTCTGTGACATGACATCAGAAGGAGGGTGATGAGGAGGTTTGGAGCAGAAGAGGGTTCCCTAAGGACAGGTCTCTTGTCTTCTACTCCATCTGCCCTCCTAACCACAGATCTAGAATCATGCCTTTAGCCATTGTGTGTGTGTGTGTGTGTGTGTACATGCATGCGAACACACTCACGTGCAAGTTGGGACACAGGGAGTGTTCCTTCCCTGCCCTCTCCCTGCTCTCAGAGAACTGGGGAATTAGTCTCATGGATTCTCACCACCAAAAGCTCTGAGGCCAAGAGGAAGCTGTGTGTCACCCCAGTCCGTCTTCTGTCACGGGATATACATTTTCATTTCATGTTTGATACCTCAAATTGTTTATTTGTTTGGGGGGGGTGTTGGCAGATGCTACCTGTTTGTACTTTAGAGGTAGGCTTTGGGGATTCAAATCCTCTTTACTAACCATGAGACCTTATAATACTTATTTATGTCTCTCTGCCTCAGCCTGCTTGTCAGCAAATGGAGATAATTAATAGTGCACTTTTATCAGGCTGGTAAAACAACAAAGTTAGTTAATCAAAAGTCTTGGTAGGGTTACAAAAGTAGTTTCTTGAGTAGGCTGCATGTCTTGCCATGAAAATAGGCTCAGGTTTGAATCCTCAGGTTTGACACCATATGGGTCTACCATGGCAGCACCAGGAAAAGCTCGGATGCTGTGGCCACTCTCCCTGCGCGCCACACCCCATATCTAAAGTCAGACCAGGAGCAGTGAAATCACACATAAATGAGGCATTGGTGCCCCCCAAATGTATTCAGACACCAAGAACAGTACCTGTTTATAGTAATGTTCACCTGAGTGTTCACCCTTGGCTTTTGTTATGGCAAAGTGGAAATACACCTAGAAAATATTTTCACAAGGGGCCAGGTGGTAGTGCATCTAGTTGAGTACACATATGACAATGCACAGTAACCCGGGTTTGAGCCTCTGGTCCCTACCTGCAGGAGGGAAGCTTTATGAGTGGTGAAGTAGGACTGCAGATGTCTCTCTGTCTCTCTCCCTCTTTATCACCCCCTTCCCCTCTCAATTCCTAGCTGTCTCTAGCCAATAAATCAATAAGGATAACAAAAAACTTTAAAATTTACTTATATATAAAAGAAAAATATTTGCACAAAAGAACATGCAGTGAAAAGCTTCCTTCAATCATGAATCTTTGGCCTTTCTCCCCAGAGGCAACTCTTACAAGTAGTTTCTTAGATCCACTGCTGGAAATTGTTTGTATAAGGACTGGCACATTAGCTTACTTGAATAGTGCAGCTACTTCACCAGGTGTAACCCAGGTTAGAGTCTGGTCCCCGCCACAGTGGAGGAAGTTTCAGTGGTATGGATTTCCCCCTCTTTTTCTCTCTTTCTCTTTCCTTTATTCCTGAAGAAGTTGGCCTGGAGTGGTGAAGTCCCAGTGATGATTTTTTTTTTCAATTTTTTTATTTGATATTAGTAGTTTGTTACAAGATTATAAGATCACAATGTATAGTTCTTTTTTTAAAAAAACTATTTATTTATTTATTCCCTTTTGTTTCCCTTGTTGTTTTATTGTTGTAGTTTTTAATGTCGTTGTTGATGGATAGGACAGAAAGAAATGGAGAGAGGAGGGGAAGACAGAGAGGGGGAGAGAAAGACAGACACCTGCAGACCTGCTTCACTGCCTGTGAAGTGACTCCCCTG